>NC_138773.1:169604931-170077431 GCF_965119305.1 Pelophylax lessonae | reverse complement strand
CACCCCACATACCTGAATATACGCAAAAAACATCATCATGGTAAAGGGCACAAAGCCACAGTATAGTAATTGGGAAGGTGGAGTCAACAGCACGCCTTGAAAATAATTGGAGCAGGAGCAGATCGTGTCCATGCACACTATGCGCCTGTAGGTTTTAACAGGGTGAGATAGGTCTGTATTCAATAAACATGAACAGGAAAATATATAACTGATAAGAAGCGTAAACTTCAAAATGGAAGAGAATTGTAAATGACAATCTCCAGATGTGAAGAGGCATGCATATAGGTTGGACCAGCTGGAAAATCAAGCCACCAAAGAAAACCACAAAGTGGACACCGATATAAAATGGTCATTATCTCTAAAACAGTTTAAACATAACTAGAAAATACTAGAGGTTGTAATATGGCAGCATAATATACCCAGAAAAAAAGAAGGGAGGAATAAAGCCATATTGTAGATGTATGGAAAGACACTGAGACACTGACACATGCAGGAAAGACACTGAGAGGTAAATTAGCTCACCAGACAATATAATTACTTAGTAGAAAGCCATATAGGGCAAAACTGCTGTTTCCTTGCGGTATAGATTGGTTGTTACATGGATTTTCAAATCCTTCCGGACGGTAAGGTCCGGAAAATTCACCTCAGATTGATCAACCGTAAGCTTGAGCCTAAGATTGAAACTGTTGGTATTTAGATAACAACATATAAATTCTCTCAAAAGTTGGTCCGAACCAGTCCAAACCATAAATATGTCATCAATATATCTTAGCCAAACGGCCACATGAGTAAAGTAGTGTGACAATATATCGTCTGAAGAGATGGACCGTTCCCACCCTAATTAGCTCCAGAAGAAGCTTTTTCAAGCGAAACATGTTGAGCAATCTGGCTCTATGAATTATCTGCATATCTTGTACCACATCAACTGATCTAGATGGACGGCAACACACGTACCTATCCTCGTCTGTGAGATCTCTTTGATGTGAAGTATCCAAAAATATTGCAGTCATTATTGTTTTGATTGTATTTGTATACTATTATTATTTTATCATGGTTATACATATCAACACCTCTGTTGAGGCGAGTTACCCATGTAATAGTTAATGTACTTTTAGTTGTAAATCAATAAAATTGTTATATTTTGACATATTCAGTGACGTTAAAGTCCATGTTTTTCTTTGAACTTTGACTAAGTTGATATCTTCATTAGGTAAAGTGTTACTAAACCCACAACAGTAAAATCAGTGTGTACTTTCAGTAAAGCATGCTTGTTATACTAACTGTGGAACCTAGAGGGTTAGTCATTGTGTATAAAGGCTGTGTCTCATTCTGTCTTCTCTGATCCTTCTTTTCTTTAACTGACTCCAACCTATCTCTTCATAGAACAGAGCATTAGGAGTCAGGCTGTACATGCTCAGTTGTGTGTATTGCCTGAGAGTTTTTTTTTTTTCTTGGGAGAGTGTATGTGATCAGCACAGAGCCAATCAGCATTGTCCAGACAGAGGGTCAGGGGAAAAAGAAAACTCCTACAGGTTTTAAGCATACATTGATACAAATCACAAGATTGCTATATACAGCTGATAAAAAAGGTATTTAGCAGTTTATATTTACCAAAAGTATTGCATGTCCAGGTTCTGTGTACTGGGAGAGACCAGATATAGTAAATACAGGGTCCTGGGTTTAGTAACACTTTAAGCATCTTCATCCTTCCGTAAAGAACAACCCTTATCACAAAAAATGAATTAAATCATTATTCGCTCCCATATCCTTCCTCACACATTCAAATGGGAAAGCTCTGGGCTTGCCATCCTGTTGCTGGTTCCATTACCTTGTGAGTTATTGAAGTGGAACAAGTAGCTAGTAAAGTAACCACCTGCAAACTCGGGTTCAGTTTCAATTTCTACTAGGTGCCGAAGTCAGAATTAGGATGACAGCCCCCAGACCCTGCAAGTGTAAAAGTATTTCAGTGGTAGCAATATTCTTTCCTTCCAGATTCCCTTTTAAGCCTCAAAATTTTCTGTAGGAATGTGGCATTATTAATTACATTCAGTAATTGTTTCTACTAGTGTTTGGCGCTATATCCCATATAGCATTTAGATGTGGTGAAAATGACTTGCTGAAGTTCAAACCCAGCATCAGAATTGGGGAAGTAAAGGGTTTTAAGTGACTTTGAACGTGGCATAGTTGTTGATGCCAGATGGGCTGGTCTGAGTATTTCAAAAACTGCTGATCTACAGGGATTTTCACACATACCCATCTATAGGGTTTACAGAGAATGGTCCAAAAAAGAGAAAATATCCGGTGAGCGGCAGTTGTGTGAACAAAAATGCCTTGTTGATGTCAGAGGAGAATGGGCAGACTGGTTCAAGATGATAGGCAAGAATAACTCAAATTAACCACTCGTTGCAAACACGATATGCAGGATACCATCTCTGAACCACAACATAGCGAACCTTAAAGCTACAATTCGCACAGGCTCCCCAAAATTGGTCAATAAAAGATTGGAAAACGTTGCCTGGTCTGATAAGTCTCGATTTCAGCTGCGACATTCAGATGGTAGGGTCAGAATGTGGCATAAACAACATGAAACCATGGTTCCGTCCTGCCTTTTTATCAACTGTTTAGGCTGGTGGTGGTGATAAAATGGTGTGGGGGATATTTTCTTGGCACACGTTGGGCCCCTTAGTACCATTCGAGTATGTTTAAATGCCACGGCCTACCTGAGTAATGTTGCTGACCATGTCCATCCCTTTATGACTACAGTGTACCCAACTTCTGATAGCTAGATAATGCACCATGTCACAAAGCTCAAATCATCTCAAACTGGTTTCTTGAACATGACAATGAGTTCACTGTACTCCAATGGCCTCCACAGTCACCAGATCTCAACCCAATAGAGTACCTTTGGGATTTGGTGGAACGGGAGATCGTGGGGAGATCTGTGAGGGCATAAAGAACTACATTTCCCATGGTACAGTGGAAGTCATGGAAAGGTGTGTGGATGGAGCTGAGGCTGTGCGGAGGGTGGGGGCTGAGGTAATGGTGAAAATGAATTCTGAGCTTTGGGGGGAGGTGGGGTTGCGAGCAGAGCAAGGCTGGGTTTGAGCTGAAGGCAGAGCTGTGCTGTGTGATGCTTGTGAGTGGAAGGTACAGACAAGATTCTAAAAGCCTGTACACATAAGAAAATCAGAAGTAAAATTTAGTACAAGTGATTGGCCGATTATCTGATCGTTCGTATAGTGCTTTCGACAGCCGAATCTGACTTTTCTGACGACAATAACTGAAGGTGCATGCTGTAAAATTTGTAACGTATGTAAACACAACGTCCGATTTTTGTTTATATAGTACAGTTTTCGTCCCAAAAAAATCGTGAGAGCAAGACTACGCATGCTCAAAAACTAAAGACTACATTACAAAACAATTGAACACATTACTTCACTTTCGAAGTTGTATTCTATAAACGAGAATTTTCGTAAGTTGAGCAACCTTCCCTTTCAATATGACACTAGCATGCAACAAAAAAACGGCGGATTAGTCGTCTGATTATCTTGTGTGTACGAGTCTTTAGACTCCGAAGACCCGCCCATTACACTCTCACAGGACCACAGTGGGGAAGTTACAAGATCATAGGCAATAAAGCCTGTGATTTAAATAATGCACATTCATTTTCTGTTGAACTACAGCTTGGGGAAACCAATGACATGCATATCTTTTCAAAGTAGGAAGGCACCAGCAACAACATGGAAAAATATTTCTGCCTGGAGTTCAGCTAAATCAGATGTATGTTGGACAGGCCTGTTAAGAGAAATTAAAATAAGAGGGGCGTATTCTAACTGGAAAAATCTTATGTATTTTAAGGGACCTTAAAGAGAGGGGGACTTGTAAGAAAAGTGTTATCAATATATATATTTATATCATTTTTATTTTGCAGGGTGTTCTCGGCATATATTAAGGAAGTTGACGAGAAGCCAGCTAGCACTCCTTGGGGATCAAAAATGCCTTTTGGGCAGCTAATGTCAGAGTTTGGAAGTGCTGGCAATGGTGGCTGGGTCCACAGTGTAAGCTTTTCCGCTAGTGGAAATCGTTTAGCCTGGGTCGGTCATGACAGTATTGTGTCTGTGGTTGATGCATCTAAAAACACAAGGTAATTTATTGACTACATAAGTGTTTTAATGCCTTTATGAATATTGTCACAATCGTGTGAATATTTTGTGGCTGACAAAAAAATTAAGGGGTTGATTTACAAAAATTGGATTTTAACCTTGTACTCTCTTCTTTCTACTTGCCCACCTAAGTTTAAAACAAGTCTGTTGCCTAAAACTAATAAACCCAAAAGAAAACCGTTTTTATATTGCAGTTCACCAATTCTTTTTTTTTTAAACCAAACAAACGTTTATTGAGTTAAGCACTGCATATAAACATACAATAAAAGACATCATCAGAAAGTTGCATAAGTACAATATCACATAGTCAAACATTTCAAAATGCACACTGTGCAAAGAGCATGGTTGTAAAGTAAAAATAGGGAAAGAACATATTACCGCCATGTCCAGAACAGGGGCAGAAACTTCAGCAAGGCAAAACATATAATAGGCCATGGGCGCAGACTCAGCGGAACAGTTGCATTGTAGTGACAGAAGCACAATATTCCCATCCCCTCCTAAGATTCGCATGTGTCGGGGGCCTCCAGCCACCTATCCCATATTTTGTTATATCTCTTGGGGCAACCCCTATTAACATACATGACCTTCTTAAAGGGCAGGGTGGCACCAACTGCCGCCTTCCATGCTGATAAGGTGGGGGGTGTAGACTGCATCCACTTCAGGGCTATCATTTTCCTAGCAGTGAATAAGGTTTCCCGGAGGAATTGAATCATGTGTTTGTCTGCGTCAACCTCAGGAAATATCCCGAGGAGGCACAGCTTGGGGTCCAGTGTGCAGTTCACCAATTCTTAGATGTGCTGGCCGTATTAGTTTTCTTTTTTTAGGCTGGTGATCTGGCTAATAAGTTTGTTTTGTTTCACAGAACAAGCTCTCCTACAAATGTATCAGTTAACAGTGTTGAGACAAACAATTTAACATTGATTGGGTTGCTTACAATTATCAGCTTTTATTTTTTCATGTACAACCTTTATCCCAATAAAGAACTGTTTGCTGTAACTGCTTGTTTAACTGGAGTGTGAGCTGGAGCTTGGCTTCAATTTGTTAGTGTATCTGCTAGAGGGGCACCCTAATACAGAAGGTGTGTTACTGGCCAGATCACCAGGTGAAAACGGAGCGAAAAAGCCTATAAAAAAGGAAAAAAATTCAGCCACCACATCTTATGATTGGTGAGCTGCAATATACTATGTTTTTGGTTGTGGGTTTAATACCGCTTTAAATAAAGGTTCTAGTAGAATAGGAAATAAAGAAAAAAACAGTGCAGTGCCTAAAAATATAAATATATAAAAAAATTAAATGAGAGCAAAAATCATAAATCATGAAGGAGATTGATTGACAGCAATCTCCCAAGAAAAACCTTGTAGGTTGTATACACATAGATGGTATAGTCACTAATTGGAAATAAACACAGTCTCTGAAAAAAATTATGAAAGGAGGTGATGACAGGAAGCCGCTCCCACAGTAGAATGATAATCCACCACCGTGAAAATAACAGGGGTACTCTAACCAAACGACGTGGGCCCTCAAATTAATGAGAGGTCAGATAGGCATAGAATTTTTAAATCCAATGTCTGGTCAGCAGATATCCGGTCACTTAACCTCCTTGTCAAACTCGATGGAAATGAATAAACCTTCCGGTTTACAGTGTCCCCAACTCTGCAAGCACCTTGCAAAGACACAAGGGGGAAACCAATAGCGTAGAATGTACAAAACCGGTTTTATTAAAACAATAAGGCAGGTACTCACATGAAGTTGTTTGAAAACAGCATGTAAACAAATATGGCCGCGGCAGAAGCGTGCTTACGTGCGTCATACGTGCCTGACGCGTCTCGATGAGAGGCTGCCGGAGAACAGCAGAGTTTATTTACAACAGGTTGTAGGCTTCCCCTATATGAAATAGGATATGAGACAAAAACTCTACCCATAGGTTGTGTCCTAAGAAATTTTTTTTTTTTTTTTTTTTTTTTTTTATGTCATGTCAGATCAAACTTCAGCAGGACTTCCAAACTTTTCTTTTTTAGCAGAGTGAGGCCTCTTTCACACGGGCTTTCCGATCCGGTTCGCCTGTCTTTTTTCAGGCGGACCTGATCGGATGCTCCATGCAGCCCTATAGAGCAGCGTCTGTCAGCGGAGACATCTCCACTGACACCTGCTACTATCCAATCCGTTCCCGTCTGTGAAATCCGGACGGATGGAAACCCTATTTTCCATCCATCTGGAGGATCGGATGAAAATGGACAGGGGGTCAGTTCTCATCCGGTCTCCTATAGAGAAGAGCGTGGCTCTGACAGCTCTGTCTCTGCACGCAGAGAGGAGACGGAGCTGTCATGCGCCTGCTCAGCGGGGATCGGCGAATCGACCCCCGCTGAGCAAAACAGTGTGCAGCTCTGGATGTAGGGAAATAGCTACTGATAATGTAAGATATATTTGATGAATAACTTCACTGTTAGATATCTGACGCTGCTCCCTTTCACATCTTTAAACATGTACACTTGGGCATTCCAGGCATGTTGGATGCTACACTGCAATAAATTGTCTGTGTCCAGAAAATAACCCACCCTCCTTTCCCCCAAGAGATTCTGTTTAGGCATTGTGTGTTGCAGTATTATTTTGAGTATTATTCCTAGTTTTTCTGTTTAACTTTTAAAGTATCTGAACCCAAAAACCAAAATGTAATTTATTCCAGTTTATTACTCCTTTGGTGTGGCTAATTCATGTTATATTTTTTTTCACCTGGTGATTTTGCTAATAACATACTTCCTGTTCTAGGTAGACAATTCTCTTACTTCACTGTATCTCTGGAGAAACAGCGTTGGCATCCAAGGCTGCTCTTTTGATTTGGAATACAAATGCCTCCCCCCCCCCCCCCCCCTCTTCATCTCCATTACATAGAGATTTGTTTTGTAGTTTACTGAAGATTCCTGGAAAGGCTGATAACTGTTTGAGATATCTGTTCAGTGTATGAAAATTACAGGGGCACTGAATTTCTGGCTGATATCGATAGGTATTTTTTGTACTTGTAGAAACGTACTTTTGTTAAAAATTAATACTACTGCAGCAACCACATCACTCCACTGAAAGCTGAAATCACTAACATTTTGGTTCTTGGGTTTATATGTAATTTTGGTCTGATTCCTGTTAGAGTTGCTAGGTGGGGATACTAAAAGCAAATGTAATACTAAATTTCATTATTCATGCTAAGTGCAATTTCAACATATAAAGCCCCTCTCCAGGATAAAATGAACCTCCCTCCTACTCACCATCTAACTGATCACTAACTAACTTAAAAAAAATGAAACAAACTTTCTCTTACATCCTCCGACAGTCGCCGCCCCCATCCAAGTCCTCACCAATGGGTATTGACCTTTGCTCCGTAGGAGTAGCTAGGCAACAAGAATTGGTAATACAAAAGCTTTTAGCATAGACACACCCCTAGGGGCTGTCCCCTCAGTCAATACCTCCCTGCACCAGCATTCCCGACTCAGTTTGATCTTGCCTAGCTTAGGAGTAGCTGGCTTTCCTGTGCTGGGGCTCAGTCTCAGCCTTCTACCCTTTATTTAATTTTATTTTCATGTGTTTTTTCTCTTGTCTTTGCTAGCTGTTATTTTGTCAGCCTTAGTTTAGGGATCTTCAAATGAAGAATCGTCATGCGGAGCTGGGTCTCGGACTGGCCGCCCTGGATCCCAGGGCTGAGAGCCAGATGGATCCCCAGCCTGCCATCGAGCGTTCAGCTTAGGTTTTACCCTGGCACATTGAACGACCCATCCCTGTTCGCTGCAGGGATGCTGCCTGTGAGGTGGCTACCTCACTGGACGCCATGGCTGCGGTCCACAAGCGTCCTGGCTTCGGCACTCCCTGTCTGCCTTGATAGCGGTTTGCCGCTGGAGACTGCTCCCCACGCCATCTGGTACGGTAAGCACCTTCTGTGTGGGGACCTTCTGTGTGGGTGTCAGTCTGTGGCTGTGTAGTACCCCCCATGTCTGTGTAACTGCGGGCTCCCTGTCAGATCCCTGTGTGGCTGCACTGCCTGTGGGCTGCGAGGGGGGGCCATCCTGCTCTGCTGTGAAATATGCTCTGGGTGCAGTTTTGTGTGCAGACGTGTGTGTGCGGCGTCCGCCATTTTCTTTGCCTGAATACTGTGACCGGCCCTGTCCCTGTGCAGCGCCGTGTTTTGGCGCCATTTGCCGCCATTTTGGCGGGCGGTGCTCGTCCGAGCACATGTCGGCGCCATTTTACTGTAGCCTTCTCCCCCAGCCGAGCGGCCATTTTGCCGGAGCCTTCATAGGCTATATCAGTCAGCCAGCATTTCATCACTTCCTCTTTCTCTGGGAACAGCGATCGGTGGCAGCAGTCTGTTGTGCTCTCTCCAGGTTTTTGCCTTCTTGTCCTGTCATTCCTTGCTCAGTGTTATCTATCCCTGCGGGGTCGGTGCATACAGCAGTGTGCGGTGGGCTGCGCTCACCGTGGTATTAAAGGGCCAATACCTTTTATTACTTTTCTGTGCTGGGGCATGGATTCTCAGGATAGCAAGTTTCCCCCCGCCCTGGTGGGGGACCAGGGGGCTGCTGCACCCCACGAGGGGGCCGATCTGTCCGCTGTAGTGGCTACCTTAGTGTCTCAGGTGCAGATGCTGATGGCTGAACGATCCGCAAAAAGGGCCAGGGTGTCCGTTTCCTCTGATTCAGAGGGCGATGTGGTTGGCGTACCCTTCTCGGGGGCCCGCTCATTTTTGGACCTTCTGGGGTCCGAGGGGGAGGCAGAGGTGGAGGGGGTTGATGTTTCTCCCCCTGGCTCGCCTGAAGAGCTTGCACTCATGAATGAGCTGATTGCTTCCATAAAGGATACCTTGCACCTGGAGGATGAGCCTACTCCTCCTGCTAGGGTGTCCTCTTTTGGAACGCAGAGGACTCGCAAATCAGCGCAGGTTTTTCCCTGTCCTGCTGAATTTCACCATACGGTTAATGAACAGTGGCGCAATTTAAAGAAGCCCTTTACTGTGCCAAATAAGTTTAAACTGCTTTATCCGTTTGCGCCCTCCACCGACGAGCGTTGGTGTGTGGCGCCTCAGGAGGATCACGCGGTGGCCATTTTGAACAAGGCTACTGCGGTGCCTTCTGAGGATACCCCGGTTTTCCAGGACCCTACGGACAGGAGAATGGAGTCTCTTGCCCGTCATGCCTATATGGTGGCTGGTTCTATGCTGAAGCCTATTTTTGCTTCCTTTATGGCGGCACAGGCTGTTGCAGATTGGACAAAGATGCTCAGGCGCACCTTGGTGGCTGATTCAGCTTCGCCTACCACGTTGGCTATGGTGGACCAGATCCATCAGGGTGTCATGTACTTGTGCGATGCAGACTTGAATTTAGCTCCCTTGGCTGCGCGCCTGTCCAGCGTGGCGATACTGAACGTCGTCTGATTTGGCTGAAGAATTGGTCGGTTGACCAATCTTCTCACAAGACGCTGGCGGATTTTCCCTACGGGGGATCTCGCCTTTTTGGCGAGGCTTTGGATACTCTGATAAAAGGGGTTACGGGGGGCAAGAGTACTCTCCTGCCCCAGTCCCACAAGCATATGTCTTTCCGTGGTAAACGGAATTCCTCGTCTAGGCCCTCTCAGGGGTCCTTTCGTGCATTTCGGTCGCAGTCCAAGGGCAAGCCCTTCAAAGGCCAAGGCTCCCAGAAGAAGCTGTGGGCAGCGAAGCAGAAGTCTGGCCAGTCCGGTTCAACTTCCCATACCACTTCCGCCTGAAGGGGCGCCCTCACCCGTTTCTGGGGTGGGGGGACGTCTGCGCGGTTTCCTACAACCTTGGCTGGCCCGCATTCGGGACAGATGGGTTCAGGAAATCGTTCGATCTGGTTACAAGATCGAATTTCTCTCTCGGCCGGCGGGCAGATTCTTTCCCTCGAATCTTCAGCTGTCTCCGGAGCGCTTGCAGGATCTGCAGGGGGTGGTGGTCCCGGTGCCTCATCGGGACAGATTTCGGGGGTTTTACTCCAATCTGTTCACTGTGCCCAGAAAGGAGGGCAAGGTGCGTCCGATTCTGGACTTGAAAGCTCTGAACCGTTTTGCGCGGGTTCGCAAGTTCCGCATGGAATCCCTGCGCTCAGTGGTGGCTGCTCTGAGTCCGGGGGAATTCATGGCCTCCATCGATCTGAAGGATGCGTACTTTCACATCCCCATTTTCGAGGGTCACCAGAGGTACCTTCGATTCGCCATTGCGGAGGATCACTACCAATTCGTGGCGTTACCTTTCGGTCTCGCTTCGGCTCCGCGGGTTTTTACCAAAGTGCTGGCGCCGGTTCTGGCCCTGTTGCGGGCACAGGGCATTGCTGTCTTGGGGTATCTGGACGATATCCTGATAAGGTCAAGCGCCAGTCAGAGCCTGGTGACCGACCTGTCCACCATGATGCGGACACTGCAGGAGTTCGGTTGGACAATGAACATTCCGAAGTCAACTCTGTGTCCTTCGGTTCATCTTCCCTACCTGGGAATGATTCTGGACTCTGTCCAAGCGAAGGTCTTCTGCCGGAAGACAAGCTTCGGACTCTTCAGGACGCGGTCAGGTCCCTCAGGGACAACCGGCACTCGTCTCTCCGGACATGCATGCGATGTCTAGGGTTGATGGTCTCGGCCTTCGAGGCGATCCCTTTTGCCCAGTTTCACACGCGGGGTCTCCAAGCGGAGATTCTTGCCGAGTGGGATGGGCGGCCGCAATCCCTGGATCTGCGGATCTCGTTGAGCCACAGCACCAGACGGGATCTTCTGTGGTGGCTCCAGTCTCTGGCGGTGTCGGGGGGGCAAGTCTTTTCGTCCATTATCGTGGACGGTGCTCACCACAGATGCCAGTCTGTCGGGCTGGGGTGGTGTTCTGGGCTTTCTGTCCGCCCAGGGAACTTGGTCGGGGGAGGAGTCCCTTCCGATCAACATTCTGGAATTGAGGGCGATAAAGCTTTGCCTTCTACGATGGACGGACTGGCTTCGGGGCCGTCCAGTTCAGGTTCAGACGGACAATGCCACCGCGGTGGCCTACATCAACCACCAAGGGGGCACCATGAGTGCCCGTGCGGCTCAGGAAGTAGCCGACATTCTGTCTTGGGCCGAGACGCACGTCCCGGCGATAACGGCAGTTCACATTCCGGGGGTGGAGAACTGGCAGGCGGATTATCTGAGTCGCCAGACCCTGGACCAGGGAGAATGGTCCCTTCACCCGGATGTCTTCCAGATGTTGTGCACGAAGTGGGGTTCCCCGGATGTGGACCTGTTCGCGTCTCGTCTGAACAACAAGGTGGAAAGGTTCGTGGCAAGGACGCGCGATCCTCGGGCAGACGCCTCAGACGCGTTAGTGGCGCCCTGGCATCAGTATCGTCTGATGTATGCCTTTCCACCGATTCAACTACTGTCCAGGCTTATTCGCAGGTTAGCCTCGGAACCGCACACAGTGATTCTGGTGGCACCGGACTGGCCTCGCCGGTCTTGGTACGTGGACCTCGTGAATCTGGCAGTCAACGCTCCGTGGCGTCTGCCGCTTCGAGAAGACCTCCTGTCTCAAGGGCCGATATTCCATCCTGCTTTACAGTCGCTGGCTTTAACGGCCTGGCTGTTGAAAGCCAGGTCCTGAAGGATAGGGGTCTCTCCCCTGAGGTCATTCCCACTTTGATCAAGGCTAGGAAAGCCTCTTCGGGAAAGATTTACTACCGTACTTGGAAAGCGTATTTTGCTTGGTGTGAGTCCAGGGGGTATTCCCCTCGCTCATACTCGGTGTCGAGAGGGTTGGCTTTCCTTCAAACGGGAGTGGACCAGCGTTTGGCGTTGGCCACGATTAAGGGTCAGATTTCTGTGCTGGCCGTTCTCTTTCAACGCCCTGTGGCGTCCAATTCATTGGTTAGCACCTTTGTTCAGGGGGTGCGACATTTGGCCCCTCCTAGGAGGGAACCTTTACCTCCATGGGACTTGAACTTGGTTCTGTCCGTGTTGCAACAGGCTCCCTTTGAGAAGATCAGGGTGATCTCGTTGTCTCTGTTGTCTAAGAAGGTTGCCTTTTTGGTTGCGATCACTTCGGCTCGCAGGGTGTCAGAGCTGGCGGCTTTGTCCTGCAACTCTCCCTACCTGGTGATCCACAAGGATAAGGTGGTCCTGCGACCTAACCCATCTTTTCTTCCGAAAACGATCTCGGAATTTCACCTAAATGAAGACATTGTCTTGCCTTCGCTCTGCACGAAGCCTAAGCATCCGAAGGAGGGGTTGCCTTGCATTCCTTGGATGTTGTCCGGGCGATCAGGGTTTACCTGTTGTCCACTGAATCTTTTCGCAAGTCGGATTCCCTCTTTGTCCTTCCTGAGAGACCTCGGAAGGGCATGGCGGCGTCGGCTGCGACCATCGCCAAATGGATCAGACAGATCATTGAACAAGCCTTTGCCTTGAAGGGGGAAGGTTCCCCCCTTCCCTGTGAAGGCGCACTCTACCAGATCTTTGAGTACGTCTTGGGCTTTCCGTCATCAGGCTTCTGTGGCCCAGGTGTGTAAGGCGGCGACTTGGTCGTCCGTTCACACCTTCTCAAAATTCTATAAGGTGGATGTTCAGGCATCGGCTGATGCCTCCTTTGGCCGTAAAGTTCTCAGTGCGGCAGTTTCTTAGGGACCCTTGTTTTTGTGGGCCTTGGTTATTGGGGTATTTTACCCCTGGGTTACTTGTTTTCCTGGGTTGTTGCTCCTGTTGAGCACGTTTTCCTGTTGCCCGGTTGGTTCTCTTACTGTGGTAAGGTTCCTTTCTCTGATGTGGGTACTGCGTTGCCTTTCTACGGTTGCGTCTCCCACCCCTCATGTCTACACTGCTTTGGGACGTCCCATTGGTGAGGACTTGGATGGGGGCGGCGACTGTTGGAGGACGTAAGAGAAAACTGAATTTTTGTAAAATCTTACCGTAAAATTCCTTTCTCTGAGTCCTCCGACAGTCGCCGCCCCCGCCCCTCTTTTGGGGTTTTTGTGTACTCTTACTGCTATGCTACCAAACTGAGTCGGGAATGCTGGTGCAGGGAGGTATTGACTGAGGGGACAGCCCCTAGGGGTGTGTCTATGCTAAAAGCTTTTGTATTAACAATTCTTGTTGCCTAGCTACTCCTACGGAGCAAAGGTCAATACCCATTGGTGAGGACTTGGATGGGGGCGGCGACTGTCGGAGGACTCAGAGAAAGGAATTTTACGGTAAGATTTTACAAAAATTCAGTTTTTGTCACTTACCCAAATCTATGGTTATGTGATACTTAGGTTCTGGGTTTTCCTTTTTTGGGCATCCACATCACTGACTGCGTGATGTGGACACATTTCTATAGAATGTCCAATTGTGGGTTCAACTCGTATGCAGAAGAGGACTGACATCAGAGCACCCAGATACAGTGAGCCTATGATGGATTACTGGAAAGGAGGGAGGGTGGGTTTAGAGTTCATATTTTGCACAGTGTGGAACTTTAAATATCATAAATATATGTATAATGTTGTGTTCACTTTGTAGCATTTCACAGCTGAAGACTGAATTCTTGCCCCTCCTGAGCATCACCTTTGTGTCGGAGAACAGCGTGATAGCAGCTGTAAGTCAATTCATAAATATTTTTCTCTGCAGCGTGACTACAGAGTTGCAAGCAGTCTATGACTGTGTTTCTCAACATTTTTGCAGTCAAGGCACCCTTTAAAGTTATGATCAATCTTGAGCCACCCTCCAAAATTATGGACAGTCTTGAGGCGCCATTCTAAAATGTAAAAACTAGTCTAATAGTTTTACATAATGCAGCAACATCAATACACATTGAACACCCAACGTTAGAGGTGATTTATTCTTCCAAAGCAATAACGTACTGAATAGTATTCCAATATCTCTTTTGTCCCTCAGTTTTTCTCCATCAGTTAGCTACTCAGACCCCAAAGCAGATGGAGAGCTGCAAGGGAGGGTCAAACAAGGATGATATGCTGGCAACTGGCATCCTCCTTATCAACTGACGATGTCATTGGTCATTAGGAGGTTGGCAGCTAGAAGGTTGTAATGGTGTACAATGAAAACCTGTGGTTTTGTGTACCTAAAAGGCAGGTTTCATCCACCCACTGGCTTGTATACAATTTTGGGGACATTTTTAGCCATTTTTTCAAGGCACCCTGGTTTAAAAAGGCTGGTCTAGGAGATAAAACGGAATTGAGTTTGTATTTTACAAGACGATACAAAAACTACCTCAAAGTTTCCCTGAACTACTTGAAGAAACATGTTTTGGAATGGCCTTTTCATTTCCTGGTGTTTTATTAATGTTCAGATATGAGTAAATCTTAGCCATACAATCTATTCAGACAAATAATTCTCAACTGGAAGCATTCTGCAAGAAAGAAGGGTGGAATACAAGCACCAATTAAAACAAGAACCATTTGAAGCTTATGATTCTGCTAAATGGGTTATTTTTAGTACTTGCTGGGTGCATGCTACAACTTCCCCCAACCTGTTACATTTTGCCAAGTAGGCATTTTGCATAAAAATGTTCAGAAAAGTCATGTTTAATTTATTTCCTGTGGAAGGTATATTATCTGTATAAAGATAGATAATAGACAGGTATACTACCAATTTTTGGGGTTAGATTTTTTTCACTGAAATCTCATAAGCTGCAACATGTTATTGTTGTTTCTTTTCCAATAATTTTTATTGTACGTTTACATATCAAATTCCAAAAAAAAAAAAATGTTATGGTTATTTTAATCAATTAAAATCTGAAACTTTCAGGGGAAAAAAAATACCTGCTATATTCTTGCATAAAGGTCCTTGTAAAGGCACTTCCTGTTAAAGAGTAACAGCTGTCTTTCATTTGTTCTCTTGCATGGTCATCCTGTCACATGCGTTAGACCACAAGCGCACATTTCAGAAAAAAGGTCTTAAGTATCAGTAATGCTTTGAAAAATAACCTGATTTTTGCAAGTTTGTAAACGGTGTGTAATCCTAATTCCCTCTTTTAGGGGCATGACTGTTGTCCTATGCTTTTCACATTGGATGATCATGGCTCATTGACATTTGTGTCTAAACTGGACATTCCAAAGCAAAGCACTCAGCGTAACATTTCAGCTATGGAACGCTTTAGAAACATGGATAAGAGAGCAACTACTGAGGACCGCAAGACCACATTGGACACTCTGCATCAGAACAGCATCACGTAAGCAGAAGCTAGGCACTGTTGAGTGCATTTTCTTTTTTTGTGTATTATGCCATTTAAACCATGCACTTTGCTAATTGTTGTGTCCTTGAGGCAAGTCTGGCATTGAGGAAGGCTACTGAGCATACTAATACACTTGTCCAGGAAACACAGCTATGGTTGTTTAAACACAAAACAGTCTATAGAAGAGCACTTGAATCTCAAAATCGAAGCGTCACACCAACGTGTAAAAGTCCAAAATGAGGCATTATAGGTGTTAGTCAACGTATTTCGAGGACAACACGTCCTCTTCATCAGGGCTTAAAATGTACAGTATCCTCTGGTATGGACTCCAAAAAATATTCTCTCTCTCTTGCAAGCACTCAGCAATGTGTAGCAACTGTTATACGTTTGGAATAAACTCCCATTTTGGGTTCAAACACCTTGGTGTGTCACACTAATTTTCAGACTCAAATATTATTTCAGTATTCCAAGGATACTGTTCCAGTTCCTCAGGTCACGAGAGCAGCCCACTTATTACCTGGGATACCACCAGTACGTTTTTGTCAAATATATTAATAGCACTGATAGATAATGTAATAGATGCCTTATGCTATAGAATAGCTGGTGCCTTCCATGTGATTGGACGCTGGCAAAGTTTTGAGGCCATGCTCCCTGGATTGTTTCCTTGATCTCGAGGTTTGGGCATGAGATCTGAGAGAGATCAATTTGTTTTCTGAACTTGCGCTTTGTCTAGAATGAGGCACAAGTACCCCAGACCAAGGGAAGGTTTGACAGCAGTTGTTTTCAATTCGATTACCCAATCAAAAGCTTGAAGAATCTGAATAGTCCTCAGAATGTTTGCAGATAACCAGAAGGGGAGAGGAGTCCTGCAGAAGAAGGTCGTCAGGGATCCTTTGACCTGAATGTCCTAAGTGCTTAAGAGGGCAAGAAGGGGTGTCTTTGTGAATATTCTGGGAGCAGAGAATAGACCAAAAGGCAGTTCAAAAAATGAAGTATTTGTCTTCTACTGTGAAGAGCAGAAAACTTTGATGAGGTTGGTAAATGGGAATGTGCAGATAGGCATCTTGGATGTCTAAAAATTCTAGATATTCCCCTTATCTTGGAGAGGCAATACCTGACCTTGCGGATTTCATACAATATTTTAGAACTTAAATGTACTTGTTTAGGGATTTTAGGTCCAGGATAGGACGAATACCCTCACTGAGTTTTGGTACCATTAACCTGTTTTAAATAGAATCCATTGAATCTGTCCTCTAGAGGTTCTGAAATGACCACTTCTTAAAACAAGCGGTGTTTTTGGGCATTCTGAAAATCTGGCTGTTCTTAAACAGATTTTGGTTGATGAGGGAGTACAGTTTTGAACTCTATTTTGCAAAAGGCAAACGGTAATAAATGACCCCCCCAGTGAGGGTGCTCCTTCATTGTGAAGAGGGCTTTGGGGTAGACTTGGTGGATTTTGTGTTCCAAGTTTTTTGCCAAAAGAAAGAGCTGAATTTTGGCGTAACAGTCAAAAGCTTGATTAAAGGGTTGAGGCACTCTGCATTTTGAGGCGGTAGAAGCTCCTGAAGAGTAGGACTTTATGACCCTTCATTGTAAAAAAGTACCATTCATCCTGTGACATCTTTAAATTTAGGTGCCTTATCAAAGAGATTTCCTCCCTCAAAGGGCATACATGTAAGATGTTCAGCTGACTAGGCCTTTAGCCATAAGATTCTGCCCATGCGGACAGCCACCAGAGCATTTCTGGAGATCTGTGTCATATTACTATTAAAACTATGCAGTAGGGCTGAACCATAGTCTATGTGATATCGACTATTGTTCTGCGGGCGTGGGCGATATTCATATCGCCGAAGACACGATATTGTGCAGGCAGCCAACACAAACGAGTTTCCCCTTGCTTTCGGCTGTGATCGGAACTCCGCCCTCCAGCCCGATGCAATCCAGCTCTGCCTCTATTCTCCAGCCGACCATTACTCCGCCCTGCTCCGCCCATTGTCTCTCCTGGCTGCATTGGGGGCGCGCACGGGGGCGGGATCAGGCTGTAATGTGTTGTCAATAGAGTCAATGGAGAGACAAAGGGCGGAGTAATGCTCGGCTGGAGACTAGAGGCAGAGCTGGGATCACAGCCGAAAGCAAGGGGAAACTCGTCTCCGGTGAGGGAGGGGGAGCGCTGTGTCAGGTGTATTACCGGTGATGAGGTGACGGGGATCCTCCGGTGTCCGCTATGGAGCTCGCAGAGCTGATCAAATCCCCCCGGGTGTACAAGGTAGTCCTGTACCGACCCTTCCACCCACCAGTGGGCAGGACCCTGTGCCTGATGACAACAGTGAGGAGCTGTGTCTGCTCCACTCATGTCGGGCTGTGTTCTAACTTCTACCTCCTATCACCACTGTGAGTCCTGACTCTGCCTAATCCACACTGTCAATGTCTTCTGCATTCCACCCAGAGAAATATTGCGATTATATATCGTTGAAAACCAAATATTGCAATGTACTTTTTTCCCCAATATCGTGCAGCCCTACTATGCAGTGACTAACCCCCAAAACTACCAATAAACAAATATAGCCAGCTGCCAATAAAACACACACTCCCCAGTGGTCTTACATAGCACAGAAAATATCTAGCTCTTATATATTATAAATGTGATATAATCATGATTCTCGTAAGTGCTGATTACAACAAATGCATATAAATTGCAATTTATTTGAATTCATTGTAATTAGCACTTACGATATCTGTGTCCTAACTTGTTCTAGATCATCAACTTGTAAAGATCAAGGCAGAAGGTAATTGCTGTAATTGCTCAGTCAAGATTGGGCACCAAAATGCAGAATAGTGTTGGTTATTCATTGCCCTGGTCCAATTAGCTGCGGTTTGACAAATAGAAATTGCAGCAATAGCTGGTTACAGGGTAGGGAGCCTGTGAGCATAAAGTGGGCCTTTAAATAGTCTCAAACTTTCTGTCAGCAGAATCTTTGAAGGAACATCTACAGTATCGCAAGATATTTGACTGAAACAGCAGGGTCTACTACCGGAACGGCGGACCACTGTTTTGTGAATTATTTTTCCACTGAATAAAGCTCCGCTTTTAATCTCAGAGGGGTGAAAATCTTTTCTGTATTAATCCCATCATCCTAGATTGCCCATTCTATTTGTATATGAATGGGAAATTTCTTTTTTAGACTTAGCAGGCCTCTTAGTACCAAAGGGCATGGTGTGAACCAAGTGCACCAATACCAAGGCTTTTGCACACAGAAGTGAGCGTATCAACATTGGCAAGCATAATGTGTGAGGCCTTAACCTCAGGTGTATAGGAGCCTGGGGAAGAGAAAATCTTCCACAGCTTCCTCCAACACTGTCTCAGAGTCCTCTTCCTTCCTCTCTGTCAACCTCTTCCAGAGCAGGCATATCAGGATCTAAATCCAGTAGAGATGATTGGGGTGAAGGAGCCTTTTAGGCTCTGGACAGTGATGGCTGTATTAAAGTCATTAGCTGTCTGTGAAATTGTGACATAGTCACAGAAAAGTCTGCTTTAGTAAGGTAGGTTGCATGCTGTGTACCTGGGATAGAGCTAGAATTGAATGCAGAGGCCAGTGTTAAAATAAGGTTCTGCTTTTGAGCAAGGGAAGCATAGTCACTCTGAGCATTTACGTTTTCTGCAGTGCAAGTGTTCACTTGAGCTTTTGCCGCGGTCCCTTGTGCCTGGTTTCTGTCATTGATGTCAGTATTGCCCTCTGGAGTATTCATGGAATAAAGTGTGAAAGTAAAGTAAGCATTTCTGAAAAATAATATGCAGCAACCAGGTGATGACCATCCTGTAGCAAAGTCTTCATGGCAAAACAGAGGGAGGAATGCCTTAGTACCTAATAAAGGACACGGGGTGGATTTGGCGGTAAAGTGTGCAACCTGTGGTGTGATGTAGCCATCTAAGACTAAGGTGTGTGAGCCTAAAGTGGGGTACACACTAGTAGAAAATCTGCCGTCCGAGGTAAAATCGTACGATTTTCGGCTAGTGTGTACACAACTTTCAGCAGCCAATGCCGACATTTTCAATGAAAAAAAGAGGGACAAACACCAAAATTTTTATCGTCTGTCCCCAGGCGACCAATTTTCTTTTAATGTGTATGCAGTACGTCCGTGAAAAATCTGATAGGAAAGACCGCGCATGATCTGAAATTGCTGATTACCCGGAAGTCTAGGTCCCAAAAAAAAAAAAAATCGGACGAGAAACATTTATGCGCTGTCAACTAAAAACAGTAATGAACGCTGAGCAAGAGAGAAAAATCAGAGGATATTTCGTCCGATTTCAGTCAAGTGTGTACAGGCCTTAAGATCTGAGTGGTTGAAATTTAACAAGTTTAAAAATGTACACTGTGTAAGTGAATCTATTTCCAACACATTCCTGGTTTCCTGATTGTTTTAATGTATAAATGTCTTCTATGAAGGATACACATAATTAATGTAAAGCAAGTAATAGAGATATTATATTAAGTCTCTTACTTGCCTTGCTTTGGGATTACAATAATCGTCAAAGAAAATTGTATGGCCTTGTCTTACCTGTCCATGTCGCTGGTCCCTGTATAGGTTTCAGGCTTTAACCATCACTGAGTATACCCCGAAGGGGTCTTCAGGGTCTGGATTCCATAAGAACAGGCCACAGCCCATGACCTGTATAGCACCCTGCAGCGAACTACACATATTGCACCAAGTGCTTAGGTGAGCGCCCATGCAAAAGTCCAGTGTCTTCCATGACATTACAGGTCATCCCAATCATGTGAAGTCCAGGAACAGCTGCCAGGAGTTTAGAGTTTGCACTCATTCGGACGTGCTGCTTCTATTGTTTTAGAAGACCGTGAGGAATTGATTGAAGAATCTGAAATAAAATAAATATGGCTAAGAGTGATTTCTCTGTAAGGTAGAAGAAGCCCATCACCTTGAGACACTTACAAAAAACTGAGGACTTATTGAGTGGGGTGGGGTTACAGGAAGGGTACCCAGTGGCTGTGTCCTCAAAAGTTTTGCCCTAACATTCTGCCAGTGTCCAGTCACCTGAAGGTACCAGGCTAAAATTCAGGCTTCGTGAATATCATGTCTGTACTGTACGATTTTTTTTCTCCATGGGTCGCATGTTTGTGCTGGGAGCACGCAAAATAGTGTCAGTGTTGGTTTGTTTTAGGTAGGATAAAAAAAGCAAAGTGCGCACTATTGTTTTTGGGCTGTACTACCGGTACAAACAACAACTAACATGCACATATGTGGTATCGTTGTGATCACCAGGAGAATTTAATTTGGATTATTCTTTAGTGGAAAATTATGATAGTAGCAAGAAATATACAGCTAAATAAAATAAATAAATAAAAAACAATAAAATTTCACTATTCTTGACCAGTTTTCCTTTGATAATAAAAAAAACAGGAGATGACCATTTCCAATTACCACCAAATGAAAGCCCAATTTGTCCTGAAAAGAATGCATTATAATCCACCTGGATGCACAAACTAGTTGTGGTGATATGTACAGTTTTACTAACACGTGTCAAAGTTGCAAAATTGTGCTTAGGTATTTAGATTTGTTTAACCCTTAGACGCAAAGAGGTTAAAAATGCTCCTAAAGAGACAAAACATAGGGAAATGTGCATGTATTGTAGATATGAATGCACCTCCAGCAGGCTTGCCACTTTACCAAGCAGATCCCTTTTCATTATTGCTGGTGTTAAAAGGATCCTGTTATCTTTGAAAAACTGGGTTGCTATAAAGTTACTGATTACTACAGCAGTTTGGACTGTTTTTTATATTTTATATTTTACTGCAGTGACACTAATCTATTTCCAGATTGCTTTGACTGCTGTTTTGTAATTTATCTTCCTGTCCTACAGCCAGGTGTCTATTTATGAGGGGGACAAATCTGATTGTCGCAAGTTCTGTACTACCGGCATCGATGGTGCAATGACTATTTGGGACTTTAAGGTAAAGTACTTTTTTCTTATTGATGGTAATTTTTTTGTATATATGTTGGCTGTTTTTAAGAGTGGGCATGTAGACTACTGCTGTGACATGCTTAGATCCATTGTTAAAAGATATTGATAATTGTGAAACCACTCTCATTACACCACCTCAGCACAAAGGAACAAACAGGGATTTCTTCAGAATAACAAAAGGTAGGAATCTGCAACAAAGTTTGTTATGATCCTTGCAATGTGCATAGATCACCCAGAGGGAAATGTTTTTTTCTTAATAAAAGTGGAGTTACATTTTAAAGGAATCCCATACTCAGAAGAATACAGAACCATTCTTTCTCTTACGTCCTCCGACAGTCGCCGCTATCTTCATATTCGTCACAATGGGGTATTAGACTTTGCTCCGTAGGAGTAGCTAGGCAACAGAATATGTCAATATTAAAGCTTTTAACATATCCCCACCCCGGGGGGTGGTCCCCTCAGTCTATACCCTCCTGTTTCCTGCTTCAGTTTCAATGTCTAGCTTGTCAGGAGTAGCTGGATGTCTCTATGCTGGGGCATTTTGTCTCAGCCTTCTCTCTTTTTTGATTTTATTTGAGGTTTTTCTCTTTCTTTATTTAGCTGTTATTTTTACCAGCAATAGTTAGATCTTCGGATGAAGAGGATAATGCGGGCTGCGTCTTGGGCTGACTCCCCTGGTCGCAGGTTGTGGGTCAGTGGCTTCTCAGCCCGCCATCGAGCGTTCAGTCAGGTACCGCTCCTGAGTTTTCTGAACGACCCATCCCTGTTCCGTGCAGGGATGCTAGGGTGAGGTGGCTACCTCACTGGACGCTGTGCGGTTTCTCAACCCACCTTCTGCTGCGTCCTGGATGCGACTCTCCCTGTCTCATGTACAGCGGCTTGTTCGCCTGTGCTGGTCCCCCACGCCATGTAAGAGGTAAGTGTATTTATGTGGGGACCTGTCTGTCTGGGGGGTGTCAGTCTGGGACTGTGTTACCTTGCCCTGTGTTCACACTATTGATGTTTCCCTATCTCTCACACTGCATGCTGTGGGCTGCAAGGAGGGGGGGCTGTGCTGCACTTCTGTGTCAGTCTGAGTGTGTGAACGGCTGTGTGCTGTGGAACTTGATGCTATCATGTTTGGGGCACATTACAGCGCCGCTGCGGCGGTCCACCATGTTCTTTATAACTATGTGGTGTATTTTTTGTTCCACCTTCATGAGGTGGGGGAGCGGCGGTTTCGGCGCCAAACGGCGCCATTTTGGCTGTACTCGCTCCGGCCGCATGGTACACATGCATGGCGGCCATTTTCTTGTAGCCTCCCATAGGCTTTAATGGAGCGCCCTGAATATCAGCAATTCCTTTTCTACAGGAGCACCGATCTGGCCAGCAGCAGCAGCGGTCTCTCCAGGTTTTTTCCCTCTATTCTCTGTATCCTTGCCTGAGTATAACTTCTCCCTGTGGGGGTCCCTGGTGTGGGTGTGCTTGTGTGGCGGTGGGCTACGTTCGCAGCGCCTTATTTTAAGGGGCGGTCACCCATTTTATTTTACTCATTTTGGGGCATGGATTCTCAGGAAAGCAAATTTCCTGTCACATTGGTGGGAAGCCAGGGGACTGCGGTTTTCCCCCTCGGGGGGGGGGGGGGGGATTTTGCTGCGATTGTGGCTAGCCTTGCGACTCAGGTGCAATTGCTGATGGCTGCTCAATCCTCAAAAAGGCCCAGAGTTTTCAATTTCCTCTGATTCAGAGGGTGTTGGTGATGGGGCTGCTGTTGCTGGGGTCTCCTTGTCGGGGTCCCGTTCCTCCCTGGACCTTGTAGGGTCAGAAATGGAGGCTGAGGTTGAGGGGGTTGATATTTCTCCCCCTGGCTCGTCTGAAGAGCTTGCACTCATGGATGAATTGGTTGCTTCTATCAAGCAAACACTGCGTTTACTGGATGAACCTTGTCCTCCTGCTGCCTTGGCGGCTTATGGGACGCAGAAAAGACGCAAAACATCCCAGGTATTTCCCTGCACTGATGATTTTCAATGCGCTGTAAAGGAACATTGGCGTAATTTACGCAAGCCTTTTGCTATACCAAGTAGGTTTAAGCTGCGCTATCCTTTTACGCCCACTACTGATGGGCGTTGGTGTGTCCCACCTCCGGTGGATCACGCGATAGCGGTTCTGAATAAGCCCACTGCGATTCCTGCTGAGGATATCCCGGTGTTCCGGGATGCCACATACAAACGGACGGAGTCCCTTGCCCGTCATGCTTATTCTATTATGGGTTCTATGCTGAAAGCTTTATTTGCTTCACTTATGGCGGCCCAGGCTGTCGCTAGCTGGACGCAGGTGCTTAATCGCGTCCTGGTGGCTGATTCTGCCCTCCAGGCGACTTTGGATATGGTGGATCAAATCCACCAGGGTGTCATGTATTTGTGTGATGCGGTCCTGGATATGGTTCCGTTGGCTGCACGTGTACATGGTGTGGCGGTATTGTCTCGCCGTTTTGGTTTGGTTGAAGTGTTGGTCGGTGGACCAATCTTCGCGTAAGACCTTGGCTAATCTGCCCTATGATGGTTCTCGCCTTTTTTGGTGAGTCCCTAGATACGTTAATTAGGGGGATCACGGGTGGTAAGAGCACGCTCTTACTCTAATCCCACAAGGCTAGGACGGCTCCTGGTAAGAAGCCGTGGACTGGCAAGCAAAAGTCCGGCCAGTCCGGTTCAGCGGCCCACAACAGTGCGGCCTGAAGGGGCGCCCTCACCCGACTCTGGGGTGGGGGGACGCTTGCTCGGTTTCCTTCAGCCATGGCTGTCCCGGGTTCGGGACAGGTGGGTGCAGGAAATCGTTCGATCTGGCTACGTGATCGAGTTTCTCTATAGGCCGGAGCGCAGATTTTTTCCCTCAAATCTTCTACTGTCCCCGGAGCGTTTGCGGGATCTGCATCTAGCGGTGCAGGACCTGAGGGCTCAGGGAGTGGTGGTCCCGGTGCCTCATCGGGACAGGTTTCGGGGGTTCTATTCCAATCTGTTCACCGTGCCCGGGAAGGAGGGCAAGGTACGTCCGATTCTGGACTTAAAGGTGCCGAACCGCTTTGTGCGGGTGCGCAAGTTCCGCATGGAATCTCTGCGGTCGGTGGTGGCTGCCCTGGTTCCGGGGGAGTTCATGGCTTCCATCGACTTGAAGGATGCGTATCTTCACATCCCAAATTTCGAGGGTCACCAGAGGTACCTTCGATTCGCCATAGCGGAGGATCACTACCATTTTGTGGCGTTGCCCTTTGGTCTCGCCTCGGCTCCACGGGTGTTCACCAAGGTGCGGGCACCGGTTTTGGCTTTGTTGAGAGCCCAGGGCGTCTCTGTCCTAGGGTATCTGGACGATATTCTGGTTCGGTCTGCGACCAGCCAGGGTCTGGAGAAAGCTCTGTCCGTTACGATGCAGTCTCTGCAGGAGTTTGGTTGGACGATAACTTTTCCAAAGTCAGCACTGTGCCCATCGGTTCGTCTCCCTTACCTGGGAATGGTTCTGGACTCTGTCCAGGCGAAGGTCTTCCTACCGGACGACAAACTCAGGACTCTTCAGGAAGGAAGTCAGGTCCCTCCGGGACGCTCCGTCCTCGTCCACTCGGACGTGCATGAGATGTCTGGGATTGATGGTCTCGGCTTTCGAGGCGATTCCCTTCGCCCAGTTTCGCACGCGGGGTCTCCAAGCGGAGATCCTGTCCAGGTGGGACGGGCGGCCGCGATCTCTGGATCCGGATTTTGTTGGGCCATCGCACCAGAAGGGTTCTTCTGTGGTGGCTCCTGTCCCCGCCGGTGTCAGGGGGCAAGTCTTTTCGTCCTCTCTCATGGACGGTGGTCACCACGGATGCCAGCCTGTCGGGCTGGGGTGGTGTTCTGGGCGTTCTGTCCGCCCAGGGAACTTGGTCGGAGGGGGAATCCTCCCTTCCGGTCAGCATTCTGGAATTGCGTGCGATGATTCTCTGCCTTCAACGTTGGCCGGACAGGCTGCAGGGCTGTCCGGTTCGGGTGCAGACGGACATTGCCACGGCGGTGGCTTACGTCATTCGCCAAGGGGACACCAAGAGGGCCCGGGTGGCTCGGGAAGTGGCCGACATTCTGTCTTGGGCCGAGACGCATGTCCCGGCGATATCGGCGGTTCACATTCCAGGGGTTGGAGAACTGGCGGGCGGATTATCTGATGCCGCCAGTCCCTGGACCAGGGGGAATGGCCCCTCCGTCCGGGTGTTCTCCAGATGTTGTGCGCGACGTGGGGTCTTCCGGAGGTGGACCTGTTCGCGTCTCGTCTGTACAGCAAGGTGTACAGGTTCGTGGCAAGGCCACGCGATCCTCGGGCAGACGCGTCAGACGCGTTGGTAGCTCCGTGGCATCAGTACCGACTGATGTATGCGTTTTCACCGTTTCAATTGCTGCCCAGGTTCCTTCGCAGGTTGGTCTCGGAACCAAAACACGGTGATTCTTGTGACACCGGACTGGCCTCGCCGGTCCTGGTATGCAGACCTCGTGCATTTGGCGGTCGACGCCCCTTCGGGAAGATCTCCGGTCTCAAGGGCTGATATTTCATCCTGCCTTGCAGTCGCTGGCTTTGCCGGCCTGGCTGTTGGAACCGAGGCCCTGAGGGATAGGGGTCTCTCCCCTGAGGTCATTCACACTTTGATCGACGCGAGGAATTTTTTCCTCGGGGTAGGTCTTTTACCGTATTTCGGAGGCCTATTTTGCCTGGTGTGAGTTCAGGGGATCTTCACCTCGCCCGTGGTCGGTGTCTGGGGTGTTGTCCTTCCTTCGAAAGGGTGTTGACAGCGTTTGGCGCTGGCTATGATCAAGGGTCAGGTGTCTGCGATGGCCGTTCTTTTTTCAACGTCCTATGGCATCTATCTCCTTGATTGGCACTTTTGTTCGGGGGCATCTGGTCCCTCCTAGGAGGGTGCCTCTGCCTCCTTGGGACTGGAATCTTGTTCTGTCCGTGTTACAACATGGTTCTTTTTTGAACGGATCGGGTAGATCTCGTTGTCTATGTTGTCCTAGAAGGTCACCTTTTTTGGTGGCGATCAATTCGGCTCGCAGAGTGTCGGAGCTGGCAGCCTGTCCTGCCATTGTCCATATCTGGTCAATCACTTGGTTAAGGTGGTCTTGCGACCTAACCCTTCTTTTTTTCCGAAGAGGGTTTTGGAATTTCACCTCAATGAGGACATTGTCTTGCCTTCGCCTTGCGCGAAGTCTAAACATTCGGAGGAGGTGGTGTTGCACTCCTTGGATGCTGTTCATGGCGATTAGGGTTTACCTAAAATCGTCTGAATCTTTTCACAAGTCGGATTCTTTGTTTGTCCTTCCGGGGGTCCTCGGAAGGGCGTGGCGGCGTCGGCTTCTGCCGTCGCCAATTGGTTCAGACAGGCCGTTGAACAGGCCTATGCTTTGCGGGGAAAAGTTTCCCTTATGCCTGTGAGGGCGCACTCTACCAGATCTCTGAGTACGTCTTGGGCCTGTCGTCATGGGGCTTCTGTGGCCCAGGTGTGTAGGGCGGCGACTTGGTCGACCGTGCACACCTTCACTCTGTTCCACAGAGTGGATGTTCAAGCATCGGCAGATGCTTCCTTTGGCCGCAAGGTTCTTAGTGCGGCGGTCCCTTAGGGTCCCTGGTTTTGGTCCTTTGGGCTGTTTGGGATTTCTTTGTATCCCTGGGTTATTTGTTTTTTTCCTGGGTTATTGCTTCCGTTGAGCAAATTTTTTCTCGTGTTGCCCAGCTGGTTTCCTTCCTTTGGTAAGGTTACTTTCTTGATGTGGAGACTGCGTTGCCTTTAGGCGCGGCTGCGTTTCCCACCCCTCATGTTTGCACTGCTTTGGGACGTCCCCATTGTGACGAATATGAAGATGGCGGCGACTGTCGGAGGACGTAAGAGAAAACTGAATTTTTGTAAAATCTTACCTGTAAAATTCCTTTCTCTGAGTCCTCCGACAGTCGCCGCCCCCGCCCCTCTTTTAGTGTTTAGGTACTCTACTGCTATTCCACTGAAACTGAAGCAGGAGGGTATAGACTGAGGGGACCACCCCCTGGGGTGGGGATATGTTAAAAGCTTTAATATTGACATATTCTGTTGCCTAGCTACTCCTACGGAGCAAAGTCTAATACCCCATTGTGACGAATATGAAGATGGCGGCGACTGTCGGAGGACTCAGAGAAAGGAATTTTACAGGTAAGATTTTACAAAAATTCCGTTTTTTCTGAAAATGCTAGCTGAAAGTTGGAACTCCGGTGCTGCACATCCAGTATGTTCCAGGTCATTCATTTTTGAATCAACTTAGCCAGGCGTCTAGCATTTTTGAAGATAGTGACAGCCTACATATTCCTTTAAGCACATATTTACTTTAACAAAATTACTCTGAGACATATTTAAGATCTGTTAACCACTTCTGGACCAGAAGGATTTGCCCTCTTAAAGACTATAGGCCATTTTTTGCGATGCGGCACTGCGTTACTTTAATGGAAAATTGCGCGGTCATGCGACGCTGTACCCAAATACAATTGATGTCCTTATTTTCCCACAAATAGAGCTTTCTTTTGGTGGTATTTGATCACCTCTGCGGTTTTTAGATTTTGCGCTATAAACAAAAGAGCGACAATTTTGAAAAAAATGCCATATTTTTTTACTTTCTGCTATAAAACATTCCCAATAAAAAAATTTTTAAAAATGTTTTTTTTTTATCATTTTTAGGCCAATTTGTATTCTGCTACATATTTTTTGGTAAAAAAAAATCCCAAAAAGCGTATTTTAATTGGTTTGCGCAAAAGTTAGTGTTTACAAACTACGGGATCAATTTTTGGACTTTTTATTAGTAATGTCGGCGATCTGCGATTTTTAGCGGGACTGCGACATTGCGGCGGACAGATCGGGCCCCTAACTGACATTTTTGACACTTTTTGGGGACCAGTGACACTAATACAGTAATCAGTGCTAAATAACATGCACTGTTACTGTATAGATGACACTGGCAGGGAAGGGGTTAATACTGGGGGGGATCAAAGGGGTTAAATGTATGCCTGTATGCTTACTGACTGTGGGGGGGGGGCTCTGTGACAGGCACAGAAAGATGTCAGTTTCAGCTTAGCTGAAACTGCTGATCCGTCCCTGCCTGTCTGAGAGAAGGTCCACCTGCTTTGTTTACATAAACAGGCGGGTCTTCTCTCGGTTTCCCGAACGATCGCAGGAGGGCAGCGGCAATCGCCGCAGCTCCTCCCGCGGCCCGCCTCCCGTTGTGTCTAAACACATGCACTCCAGTCACGTAGTACTACGTGACTGGACTCAGCCGAGCTGCCCTGCCTCAGTAAAACGGCGGCTGGCGGTCAGCAAGTGGTTAAAGCCAAATTGAACCTTCAGTACAATGGCTAAATACATTCCAGGTGTATCAAAACAAATTATGTCCAACAGTTTGTTTTCTTTAGAAAGCATTCATAACCTTAGTAGATAAGCATGTCCCCTGCCAATATGCTGCAGTGTGACCCTTGTTCTCTGTGGAGAATCAGTGGTCTCTCTGCAGAAGTTTAGTATATGGAAAATACCCTTTGCAGAGAGACCACTGCTTTCACTCATTGGGCAAGGGTCCCACTCTATAGCTATTGGCATGGGACAGGCTTGTGTTTTTCTCCATTGAAGGGTATACAAAGCCTTTGACTTAAGTAATTGTAAACAATCACTTTAATAGCAAAGCAAAGTGTCTGGCAGGAACACCAGGGATTTTACACAAAGGAAGCATTACAAAAAGCATTACAAAAAGAACAAGATACTTGAACAGCAAGCACATACAGTGAGTACACCCCTCACATTTTTGTAAATATTTTATTTATTTATTTTTTATTATATTTTTTCATGTGACAACACTGAAGAAACGACACTTTGCTACAATATAAAGTAGTGAGTGTACAGCTTGTATAACAGTGTAAATTTGCTGTCCCCTCAAAATAACTCAACACACTCATTCATTCATGTCTGAACTGCTGCCAATATAAGTGGGTACATCCCTAAGTGAAAATGTCCAAATAGGGCCCAAAGTGTCATTTTGTGTGGCCACCATTATTTCTCTTTCGTTCATTGAAGGGCACAGCTCCTGATATTCCTAATCAGTGGGTTATACTGCCCCCTACAGAAGTAGGACACTAGGTAGAAAAGAATTCTGGCTACACCTATGGGCAGTCCCAGGGGGTATACTCCCTCTCTCTGCTATAACCACTCAGTTTTTTTCTGCCTAGTCAGGAGTAAGCAGACCTTGACACTACCATCACCATTCTTGTTTGCAGGCAAGACACACTTGTGTTTGTACTCCTCACCTGGTTGCTGTCACGCGCTTAAAACAGGGCTTGACAAATTTTCCTGAAATCTAGGAGCCAGCTAAAAAAGTTAGGAGCCAGTTTTTTTTTTTTTTAAACTAACAACCAAGCTTTATTTAATAAAACGGATACTAAATTTACACATAAATACGACTAGAACCCCACTCTCCTCTATAGCACAATTGGATGAAAACAGACTGTCTGTCTCTTTCCATCCGATGCCATCTGATCCGATCCACGGGATGGATAGAAAATAGAACCACCATCCGTCTGCTTTTGGTGGACAGGATCAGATGGCGGCAGATTACTGCTCCATAGAGGAGAATCAAGGGTCCGATCAGGTCTGCCTGAAAAACTGACAGGCGGACCTGATCAGACAGCCCGTGTGAAAGGGGCCTTCGGCTGTGGCATGGCGATGAGGAAAAAAAAAAAAGGAGATATATATATATATATATATATATATATATATATATATATATATATCTCTATATATATTTTTTTTTAATAATTGGAAAAAAAATAATTTTTTTTTATTTTTTTAATAATTAAAAAAAAAAGAAAAAATATTATTTATTTTTTTTTTTTTTTACATTTAAAAAATAAATTAAATAATAATAACCACACTCCCTGTCAAAGGTAACTAACTGGACAGGGAGATGGTAATGAATTGAGAACAAAAAGGCAGTGGAAACAGTCATTACAACAGTCATTACTCCCGGCCTCCACAAGAGGGCGCCAGTCCCCCATTGGAAGCCTGTCATCTCAAGTAGGCCGAAAAGCTGAACTGGTTAAGGTAATCAAGGAATATACGCTATTATGTAGGGAATAGAATAATAAAATAATAGAATAATAAAATGCTTCCAAATAAATGATTTGCTTCTTTTTAATTGCTGGTCACCTGACCTTAATGCTTTACAAATTACTACCCAACTTTTTTTCCTGTTTATGGTTTCTTCCCTTTTCAGTTTTAGATCACTGTCAAGAAGTCTGTTTCCATGCAGATCTCTTGAGAGTTTTACTTTTCTGTCAGGTACATTTTTCCTTATTTATGGACCTGCCAAAGCCTCTGGTTAGCCTTTTTGTCTAAACATCCTTTTGCTTATCCAACCCTCCTTTCTCTAAACTCAAGGGTAAAGGGTGTTCACGTCAGCCTTCGACTGTTACCTGGTTTGTCTTTTTGTTTTCACAGTGTAACATTTCCCTTCCCTTTAGTGAAGTGTCAGACATTCTAGTCTTCAGCCTTTACCCCAGAAATTTTTTTTTTTTATCAGCCTGGTTTCCTTATGGTGCATGATTGGTTGTCCTCCAGATGGTTAGTTGAGGTTCCCCAATCTTTCAGGTAGCAGTTTCCACTTATTGATAGTTACCTGTTCTGGTTTGGAACACCAGATTGATACTTTGATTCTTTTCTTTGGTGTTAATAATTCTCTGTTTGTTTTCAAAAAATGTTTTTTCTCTTTAAACCTTCCCATTAAGGCTTTGCCTTAAAATGATTGTTACCCCAAGCTATAGCATAGTTCTTTTGCCTAGTGAATGGCCCCTTTTGTACCTCCTACAGTACCTGTTGATTCCTCCTGTTCTTGTTCGAAAGCTTTTTCATAGTAGAAAATTGGAGACTCTTCAGCTCATACAATACAAAAGTTTATTTTCTTAAAGTAAAACATTAAGCAACAGAAATGGTCAGTCTTTACTGAAGGAGAGAGAGATATGACAGATGTTACACGCCTTCAGAGTGTAGGATGTCCTTTCTCATCTCTCCCTGAAGAACCTCTTACATAGTAGTACATTTATACTGTATGTAAAGATGTCAGCAAAAAGTAACATCCATCGTTGCATATATGGTTTAAATCTATAGTAAGACACATAACTCCTCCTAACATACTGACATAGGAACTCAGAATAGAAATACATACATAGCAAAAATGGCTTCTCTGTCCTTTACAAAGACATATTGAAGTAACTGTCAAAACTAGCATATTACATTATAACATTCATATATATTTCAACGACTTTATCATGTAAAATAATATAAAACTCTAAATCTCTAACAGTCCTGACTTCCCCTCTGTGAGCAGACCCCATTTATCATGGCTGCTGAGCCATGAGATCGTGCTCAGGATACATGCCTCTGTCATCAAGCTTTTACCCTGTGTCTGTGTGTCTCTGCAGCTCCCCCCTCCTCTCTCCCTGTCAACTCTAGTGTTCAGTGAGAACATGATCTCACCTCACATCCCTCCTCTATCCTCTCCTCACAGTCCCTCTCCTTTCCTACAGCCTTTATTCACTTGGCTCTCTTAGATCGGGATACAGAGCAGAGAGAGGAGGGGACTACAAATGAGTACAAACAAAAAAAGGTAGTTAGAATTGAGAAAAAAACAAACAAACTACACTGCACTGCTTAATGAACAAACACATAGAGGCTAGTTCAATTTTAGCTATTTGAGTTTACAACCACTTTAAGAACTCTTTGTAGTAGGATTTAAACATCCCTCGGATCTCTCTGTGGCTGTTGCCCATCCCTCAGTTAATGTCATTGGCTATTTCCATATGAGGGCACCGATATCACCAGCCTCCCACCCCATTGCGTGTTGCAGGATGGGGAATGACCAGGCCCATATTTGGTTGGGGAATAAAAAAAAGTGTGATTTAGATGTTTGGATAGATATGGAAGAGATCAAAGCTCATCTCAGTTGGTGAGAAAGTTTAGGGCTGGCAACTTTTACCACGATTTTCGTTTTTGCAGTTTTTATGATTTTTGTTTTTTGGAAAATTTGTTGTTGGGCAGATTAAAAAACAAAAATCGTGGTAAAAACGCACTACTGGCTTTTCTGCAGCTTCTTCATTAAAGACTATTGAACCAAAAAAGCAAACAAGCACAGTTTTAAAAAAAAGTCCCTGATCCTTTCCAAAAACGCAGAGGCACAAAATGCATTGATGTAAACGTGTTCCATAGGAATCCATGTTAAAAAAGAAATATGTCCTGGATTTCTGCAAAAAGAATGAAAAAACGCTTTGGTGTGAATGGAGCCTTAAAGCACTATATAGTATTACTCCATACACTGATAATAATGAGAGTTTTCTGCTGCAAAGATGCTATAAATTCAGTGTGTGAGAAGAGTTGTGCTTGGGAGGTTAGCAACAGGAGTCTAAATACTATCAGATGGAAGACCCTTTTTAGCTTTGTCTTGGTATTTGTAATGACATTATTGCTAAACATTTGTATTTTTCATCTCTTAGACTCTGGAATCGTACGTTCAAGGCCTGCGCATTATGTAACTGAAGAGCAAAAGGCACAAGCAAGCCAAATAAGCAAAGCTGCAAAACTCTTAAGATGTTCTATGACATTTTGCAGATCTGTTGTACACTTGAGAAATAAAAGTAAAGAAGCTTAAGTGCAATGTGTAATGAGATCCAGTTCCAAAAATATCTAATCTTTTTTTTGTTTTTTAAAGCACAATGCATCAATACAAATGAAAGTCTGATTTTTTGGTCTTGAAATTATAATACTTAACAAACATTGTGCGGGACCAGAAATTCATGAATAAAAGCATCAGTAATTTGTGAATTGTCTTCTAGAAAATAAAAATGTGAAAAATTTTGGCTTCTAAAATGACTTGTCAAATTTTTTTATTTTTTTTTTATGAAAGGGTTATACAATAGTTGAAGGGAGAAGGGGAGGTGTATGGCGCTGCCTGTAAATCACTTACTATTTACAATTAGCATGGACCTAGGTAAAGTGCACTAGTGCAATATCCTTATAAAACTCCTAAAAATAAGTGAAATGTGAGATAATAATATTGTGAAAATAAATAATGTTGTGCTGCGCAAATAATGAGTGAAAGTCCTCTGTGGTCCACCAGATATCAAAACCTGATATCTTCAATAATCAGGTGTGGTGCGATAATATAAATCGCTGTGGGAGTAGTGCAATTTATATAAATCAATAACAATAAATAACTTTGTGCATTGATACTGTAAAAGGTATGTGTGAATTGTGCTACTAGGTGAATAAATATGAATATAAGTGACACCACTAAAAACATAAAGTGTATATAAATCCTATTCCTAGGTTTAGCTAAGTAGAAAACGATCTGAGAAATATGCAATATAAAAATCAGCAGGGAACCACATATAAATATTAAATAACATTAAAAAGTAGCAGAGATTAGTATCAAAAATATCCCAACATTGTTGTATTAAAAATATATAAGTATATAGTCCAAAAAGTCCAATCGATTTCTTTCAAGTATATCACAAAATTTAAGGTGCAAGAGAATATCCAAAAGTGACTTCAGTGCAAGATGATATATTTTCCAAAAGTGATTTCAGTGCAGGTGCCTTAATATATCTCTCAAGGGTGCCAAATACGGTGATCACTCTGTGCTCCCCGCACCCCCAGGACCGCACTCACCAGAATTAATTACCCCTGCAGGGGTAACGGGCCTTTAGAATAGTGTTGCCTCCTATGCTTCTCGGATGCCCTTTGATCTCCCTGGACGGTCCTACAAGCTCTGAGTGCTGTCCTCTCGATATCCTAGCTATACTCTGCCCGGGTCCGGTCTCTCTGCAATTTACATATGTACTCCACGGGTATATGTGGGGAAGAAAGGGCCTCACATAGAGTAGTATTGTATGATCCAAAAGAAAGTTTATTGCATCCAAAAATAATACTCACAATTGTAACAATATCAAACCGCAGGTAACAGACAATAGCGATTGCGCACTTCCGGGACGCCGTGCGTACCACAAACCGAATTGTGAGTATTATTTTTGGATGCAATAAACTTTCTTTGGATCATACAATACTCCTCTATGTGAGGCCCTTTCTTCCCCACATATACCCGTGGAGTACATATGTAAAGTGCAGAGAGACCGGATCCGGGCAGAGTATAGCTAGGATATCGAGAGGACAGCACTCAGAGCTTGTAGGACCGTCCAGGGAGATCAAAGGGCATCCGAGGCAACACTATTCTAAAGGCCCGTTACCCCTGCAGGGGTAATTAATTCTGGGGAGTGCGGTCCTGGGGGTGCGGGGAGCACAGAGTGATCACCGTATTTGGCACCCTTGAGAGATATATTAAGGCACCTGCACTGAAGTCACTTTTGGAAAATATATCATCTTGCACTGAAGTCACTTTTGGAAATTCTCTTGCACCTTAAATTTTGTGATATACTTGAAAGAAATTGATTGGACTTTTTGGACTATATACATATATATTTTTAATACAACAATGTTGGGATATTTTTGATACTAATCTCTGCTACTTTTTAATGTTATTTAATATTTATATGTGGTTCCCTGCTGATTTTTATATTGCATATTTCTCCGATCATTTTCTACTTAGCTAAACCTAGGAATAGGATTTATATACACTTTTTTATCACTTTATGTATGTTTTTAGTGGTGTCACTTATATTCATATTTATTCACCTAGTAGCACTATTCACACATACCTTTTACACTATCAATGCACAAAGTTATTTATCGTTATTGATTTATAAAAATTGCACTACTCCCACAGCGACTTATATTATTGCACCACACTTGATTATTGAAGATATCAGGTTTTGATATCTGGTGGACCACAGAGGACTTTCACTCATTATTTGCGCAGCACAACATTATTTATTTTCACAATATTATTATCTCACATTTCACTTACTTTTAGGCGTTTTATAAGGATATTGCACTAGTGCACTTTACCTAGGTCCATGCTAATTGATAGTAAGTGATTTACAGGCAGCGCCATACACCTCCCCTTCTCCCTTCATTCCTTACTATATATCCTAGGATTATAGTTATAGAGGTAGGCTGCAGCCGGTGATAGTTGGATTCTACTATATCCTAAGCGCGGATTTTTTACATACATTTATACAATAGTTACAACAGTCTGCGCCACCGACAACCGAACGATTGATTGTGCGGAGGGAGGGTTGTGCCTGGCGGGGGCTCCTGCCAGGGCTCCCCGTCCTGCCTGGATCTGTCCTTGAGACCTGGTCTCCCTCCTGGGTCCCTGTAAGCCTCGTGGTGCCGCCATTTTGTTGTAGCCTGTGTGTTTCTTTACATGGCAGCCATGTTTGTTTAGTCCGGTGGCCATTTTCTTGTGGTTTGCCATTAGAAATAATGGCAAACCACGGCGGCCCTGACAGTGGAGCCCTGTGGGTGGCGATTTCAGTAGTGGGAGCCCCTCCTCATCCCCTGGTACTGACTCTTGGATCAATTTACTTCCTGATCGCCACTCGTGTAGTGCAGATTCTCCTGGTGGCTGCAGGTGCCTGTTTCTGTGGGTGGTGAGTCTGGTGGGGTCCTATCCCTCTCTGCTGAGGATCCTTTGGTGCTTTTGTGCCAGGCGACCTGGTGGTGATTCTAGTGAGGTGGGGGTTGTCCCTTAGCAGTGGTACACTTTTTGTGGGGTCCCCCTGATTACTCATGGAGTCCTTGGAGCACATTTTCCCACCTGATCCCTTCTCTGAGGCTGCGGGGCCCTCCAGGTCCCAACCATCCATTCATGCACTGACGGCAGTCCCTTGTGTCCCGGGAAGGGGTGGTGGCTTGCGGGCGAAAGGCTAGCTGATAGCGCCCCTTGCTTTCCCCTGTCTCATCAGATCCTGAATCTGATTTGGCCGCAGTGGACGTGGGTCACCCTGCTGGTTCTGCATCCACACACTTGGAATCCTCCTGATAGTGAGGATTCCTCCACGTCTGCGATGACGCAAAAAAAGGCGCAGGTTGATGCAATGATTGTATCTGTGCATGAGACCCTGAAGATGGAGGACACAGCTGAAGCTGCGACAGAGGCGCGGGTGCCCTTTGGCACTCACAAGCCATCCAAAGTGGCAAAGGTGATTCCTTTCCCTGCCTATTTTGACAGAATTGTCACTAAAGAGTGGGAACGACCAAAGCGTCCCCATGGGATCCATAAGCGCTTTACTAGGCGTTACCCCTCTAAGGCGTTTCTTCTTAAGAAGTAGACTGTGCCACCGGTGGTGGACCCTCTGGTTTCCAGATTAAACAAGGCAACCATGATTCCGGTTGAAGAGTCCTCTGGCTGGTTCTGCAATGAGGCCGGTATTCACCATTGCCCTAGTGTTGCAAACTCTGACCGAGTGGGCTAAGTTTCTACACCGTGACCTGGAAGGGGGAACCGCTCCCCCCTGCCTTTGCTGAGCTGGTGGACCATATTGTCCAGGGGCTTCAGTTTATCTGTGATGTCTCTTTGGATGCGGCTCTCCTGATGGCTCGCTTCTCTGTTTTGGCAGTGGTCCTTCAGCCTGTTTTTGGCTCAAGTGCTGGTCTGGCTGATCTTCCTTTTCAAAGAGATCGCTTGTTTGGAGCTACCCTGGATGACATCATAAAAGGTCTCACAGGGGGGAAGAATACTTTTCTTTCGCAATCTACTAAGGGCCTTCCTTCTTAGCGGATAAGATGTTTTTTCATCTCCTCAGGTTCGACTGACAAGGGCTAGAAGCCCTTCAGGGCCTCTTCTGGAGGATCCAATCGAACCTGGTCTGCCAAGCCAAGATCGGGCTTCTCCAGGCCCACGGACAAGGCTCTTTCAACATGAATGTGTGCCCTCACCCGTATCGGGGGTGGGGGGGATGTCTTTGTTGGTTTCCGGACCCGTGGACTTCCCTGGTACAAGACAAGTGGGTTCACAAAGTCATTTGGTCCGGCTACTAGATCTAGTTTCACTCTTGTCCCCCGGCAAGGTTCTTTCCTACCAACTTGCGTCTGTCCCCGAACCGTTTACAGGGTCTGTTTGGGGCAGTACAAGACCTGTCCCTTCAAGGGGTGATTGTCCCAGTTCCGACTTCGGAACGTTTTCAGGGTTTTTACTCAAACCTGTTTACAGTTCCCAGGAAGGAAGGCAAGTTGCGTCCAATCCTGGACCTCAAGGCACTGTACTGCTTTGTGCGGGTGCAGAAGTTCAGGATGGAATCCATTCACACAGTGGTGGCATCCCTACATCAGGGGGATTTTCTTGCCTCTGTCGACATCAAGGATGCTTATTTCACATTCCAATATGTGCCGGTCACCAGCACTTCCTCCGCTTTGCCGTGGGAGAGGAGCATTATCCTTGTGGCGTTTACCCTTTTATCTCGCCTCTGCTCCCCGGGTCTTCACAAAAGTGTTTGCCCTGGTGCTAGCATTGTTCCGCCAATGGGGGATCGCAGTACTGGGCTATTTGGACAACCTCCTCCTGCAAGCGGAGTCCCCTACTGCTCTGGTGGAAAACCTGGAAATCACCATACGAACTCTGAGGGAGTTCAGCTGGATTCTGAATTTTCAGAAGTCTGCTCTGGTTCCGTCCACAAAGCTGGACTATCTAGGTGGGACTTTGGACTCGGCCTTAGCCAGAGTGCTACTTCCTCTGGACAAACTCCAGAAATTGCAGGCTGCAATTCGTCTCCTGCTGTCCAGCAGATGGTCATCCCTCCGGACTTGCATGTGGGTGCTGGGCCTGATGGTGTCTACCTTCAAGGTGGTTCCCTTTGCACAGTTCCATACGTGGTCCCTGCAAAGGGAGATTCTGGCCAAATGAGACAAGACTCCGCAGTCTCTGGACAATCTGATCGGCTGAGCCGGGGAACGAAGGAGTCCCTGATATGTTGGCTTAGTTCCCCGGCGCTTCGGCTGGGCAAATTCTTCCTCCCCTTACATTTAACAGTGGTCACCACTGATGCCAGCCTATATGACTGGGGAGGCCTCCTCTGCAAAATTCTGCTCAGGGGATCTGGACACTGGAAGAGTTCAGACTACCGATCAATGTCTTGGAACTCAGAGCGATCAGACTTTTGCCTGGACCTTTGGATGGATCACCTTCAGGGATGTCCAGTGCTCATTCAATCGGACAATGTCACGGCCGTGGCTTATGTCAATCACCAAGGGGGCACAAAAAGTGTCCTGACGGCTCTGGAGGTAGCCGGCATTCTAAGGTGGGCAGAGCAGTTCGTTCCAGCCCTCTCCCCTGTATACATTCCCGTGGTGGAAAACTGGCAGGGGAGTGGTCCCTTCATCTGGAGGTGTTTCATCAGTTGTGTCTCCGGTGGGGCATGCCCGAGGTGGATCTGTTGGTGTCTCAGCTCAACAGAAAGGTGCAGAGGTTTGTGGCTCTGTCACAGATCCTCTGGCGGACGCCACAGATGCGCTGGTTGCCTCGTGGGGTCAGTTATCATCTGATTTATGGTTTAACTCCTCTCAAGCTTATGCCAAGACTTCTACGCAGGATCGAGGCAGAAGGGATTCCGGTCATCTTAGTGGCTCCAGACTGGCCTTGCCGGGCATGGTATTCTTTGGGAGCTTCCTCTCAGACAAGATCTGCTGTCCCAAAGACCGATCTTCCATCCAGCTTTACAGACGCTGGCTTTGACGGCTTGGCTGTTGAATGCCAGGTGCTGAGGGATAGAGGTTCATCTGAGTCGGTGATTCCAACGCTGTTAAAAGCTAGGAACTCTACTTCTAGGAAGATCTACCATCGTACGTGGAAGACGTACATTGTGTGGTGTGAATCTCTTGGCGTTCATCTTCGCTTCTTCTCCTGGCTCTGATCTTGATTTTCCTTCAATGGGGGGTTGAACAGAAATTGGCCTTGAGTACCATCAAGCGCCAGGTGTCGACTTTGGCGGTCTTCTTCCAACTACCCTTGGCCACACACTCCCTGGGGTGTACCTTTCTTCAGGGTGTCGACATTTGGTTCCTCCAGTGCGGTCTCTGTTGCCGCCTTGGGACCTCAATTTGGTGCTTTCGGTCCTCCAGAAGCCCCCCTTTAAGAATCTGTGGGAGATTCCCTTGCTTACGCTGTCTCAGAAGGTGGCCTTTTTGGTGGCTCTCACCTCTGCGCCCAGGGTGTCGGAACTGGCGGCGTTATCCTGTCGTTCACCTTACTTGGTGATTCACAGAGATAAGGTGGTTCTTCGCCCCTGTGCGTCATTCCTCCCAAAGGTTGTCTCCTGATTTTCATTTGAATTAAGACATTGTGTTGCCTTCCCTGTGTCCCAGGCCGAAACATCTGAAGGAAATTGTCTTGCATGCCTTGGATGTGGTCCAGGCAATTAGGGTGTACCTGGCAGCTATGGAGACTTTTAGGAAGTCAGACTCACTATTTGTGCTCAGGGATGGGCCTCGGAAAGGGTTGTCTGCTTCCTCTGCAACCATTTCCAGATGGATCAGACAGTGATTCATGGGCTTTCCGTCATCGGGCATCAGCGATGCAGGTTTGCAAGGCGGTCACCTGGTCGTCGGCGCACACTTTCACAAAGTTCTATAAATTGAATGTGTTGCCATCTGCAGATGCTTCTTTTGGCCGCAATTTTTTGCAGGCTGCTGTTTAGCGGACTTGATCCTCCTTGAGGGTGTATTTGTTTGTTCTCTTTCGTTCATCGACGGACACAGCGCTCCATAAATTATTCCTAGTGAGTTATATTGCTGCTTCCAGAAGTAGGACTAGGCAGAACAAAAAACACCTGGCTACGTCCATGGGCTGTCTTCAGCTGGTATATAACCCCCCTGCTCAAGGTGATCAGTTTTAATCTGTCCAGTCAGGAGTAAGGACCTAGGCTCCTGGCTGGGATTTCTGGTCCTAGCAACTTTCTCCTTCCTTGCATCCTTTTTTGTTTTTTTCTCTCGGGAGATCTACAATCAACTGCCAGGCTGGGTAACAGACTGGATAATCTAGATTCAGTGGTCCCCCCCAACCCAGCAAGCGAGCACGTGCAGACCGCAGCTACGCGCTAGTTTGGCCGCGACAATAGCCTCACAGACACAGGCTGGCCCGCAAGGTAAATGTCTTGCAGGGTCGCATACGACCGGTCTTTGGTTTGAGTCGCAGCGGTCCCTTGGCCGGCAGCTCCCCTACTTTGGTGACGAGGAGTTCTGTCTGGAGCGTTCCCTGCACCATGGAAGGGTAAGTACAGTCCCCCCTATCACCTTTTTCTTTGGGGGGGGGGACTCGGGTAACCTCCAGGGACGGTCGGGCCTGTCTGCAGATTCCCTCCCCTCATCCTTAAATCCCTCACTGAGCTGGGCTTCCCCCCCCCCTGTCTTTACCTGGAGTCTGGAAGGGGTTCCAGGGCAGAGGATGCAGCAGAGACCCCTGGGGTTTTCCCCGCTATCCCCACTCTGTAAGGGTCCTGGGATAGTGTGTCCCGCCCTGGTAGTCTGGAGGGGTCCCAGTGTAGGAGACCCCTAAATGCATGCCCTGCTGTTTGCAGTGTGGATTTAATGCAGTGGGGTCCTGGTGCAGAGTGCACAGCACAGAAACGTGTGTTCTACCTTCGGGGGGGTCCCCGTCCACCTCCAGAGGGTGCAGCGTTGCAGAGGCTTCTCCTCTTCCTCCTCAGTTTCCTTCTTCCTGTACCCCCACTGACCACCTCATGAAGGTGGCAGGTCTCTCAGAACCCCAGCTTCCCATGGTTGCTCTGACGGCGGCCCTGCAGTCCTTAGTGTCCAGGTTGGAAGTGGCGTGTGGGTAAAGGCTCAGGAGGAAGCATCCCCCAACTTTCCCTGCTCAGTCTGTCTCATCTGATTCTGAGCCTGATGCCGCCGTGGACGCGGCCCGTCAAGGGGGGGGGTTAATATCACACCCCCAGATCCATCCAGTAGTGAGGATGATCCCTCCATGGTCGCAGCAGCGAATGCTGGTAGACGCACTTATCACTGCAGTACGTGAGATTTAAAAAAATGGAGGATGCCGCTAATGTCATCTCGCACTCCGAATGTGTTTCCTTATGTGCCTTATTTTGACAGGTTTTTCTGTAAGGAATGGGAACAACCAAAATTACCCTTTGTGGTTCCCAAATGTTCTGTTGTACGTTACCTATTTGAAGAGTCACTTTTAAAGAAGTAGACTAGTCCACCAGTGGTGTACCCTCCTTTTTCCAGATTAAATAAAGCAACCATGATCCCAGTAGAGGAATCACCGTCATTTAAGGACCTGGCTGACAAGAAAGCGGAGGCTGTGGCATGCAGCATATTTATTAAAAAAGAATAGCGCAACCATACAAAAGAAATGACTATCAAATATGGAGACAATCCATAAATAAAAATGGGGATTTAGTTCCACCATATGGCCATATCGTGCTCAAGCCCACCACTGCGTCAAAGTACCCCATTATCGGTGGGTCCTACACTATCCATAAAAAAGGGGGGGGGGGAATCCAGCCTCTCTTACCCTTGGAGACAACACTCCTTGCTGGGAAGGTGTGCTAATGCACTGCAGGGGACTCCTATATCTACTTGATAGAGGACACCAATAGAGTACAGGTGTGTGTGGGGGATGGGATGCTCAACCTCATAAGTCTGGTCAGACCGAATACATAATAAACAAGCAAAAAATTGGGGGAGCAAACCCTGAACATGTATATCTAAAGCCGGTGCAGCTATGGACCAAGCAACATGTATATTAAAAAAGAATAGCGCAACCATGCAAAAGAAATGACTATCAAATATGGAGACAATCCATAAATAAAAATGGGGATTTAGATCCACCATATGGCCATATTGTGCTCAAGCCCACCACTGCGTCAAAGTACCCCATTATCGGTGGGTCCTACACTATCCATAAAAAAGGGGGGGGAATCCAGCCTCTCTTACCCTTGGAGACAACACTCCTTGCTGGGAAGGTGTGCTAATGCACTGCAGGGGACTCCTCCTATATCTACTTGATAGAGGACACCAATAGAGTACAGGTGTGTGTTGTCTCCAAGGGTAAGAGAGGCTGGATTCCCCCCTTTTTTATGGATAGTGTAGGACCCACCGATAATGGGGTACTTTGACGTAGTGGTGGGCTTGAGCACGATATGGCCGTATGGTGGAACTAAATCCCCATTTTTATTTATGGATTGTCTCCATATTTGATAGTCATTTCTTTTGCATGGTTGCGCTATTCTTTTTTAATATACATGTTGCTTGGTCCATAGCTGCACCGGCTTTAGATATACATGTTAAGGGTTTGCTCCCCCAATTTTTTGCTTGTTTATTATGTATTCGGTCTGACCAGACTTATGAGGTTGAGCATCCCATCCCCCACACACACCTGTACTCTATTGGTGTCCTCTATCAAGTAGATATAGGAGGAGTCCCCTGCAGTGCATTAGCACACCTTCCCAGCAAGGAGTGTTGTCTCCAAGGGTAAGAGAGGCTGGATTCCCCCCTTTTTTATGGATAGTGTAGGACCCACCGATAATGGGGTACTTTGACGCAGTGGTGGGCTTGAGCACGATATGGCCATATGGTGGAACTAAATCCCCATGTTTATTTATGGATTGTCTCCATATTTGATAGTCATTTCTTTTGCATGGTTGCGCATTCTTTTTTTTTTTGCTTGTTTATGCAGCATATTTGCTATGGCTGGTTCGGCATTGTAGCCAGTCTTTGCCTCAGCCCTGGTGTCTCAGACCCTAACTGAATGGGCCAAGCTTTTGCACCAGGGCCTGGGGGGGGGGGGGGGGTGAGCAAGTCCCTACTGCTTTTGTTGATTTAGTGGACCAGTTGGTCCATGGGCTGCAGTTTATTTGTGATGCAGCTTTTTAAGACAATTTATGTTTCAGCAGTGGTGATTAGGCATGTGCTGGGGCTTAAGAATTGATCTGCAGACCAAGACTCTAGGGACCCTTTCACACATACGGTCCGTTCAGTCACGTCAAAATGTATCAGTTTTTCGTCCGTTTTCATCTGTTTTTCATCCGTTTTTTTACATCCACTACCAATGCAAAAACGGACCGTTTGTCCGTTTACATCCGTTTTTCGTCCAATCCATTTTTTTTGACGGATGGAAAAATAGGACATTCATCCGTTCCAAAAAATGGACATTGATGGAAGCGGATTAAAATGGATGTTAACGGATGATCATCTGTTGTCATCCGTTTTTACATAGAGATGCATTGATGTCTGTTTTTCCATCCGTCAACGGACAAACTGACCGTATGTGTGAAAGGGGCCTAGGAAAGCTCTCATTGATCAGCCCTTTCAAGGTGATCGCTTGTCTGGGGCTACCCTGGATGACCTCATTAAGGGTATCAAAGGGGGGGGGAGAGTACCTTCCTTCCTCAATCCAGGAGAGGGAAGGAGCCTAGTCACAGACAGGGGCCCTCCTCAGCCCATAGAAAATTAATTTGTGCTTCTGGGATGGAGAATAAGGGCAATAGATCTTTTAAATATTCCAAGCAGCCTTAGTATGGTAAGCCTAGAGCTAGCTTCTCCGGACCTGCAGACAAGACCCCTTCAGCATGAAGGTCTGCCCTCACCCATTATTGGGGTGGGGGGACATCTTCGCTGATTTTGGGCCCCGTGGACTGCTTTGGTGAGTGCCAAGGAGATCTGCGAAAGGTTTCTTTGGGGGGTACCCAGAAAGGGGGACAAAGCTTGTCCTTTTCAGTTTTATAAGGTCCTGAGTCTCCTTGTGCGGATTTAATACCTGCAAAGGTTCAGGTGATGTCTAAACTACCTAAGGTCCCCCCTATCCCTGTCCAGGGAGTTGACTTCCCTAGGTCTGATTTTAAATCTGACCAGGGTCATCTTTCCTCTGGACAAATTTCAGAAACCACAGGCCGTGATTCACCGGCTGCTGTCACACTGACAGTTCTCTCTCCTGATTTGCATACAGGTTCTGAGTAGGTCCTTTAGCAGGTTCGCCCCCACAGGAGGATATCGAAGTTCGTGGCGTCATCACGGGGTCCTCTGTCAGAAGCCGCAGGCGTCCAAGGACCAAGATAAGGCCAGCATTATCCTTGACTCAGGCTTCTTCCGTAGTTCCTGCGAGGAATCAAGAGCAAGGATCTTCCAGCCATCCTGCCATCACTGGTTTTAGTAGCTTAGCTATTGAAAGCCAGGTACTGAGGGATAGAGGCTTGTCTAGATCAGTGTCCCCTACTATGGTGAAGGCGAAGAAGTCGTCTTCCAGCAAGATATACCATTGAACGTGGAAAGCGTACATTTCTTTGTGTGAGTGGATTGGCGCTAATCCTCTATCCTTTTCTGTGGCTCGGATCTTAACCTTTCTTCAACAAGGCGTTGATCAGAAGTTGGCCCTGAGTACCATCAAGGGCCAGGTGTCTGCCTTGGCAATCTTGTTTCATCGATCCTTAGCCATGTACTCTTTAGTTCGTACCTTCATTCAGGGGGTTCGACATGTGTCTCCACTTGTACGGTCTCTTTTGCCGCCATGGGGATTTAAATTGAATGCTTTTGGTTCTCCAGAAACCTCCATTTGAGAATAATCAGGAGATTCCCTTGCCTACGTTATGCCAGAAGGTGGCATTCTTGGTGGCTATTACCTCGGCCCGCAGGGTATCGGAGTTGGTGTCATCCTGTCGCAGTCCCTATTTGGTGGTCCATAGGGGTAAAGTGGTTCTTCGTTCCTGTCCATCATTTCTGCCCAAAGTTGTCTCTGGCTTCCATTTGAATGAGGACATTGTGTTGCCTTCCTTGTGTCCCAAGCTGTCTCATCCCAAGGAATTTGCTTTGCATTCCTTGGATGTGGTTCGTGTGATTCGGGTGTATCTGGCAGCTACTGAGTCTTCAGAGGTCAGACTAGCTTTTTGTGGTTACAGACGGACCAAGAAAAGGGCTGGCCGCTTCTTCGGCTACTATCTCCACATGGTTCAGACAGATCAGCTCAGGAGCTGTGTCTGTCAATGAACATCAGAGAAATGGATTCTACAGTAAGTCCCATTTACGAGGTGCAGCATATGTAATACCGCAGACCTTTTTTAATTATATATAACTAATATAATATACAGTGGTATGGGGGATGTTTAGCTCTGTGGTGGATGCTATTTTTGTACAGTGAGCCTATGGCACATAAGCCTTATAGTTAAGGGCTTTTAAAGTCCAAGTTTTTTTTTGGGAGAAAAAGCAAAATTAAAGTCTATCAAGGTATTCCTATATAGTGATGGACGAACATCGGCCGGGGCGGTTCGCAAATTTTCTCAAAAGTCCGCGAACCGCGAGTTTGCGGCGAGCCCCATTGAATTTAATGGGAGGCGAACTTTAAAAACCTTTAGGTCATATTTTCAGCCACAAAAGACGTACTAGCTGTGCACAAATAGTCCCAGCACATGGACAATGTCATAACAGAAGTATTGCAATTAAAGTTGCCCTAAATGTTTTTTTTTTTTTTTTTTCTTACAGCAAACAATATTTTTATTTTTTTCATAAATCAGCCAGAACTGACAGCAGCCGGTAAATACATTGTCTAATACATATAGGGTCCATTCACACATCTGTAAAATGGGTCCGCATCCATTCCACAATTTGGCGGAACCTTTACAGACCCATTGTTTTTCATTTCCAGTCTGAAAAATTAGGCAATCACAGGATAAAGAAGTAAGTGTCGGCCATTCCAGGCCCCAAAAATTAACCCACATGGGTTTACCTGACAGCTAAGAACGTAGTATTCTGTGGCTGAAGGTACATTAGGCATTCACAGGATAAAGAAGTAAGTGTCGGCCATAAAAGGCCCCAAAATTTAGCCCACACGGGTTTAACTGACAGCAACTAACTTTGTTTTTGATGGCTAGAGGTACGGTAGGCGTTCACAGTACACAGAACCGTAAGTCTCGGCCTGTATAGGCTCCAAAAACTAGCTCACATGGTTTGAACTGACAGCAAAAAACTTAGTTTTTGATGGCTAGAGGTACGGTAGGCGTTCACAGTACACAGAACCGTAAGTGTAGGCCTGTATTGGCTCCAAAAATGAGCTCATATGGTTTGAACAGACAGCAAAAAACATAGTTTTTGATGGCTAGAGGTACGGTAGGCGTTGACAGTACACAGAACCGTAAGTGTCGGCCTGTATAGGCTCCAAAAATTAGCTCACATGGTTTGAACTGACAGAAAAGAACTTAGTATTTAGTGGCTGGAGGTACATTAGGCATTCATAGAAAAAATAATTGTCGGCCCTGAAAGTCCCCTAAAATTTACCATTCAATGGACATGAAATGCCTTTTATGCCGCTGTATGTAGCGAAGCCAAGGACCAGGAATTGTTGTGGGTGGAGGAATTTCAATGAAACCTGGTCTACTGGTCACGTGTTGAATTCCTCCGAGATCCATGCCTCATTCATTTTTATAAATGTGAGGTAGTCTACACTGTCATGAGCTAGGCGAGTGCGCTTATCGGTCACAATCCCCCCTGCTGCACTGAACATCCTTTTGGACAGGACACTGGACGGGGGGCAAGCTAAAATTTCCATTGCAAATTGTGCAAGCTCTGGCCAGAGATCAAGCCTGCCCACCCAGTAGTCCAGGGGTTCATCACTCCTCAGAGCGTCCACATTGGCCATTAACCCGATGTAGTCGGACACCTGTCGGTCTAGGCGTTCCCTCATGCTGGATCCGGAGTACAGCTGTCAATGGTTCGGCTGAAAGAAGGATCTCATATCTGAAGTGACCAAGACATCTTCCAACCGCCCTCTTCTTGCAAGCGCTGTTGGATTGCTACCCGTAACTGTCTCTCTGTGACTGGACATTCCTCTGCCAGCGCACGGAAAAGCAGAATGCAGCATTTCCCTCCGCAAGGCCTGGAAGTGCTGCATTCTGACCGCCCTCTGTGATTGTGGTAACATTTCCGCCATTTTGTGTTTGTACCGGGGCTCTAAGTACGTTGCCACCCAGTACTGGTCCTTGGCCTTTATGCGTTTTATACGGGGGTCCCCCTTAAAATACTGCAGAATGTAGGCCCCCATTCCTACTAAACTGGAAGCGGTATAGTGGGCTGCTTCGAGCTTATCATCCAGGATAATGTCATCCTCGTTCTTCTCCCCCCATCCACGGATAACACCAGGGATCCCAGAAAGGTTTAAAGGTTTCTTGCTCCTCCTCATCCCCCCCAGCACCATCCTCCTCCTCTGACTCCTCTTCAGACTCCTGCTGTTGATTTGTCTCAGATGGAGTAGCACCCCCTGTGAATTCATCCAACATTGCGACTTCCTGATCTTCCTGCTCCTGCTCCTCAACGGCTTGATCAATGACACGACGCAATGCACGCTCCAGAAAGAAGGCATAAGTTATGATGTCACTTATGGCGCCCTGGCCATGACTGACCAGTTTGGTGATCTCATCGAATGGCTGCAGAAGTCTGCATACATCCCGCATGAACAGCCACTGGCGAGGTGAAAAAAACCCAAGCTCCCCAGAACCTGTCCTGCCGCCGAGTTCGAACAGGTAGTCAATAGTCATTAACTGCACGTTTCTGCTGGAGCAGCCTATCGAGCATATGCCACGTTGAGTTCCATCGCGTCGGGCAGTCACAAATAAGACGCCTGAGGAGCAGGTTGTGTCGCCGCTGAATCTCAGCAAGGCGAGCCATGGCTGTGTAAGATCTTCGCAAATGGGCCGAGATTTTCCTGGCCTGCCGCAAGACGTCCTGGACCCCAGGGTATTTGCCAACGAATCGCTGCACCACCAAGTTCAGGACGTGTGCCATGCATGGCACGTGTGTTATTTTGCCCAGTTTCAGCTCGCTCAGCAGATTGGCACCGTTACCGCACACCACTTTACCAACTGACAAATTCAGCGGTGTCAGCCACTGATCTGCCTGTAAATGCAAAGCTGAAAGGAGTGCAGGACCAGTGTTACTCTTGGCTTCCAGGCACAACAGACGCAGCACAGCATGGCAACGTCTCACCTGGCATGTGGAATAGATTCTGGGGAACTTGGGCGGCGCAGGAGAAGAGACGGTAGCAGCGGAAGAGGAGGAGTCAGTCAAGGAGGAGAGGGAGGATGATGGAGGAGGAGAAGAAGAGGCAGGCCTGCTTGCAATCCGTGGCGGTACAACTAAATCTACACGGGTTACATGCTTAACGGCCATCAGAAGGTTTGGTTCACCCAGTGGGCAGTAAAAGTGATATACCTTCCCTGCCCGTGTTTGCTAGACCATGTGTCTGTGGTCAGATGTATCTTGGCACCAACACTGTGTGCCAGAGATATATTCACTTGCCGCTTAACATGGCCATACAGCTCTGGAATGCCCTTTTGCGAGAAGTATTTCCTGCCTGGGACCTTCCATTGTGGTGTTCCAATGGCCACAAATTTACGAAAGGCCTCCGAGTCCACCAGTTGATATGGCAGTAGTTAGCAGGCTATCAGTTCAGACAAGCCAGCAGTCAAACTTTAGGCAAGAGGGTTATCAGGCGTCATCATTTTTTTCCGCTCCAACATTTGGACCACAGAAGCCTGCCTTTTTTCAGAACAACATGACGACGGCATCATGGAAGGTGGAGTGGAGGGCAAATGTGAGGAGAGAGGAGAAGCAGAAGGAGAAGGGGCTGGACAGTGAGAGCCTGGAGTGTGGCTTTGTGGGTTCTGACGGTGTTGCTTCCACTGGGCTCGGTGATGGGAGTTTAGGTGCCTTCTTAAGGCGGTTGTCCCTAGGTGAGTGTTGGGCTTGCCGCGACTTATGCGTTGACTGCAAAGGCTGCAGATGGCAACACTGTTGTCAGCAACGGACACATTAAAAAAAGCCCACACTGCGGAGCCATGTGCCGGTGTCCTGGGAGCGCCAGATGTGACTGTACATGGTTGAAGGCTCGCTCCTAATACATTTGCAGTCTGCTTTCTACCTCTTGTGCAATGCAAGTTCTGCCTGCCTCTCCTCCCTATCTGCCGGTCCGTCTCTCCCTCTGAACTCCCTTCCTCTTCCTCTCTTGTGGACTCCCATGTGACGTCCATAGACTCGTCATCATCCACGTCGTCTTCCCCACCACTAACATTCGAGATCTCGGAGTAGGCAGCAACAGCGGGGACCAACCTCCTTGGGCTGATCTGGGTACTGTCGTCAGACTGCTGAGTGGCGACTGTTGCTACCTCCTCTTCCTGATCCGATGCCAACAATGGCTGCGCATCGCAAACGTCTTGTGATGTATCGGAAAATGATTCCAGTGACTCAAGTGGAGGGTATGTGGTGGTGGTGTCTTTGGGGGTGCACACAGCAGAGCGTGAAGAGGGTGCAGATAGAGAGAATGAGGAGGGTGCAGAAGAGGAAGGCTGAGTGACCCACTCAACCAAGTCTGGTGCGTCCTTTGTCGTAATTGCACGCGGCTTTTGAAACTTCACAGTAAGGCTCCGGCCTACTGCTCCTGCCCTACCCCTACCACCCCTGCGTACGTCTATGCCTCTTCCTCTGCCTGTCATGTTTTGTTTAATTACCCTGTGACAAAAGTCTCTAGAGAATTGCAGTATATCTGGAAAAAGGTTTATCACACCAGTTCTACAAATAATTGGCCAGTAACTGTTGTCACTTTGTGTAGCACAGTTAACACAGCAAAAGAGGCCAAATTTTTGCAGGATTAAAATACAATCATAGAAAATTATACTGTTAACCACTTAAGCCCCGGAAGATTTTACCCCCTTCCTGACCAGGGGGTATTTTGCGATTCGGCACTGCGTGACTTTAACGGACAATTGCGCGGTCGTGCGACGCTGTATCTAAACTAATTTGGCGTCCTTTTTTTCCCCACAAACAGAGCTTTCTTTTGGTGCTATTTGATCACCTGTGCGATTTTTTGATCATGCGCTATAAACAAAAAAAGAGCGTAAATTTTGCAAAAATAGCAATATTTTTCACATTTTTTTTATATGAAATTCCCCCCCAAAAAAATGTAAAAATCTAAATTTTTTAACATTTTTCGGCCAATTTGTTTTATGCTACCTATGTTTGGTAAAAAAATCGCAAAAAGCGTATTTTGATTGGTTTGCGCCAAAGTTATCGCGTTTACTAACAAAGGGAAAGATTTTTGTCATTTTTGTTGTTTTTTTTTAATGGCGGCGATCTGCGATTTTTTTTTTTTTTTTTGCGGTACTGCGACATTGCGGCGGACGGATCGGACCCTTGACTGACATTTTTGACACTTTTGGGGTTACCAGTGACATTTCTACAGTAATCAGTGCTATACATATGCACTGTTACTGTAAAAATACACTGGCAGTGAAGGGGTTAACTTTTTTTGAAAGGGAGGGGCTATGTGTGTCCCTAGGGGCGTGCTTTCTACTGTGATTGGCTGTGGCTTCAGATGTATGAACAGTGATCAACGGTTCTACATAGTAGAACCGTATGATCATCCTTCATACACAGGGGAGAATGACAGGCAGCTTGTTTACACAAGCCGCCTGACTTTCTCCCTCTCCCCCGATGATCGCAGAGTGACCGGCGGACATCGGGTCCTCCGGTCACACGCGCGGGGGGGTGTGTGACCGCGCGGTAGCGCGCCTCCGGCTGCGCGCGCTCGCTCCCTAGACCCTCACAAGCTAGCGACGTAGACCTACGTCGCTTTGCCTGTGAGGGGCTGACTGCCGACGTAGATCTGCGTTAGGCAGTCGGCAAGTGGTTAAATAACACCCCCACTTCAATATGTGCTACTGGGGGGCCACTGGTTTATCACACCAGTTGTTGAAAAAATTGGCCAGTGAGTTTGGCGCTGTGTGTATCAGACTTCACACAGCAACAGAGGCAATATTGTTGTAGGACACAAATACACTTGTTAAAGTATACTCAGTCAGATAACACCCCACTTCAATATGTGCTATTGGGGGGCCACTGGTCTGTCACACCAGTTCTACAAATAATTGGCCAGGGAGTTTGCCACTGTGTGTAGTGTTGCTGCAGAAACGCTCAGTCTCACCACCACACCTGTCACAATGTTGCACAGTGCACAATAATACTACTAATCCACTATAATATGCTTTCTACAAAGTATATTATACTGTGGATGAACCCCCTCCCCCTTTTTAGTGCACTGCACAACAATACCAAAAAATTTGCAGGCCTTTAAATTACTTTTGTGGACATTGACAGATCGATTTGTGTGTGACTGCAGCCGTTCTCTAACTGCCCCTAAAGCAACCACTGGATACCTGCCCCTGTAGTAAAGAGACTGTAATAGACCCTAGAACGACATTGGAGCACTTTACATGACTTTTGTGGACATTGACAGAGCGATTTCTGTGTGACTGCAGCCGATCTCTAACTGCCCCTAAAGCAACCACAGGATACCTCTCCCTAAGCTCAAAAGATACTAGACCTATACCGAAAAATACCAGCCCTGAAAAGGACTTTTGTGGATCTTCACAGCGCTATATGTGTCTAGCAAACTCTCCCTGATGAGCACAGCAGACCTCTCCCTACACTGGCAGAAAGCGAAATGTGAAATGGCCACCAGATCGGGTCTATTTATAGGGTAGGGGGACTGTCCATGTGCTGGAATGTTTCAATTGGCTGTCCCGTTCCACCTGACGGCTGTTTCACGGGTCAAAGTTCTCCCCAATGTAAACAAATATGGCCACCGCCAACGACGCCATGTGTCCGAAAATTTGGCGGGTAGCGAACAAGCAAAATTTGCTGTGAACCGACCGCCGGGCGAACCACAAAGCCATCTCTATTCCTATACAGGGGTTTCAACTTCAGACAGCAAACACAAATGAAAAATACAGAGCCACCTGGCTCCCTGTTAGCAGTACCTCTGCTTTTTTTGGTCTCCTAGACCATTTGCTTTTCAGGCTTTCACCTTGCTGTTCAGGCCCACATCGTCTGTTGACAGGGTTTTCCAGTACCTCTAGCTTGCACCCACCGAAGACTTCAAGATTATCTATAGCCCCCCTGGACTCACTGGCCTTTGCACCTGGGAACCCACCATGCAGGTTGTCCACAACACCCAGACACAGGGTTGGAAATTCCATCCTGCCCAAGATTCTTGAGAATATCAATTGAGCAAGTGGCTCACAGTTCCGTACACACAGAAGAGGATGTGACGTCTGACAGACAGGCTCTGCCCCTATACGCGTTACATCGGTGCATCAAGCGTTTGACTTCGGTAGGGGTTTTGGGTCAGATATTGAGGTGAGAGGCGTTAATATCTCGGTGGTGGGGAATCAAGGAGCACGTTCACATATTTTCTTTCATGGAGGTGTATGAAATTGGATTAATTTTATGTGACTGGGACTTTATTTGAAAATGTAACATTCTCTTGTGATTCATTTATATTTTGCATATCACTGGATTTATGGGGCTAATCTCTAAAGCACTCAGAATTTTTATATATTTTCACTTTTGATTATGTGATTTTTAGTAATTGTCTGGCGCAGCACATTTTGTTTGTCTTTTATGAATGGCAAGACTAAGGCAGGCCATAGACGATTCGAATTTCGTTCGAAAATCGTAAATGGCAGTGTTATCGAACGATTTTCGTATCGTTAGTGTGGTATGAAAAACGTTCGATTTTCGTACGACAGCAAAAATTCACATATCCAACATGTTGGGTTTTTTTCCGAAAATCGGCCGAATTTCGTATCATTAGTGGGTGAGTTGTATGATTTCGCATAACAAAACACAGAACAGTAGGGAGTGTGTCCGGTAGAGATGTGGTTAAAAGGCACAAAAAATAGTGTTTTGTCGTACGATTTTCGGCTCACATTGATGGTACACTCGATGATGTGCACGAGTGCCGCTTTCGTTTATCGAACGATAAATCGTACGAAATTCGAATCGTCTATGGCCTGCCTAAGCATCCCTGAGGAGACACAAGACTTTTGTAGAAAACTGAAAATTTCAGTACTAAAAATGGCAGGTTGGTCTGAAGACACGGTAACAGAAGAAACAACGCAAGAAAAAGAACAGTGGCGATTAGCTTCAAAGAAAATAAATTGAACTAAGGAGCTGTCTAAAAAGGGCAAAGAATGGAAAATTACTGGTGGGGGACTGTGGTGTGTGTAGGGGGGGGGGGGTGGATGTTAGGGGGAGGGGGATGCAAATGCTTAGTAAATATGGGATGATAATCTAGCTGGGCTCAGATCGATGAGGTTCATGTGCAGCCTGATAGCGCATCACCCAGAGGAAAGGAGTAGAAGGGCAAGGTGGGCCTTAGTGGAATTGTTTTCTTTTATCTACTCCAGGATCATGAGATGGTCAAAACAACATCATGCCAAGTGCAGAGGTAAGGTGGGGTTGGGTGGGAGGGAGGGGAGAGAGGTGTCGGGTGGGGGGAATTGGAGGAAAAACAATGTTGTGCTGACTCCATGGTAATATTTATTGACTTCATCTCCCCTTCGGAACGTAGATTTAAGCCCTCGCCAATGTTCAATAGAGGATGCCTCTGTTACTGCATCTGGCCTCGGCTGGGTGGGAGATGGGGAGGCAATAAACTTCGGGAGGTGAGAGAAGAAGGAGAGATGACATGAACTCCCTAAAATTATTGACATATAAGGTTAGAGGATTAAATACCCCAACTAAAAGACACAAGGTTTTGGAAGAGCTTAGACAAAACTTTGCCAGTATAGTATTTTTACAAGAAACATATACTGCACAAGGCACAAATGTGAAAATATACTCAAAATATTATCCAGTCTGGTATTATGGAGATACACCAACCAAGAGAGCAAAGGGGGTGGCAATCAGTTTTTTAAACTAAGTGAGGTTCTCCTTGGAGGAGAGATTGGCTGACCCAGAAGGCAGATTTATCTTGTTGAAGGGTAAACTGCTGGGAATAGATTGCACTTTGGCAAATGCGTATTGTCCAAATAAAAAATTATCTAATATTTCCTTCTAATATTTGAAGGAAATATTAGATAAGCTGATGTTTTTTGAAAAAGAGATGTACGTCGAGTGCACGGGCAATGGGAGGACGCCAATTCAGGATTGTAAGGAATAGGCTCTTTCAATGCTAATTGGCAGATGCCTGGAGATTTCAACATCCTGGGGAGAGAGAGAGATTATTCTTTCCATTCCCTGGTGCACTCCATATACTCAAGATTAGACTATATTATAATAGAACACAGGTTTATAGAGGCTGTCCTTAGTACATCAATAGGAACTATGACAATATTGACCATGCCCCAGTTATAATGGAAATAAAAACCCCAAGATCTCAGAGAAAGATAAATATTTGGAGGATTAATGAAGATCTAATACAGGAGGAAGAAGTAGGCAAAAGTATAGAGAAAGAACTGGAACAATATTTCTTAGATAATGAAACCCCAGATATCTCAGATGCTACTGTATGTGAGGCTCATAAAGCTTATATTAGATGTATACTTATTTCAATCGGCTCCAAGAAAAAAAGGGAAAGATCTATTAGTATAAATAGACTAATAATAGAGATACATGAGATAGAACAGAAACATAAAAAGAGCCTAGAGGGTGGTATACAACAAGCTTTGGTTTTAAAAAAGAGATAAATTAAAGGAGCTATTGGAAAAAGAGACTAGATGTAACTTTAATAGAGCCACTAGGGAAAGATACAAATAGGGAAATAAATCAGGGAAATACCTAGCAAGAATGTTAAAAAGTAAAAAGTCAAATAATTATATATGTAGCACTGCCCCCACAGGAGCTGCTGAATAGTGTCTTGACAGGCTCCCCTGGTTACCAGCATGTATTTACTTTAGCAAGCCTTTGAATCTCTACTTGTTCCCAATGGCTCTTCACGTAAAGTAACAGTCTAGGGGTGTTGATTGTTTCGTTGTTTATTAGTAATTTGGGATAGGAGAAGGGAATAGTGGGATACTCCAATTGAACTATTCACATAATTTGAGGACTTCTATCTTCTGGGTTCTGTTGGAAAATATGGAACAGCCAGGCTGTTACTCCACCCTTCCACTAGGGTGAATGGGGTTAAATCTCTTGTTCACTTTGCTCTCTGACAAGATAACTTGATGGACGATAATCTATCTTCAGGATACTCTCTCTAGCATCCTCTTCCCGCTGACACCCGTTCGCTGACTATCCTAGGAGCAGGGGTGGCCCCCTTCAGGTCAGGCCCCTTGACATGAGTTTCTGTACTCACTGTACTGCAGATACAGATCCTCCAGTGTCTCCCCTCTCAGTCAGTTTCCCTGGACCTCTGAATTCAGCTCCTCACTGCTACTCCTCGGTCCCTCAGGACGACCCCCTGAGGCCGCATGGCACCTCTACAGAGGAGGAGGAAGCCGCCCCCTCCCTCCGGGACTCCGCTCCCCAACGAAAGACCTGGAGCACATGCGTTCCTGGCTTTTACACAGTATCCCAACATGCACCCAGGCACACAGTATCCCAACATGCACCCAGACGACTTTCCCTCTGCCAATCATCAGGACTATATCAAAAGCCCATGCTCCCATTCGTCAGGTTCCCTCCCACTGTCCAACATGCCTCCCTATTGGACCAGTGTGAAACACTCTCTAGACAGAATGAGTTGCACTCTGAGCACAATGAGCAGACCTCACTAACAGATCCTGCTCTCTGGTAGGCAGAGAACAAATATAGACAAGTGGGGAAAGGGACGTTACAATACCAAAGTGATGTAATGGAGAATGTAGATGCAAAAATATAAAAAATGTAATCTTTATTATTGAACGTATATAAAAAACATATAAAAAACATAGTATATCACAGATTTTCAAGTACAAAGGTACTGTAGGTTCAGCAAGCATTAAATGTGCACACAATAACATACAGAAATATTATCAAGAAAATATTTTTTTTTTTTGTATATTACACAACAATGCTCATATATGACAAGATATATGGACTCCAAACCCCCCAAAAAAGATTTACCTGCAGCTCTTCTGGTAAACAGACAGAGCTCAAACTATACTTTCCCACTTGCACCTACCTAGGAGGGTGCTACCTAGAAAAAAAAATCACAGGGGTAATATTGTATACTCAATAACAGATATAGCTAAAGTTTTTCTAAGTTACTGCAATGCTTTATACACCGTGCAGCAAAAGGAATCATGTGAAGCTGAACAAAATGGATACAAAATACAAACCCGATTTCAAAAAAGTTGGGACACTGTAAAATTTTGTAAATAAAAAAAGAATGCAATGATGTGGAAGTTTTAAATTTCAATATTTTATTCAGAATACAACATAGATGACATATCAAATGTTTAAACTGAGAAAATGTATAAATTTAAGGGAAAAATAAATTGAATTTAAATTTTATGGCATCAATACATCTCAATAAAGTTGGGACAATGCCATGTTTACCACTGTGTGGCATCCCCTCTTCATTTTATAACAGTCTGTAAACGTCTGGGGACTGAGGAGACAAGTTGCCCAAGTTTAGGAATAGGAATGTTGTCCCATTCTTGTCTAATACAGGTTTTTAGTTGTTCAACTGTCTTAGGTCTTCTTTGTTGCATCTTCCTCTTTATGATGCGCCAAATTTTTCTATGGGTGAAAGATCTGGACTGCAGGCTGGCCATTTCAGTATCCCGATCCTTTTTCTATGCAGCCATGATGTTGTAATTGATGCAGTATATGGTCTGGCATTGTCATGTTGGAAAATGCAAGGTCTTCCCTGCAAGAGACAAAATCTGGATGGGAGCATATGTTGTTCTAGAACTTGGAGATACCTTTCAGCATTGATGGTGCCTTTCCAGATGTGTAAGCTGCCCATGCCACATGCACTCATGCAACCCCATATCATCAGAGATGCAGGCTTCTGAACTGAGCGCTGAGAACAACTTGGGTTGTCCTTGTTCTCTTTAGTCCGGATGACATGGCGTCCCAGTTTTCCAAAAATAACTTCAAATTTTGATTCGTCTGACCACAGAACAGTTTTCCACTTTGCCACAGTCCATTTTAAATGAGCCTTGGCCCAGAGAAAACACCTTCTGGATCATGTTTAGATTTGGCTTCTTTTTTGGCCTATAGAGTTTAAGCTGGCAACGGCGAATGGCGCGGTGGACTGTGTTCACTGACAATGTTTTCTGGAAGTATTCCTAAACCCATGTTGTGATTTCCATTACATTAGCATTCCTGTATGTGATGCAGTGCCGTCTAAGGGCCCGATACGGTTTTTCGGCCTTGACCCTTACGCACAGAGATTGTTCCAGATTCTCTGAATCTTTGGATGGTATTATGCACTGTAGATGATGATAACTTCAAACTCTTTGCAATTTTTCTCTGAGAAACTCCTTTCTGATATTGCTCCACTGTTTTTCGCTGCAGCATTGGGGGAATTGGTGATCCTCTGCACATCTTGACTTCTGAGGGACACTGCCACTCTGAGAGGCCATTATCTCCTTCTGCAAGATTGGTGTTTCTAGAGCTAATAGTTTGTCAACAGATCATTTTGAGCCTTTGTATATATATATATTGAATTGAAAATTAAGTAAGAAAGAGGAATAGTATGTATCCCAAAGTAGTACCTGTATTGTTTGAAATCACCATTCGTTTGTGTGACCATCAGCTCCATGTAGCATTACCGGCTTATATATGGCTTAAAGTAAAGGTCTAATTTAGGCCAGGTGGCGATGTTGCATAGTTACATAGTTAGTCAGGTTGAAAAAAGACACAAGTCCATCTGGCTCAACCTGCAAAAAAAAAACAGTAATGAAAACTCAACCATACAATCAGATATACACAATCCTATACCCGCAGTTGATCCAGAGGAAGGCGAAAAAAAAAACAGCAAAGCATGATCCAATTTGCTACAGCAGGGAAAAAAAATTCCTTCCTGATCCCCCGAGAGGCAATCTGATATTCCCTGGATCAATTTTACCTATAAATATTAGTACCCACTTATATTAAGTCCACCCAGGAAAGAATCCAGGCCTTTTTTTAAAGCAATCTGGTGAGCTAGCCAGAACCACCTCTGGAGGGAGTCTATTCCACATTTTCACAGCTCTTATTGTGAAGAAACCTTTCCGTATTTGGAGACAAAATCTGTTTTCCTCTAGACGTAAATAGTGCCTTCTTGTCCTCTGTGTTGACCTTAAAGTGAACAACTCAACACCAAATTCACTATATGGACCCCTTATGTACAGTCAGGTCCATAAATATTGGGACATCAACACAATTCTAATATTATTGGCTCTATACACCACCACAATGGATTTGAAATGAAACAAACAATATCTGCTTTAACTGCAGACTTTCAGCTTTAATTTGAGGGTATTTACATCCAAATCAGGTGAACAGTGTAGGAATAACAACAGTTTGTACATGTGCCTCCCACTTTTTAAGGGACCAAAAGTAATGGGACAGATTAACAATCACAAATCAAACTTTGTCCTTTTTTTTTTTTTTTTAACTTTATTGGAAGTTTTTAAGTAAAAAGGGAACAGAAAAACAACATTCTCGCAATGTACAAAGCTCGGAGAACAAGAATTAGTACCGATTGCATAAAACCAACGTTATGGGTACAGAACAAAGCCATACATACTGTATAACAATATAATGTGTAGAATCCCAGTCTGGCAAACTGCCAGCCTGGGGGAAGGGGAGCGGAGAAAGTTGAGAATAGAGAGGGGAAGGGTAGGGGAGGGGGGGAAAGGAAGAGGACTAGCGTAAAATAGAAAAAGAAAGAAGAAAAAGGAATAGGGGGGGAGGTAAGATGTAGGGAGCAGAAGAAAGAGGAAAGAAAGAGGAGGAAAGGATTACCTAGAGATAAGGAGGGGTAATGAAACAAGCCTTAAGTAGAAAGGGTTCTGATCAGAAAGTCCCATATTAGTGCAGGAATGACATGTAGGGGGTATGTCATCCCAGAGGCTCCAGTACAACTTGAGAATATCAATCGAGGGTTTGGTGGATTACTGCCAGATCAGGAAGGGAGGGTGATTATGAGGCACTCCATCTGTAATCAATAATGTACTCGAAGTTAAGGAGGGTATACTTTTTAACCCCAAGTAGTCACAACGTCAGAGGGGAGGTGATTTCAATCAGCTGTTGAAGGTTTAGTAAGCGAAGATGAAGGTATAGTGGGCAGACAGATACCAGCGGATTTCGAATGGGGGAATCATAAGAAAAGAGGATCTGCCAGGGCAGAATGTTAGGTGAGGTAGATATTTTAGAAAGGTAGTTGTCCCATTTGAGAGGAAACCAGTGGGTGTTTCTAGTAGAGAACCAAAGGACCAGGATGTCTCTGCTGAGCAGTTTCGTCAATTCATTTTGAACATCACTCAGAGTGGGTAGTATCCATTTGTTTAGTATGGCTCTCCTGGCCAGCACTAAGTAGGTGGATAGCCATGCTCTATGAGTGTAGAGAAGGGAGATCTGGGGTCTGTCCAGGCCGAATGTGCAGCCATCCAGACAATCAAAGAGCAATAAAAGAGGGTGGCCTGTAGGATGGAGGCCTGTGATTTTGGATGCAAATAGGTCTACCTTTGTCCAGAATTGTGATATGATGGGGCAAGTCCAAAATCTGTGAGTCAAGGTGGGTCTGTGGGCCAAGCACCAAGCACATTTTTGAGGGACATTGGAGGCTGTAGAGAATGTAAATGGGGCATATGCCCGGTGAACTATTTTCATTTGCTGCTCTCTCCAAAATTCGTTTTTGACGTAGGTATGGGTAGATTTGTAGCCCGAGAGGATGCAGTGAAGAAGATCAGGGTAGTGAAAATCCTTTTCCCAGGGTGAGGCACAGGGAGGTCGTTTCCGAGTTGTTCGGTGCAGTTGAAGAGGTTTGTAGATATCCAATATGCTAGGTTTTGGAAGAAGTATAAAATTGTCCAGCAGGGAGGAGTGGAAGCGTACCTTTTTATCCTGGCAGAGATGTTCTGCAAAAGTGGTAGCCTGTTTGACATGGAGAAATTGAGATGGTGGAATCCGGTATCTGGAACATATTTCTTGCAGAGGAAGTGGGAAAACTTTCACTTTTTAATACTTGGTTGCAAATCCTTTGCAGTCAATTAGATATAGGAAAATCCCCCAATGGTATGGGATTTTAAATGCCACACACACACTGAACAAGAATACAAGAAGTATGCATATAAAAATCAACTTTATTTATAACACATAACAAAAAATCTCACAAACATGTATGTCTAGAACAGGATAGACACGACAATTAAAAACTTGCAAGTTAGACAGACCAGTATCCGTACAGAAGACCCTTGGGTGTCATTGGTAGGATGAACCGGACTGGACCCTACGCGTTTCGGGTTGAAAAACCCTTCATCAGGGGTCACCCAAAGTTCAGTACACAATGTCAACCCAAAGAGGTCTTCTTAGTAGGGGCAACTGGGCTGTCAATTAAAATCGGTGTCAACTGAAGAAAGGATGTCAGGTGGCGAGGAGAACATAGTTCATTGGAAAGGTAAGGAGAGAATAGAGCAATGTGGGCGGAAGCCGACCCGATCGAGGGCACCACAATGATCCGTCCCTGGTCCAAATTTCTCATGAGTAGTTATAGTCACTCAAAGGAGTCACTTAATATCACTCTACAAAGTAAGTTTTGTTCATGGCAGAAGGTAAATAAGGTATAGGAGTAGGACATTTGTCTGGCGTGGATATTATCCTCCGTCCTGTTCACCTCGGCGTGGACATCCTCTGCCATGAACAAAACGTACTTTGTAGAGTGATATTAAGTGACTCCTTTGAGTGACTATAACTACTCATGAGAAATTTGGACCAGTGACGGATCATTGTGGTGCCCTCGATCGGGTCGGCTTCCGCCCACATTGCTCTATTCTCTCCTTACCTTTCCAATGAACTATGTTCTCCTCGCCACCTGACATCCTTTCTTCGGTTGACACCGATTTTAATTGACAGCCCAGTTGCCCCTACTAAGAAGACCTCTTTGTAATGTTCTGGTACCTTTGGGTACCCTAATTACTCTTTCATAAGTGTATGCGCCCCACCATTCTCTTTTGGTAAGGTGCGCATACACCTTTAAGACTGATGCTGTCATCACTGAGCGCCGGACTGGATGGCTATTTAGATCGCCGGCTCTCACTCACATGTGTTCGTTCAAACTGCTTTGTGCCTTGATGCTAACCTGTCTTGAAGCTCTCATGCTTGCAAGCATACCTCGCTGTCGGAACCACGCTGCGTTGATCCCTGTATCCCGCTACCGGATCATCCGCTCTTGCCGAACCTCTCCTCTGCTACATTGCTATTAGTGATAAGTACCCCACAGGGGAAACCTCTATAACCTTCATACTAAAGCTTACACTATCTAGCTCTGCATATTAAGGACTATTACTACATCTGCATTATCTAAGATTGCTAGCTCTTGAGCCTACTACCACCTGTTCTTGCACTGGGTTGATCTCTCTTGTATGTCCACCTGCTACTCTGTCATCTGCTACCATACATGATTGCTAAACCTATCTGCATCCCATCTGCTACTATCTTACTTTCAAGAACATTTCCTTTCAAGTGTCTGTCATCTACCATCTCTACCCAACCTGTCTCTTCAGCCTATCATCACTGTGTTACTATATACGTAAGTCACTCTAGGAAACATCTTATTGAGTGTGTGTATTTACTTGCTGAATTGAGATCATCCACACATGATGAGTCATTGGGAGTTGGGATTGGTGTCTCAGCGTTTCTCTACATGACTACTGAAGTGGAATATTTCTGCAGCTGAAAATCCACATCATACATAAAACGCAGGAGCGTTACAGATTGAACGAACCACAAATGGATTCAGCAGAAATAACCACTCAGATGACACAATTAAAACAGCAAGTAACTGCGTTAATACACGCACTTGCTGAATTAAAAGAAGACAATCAGGCTCTGTCGCAGCAGGTAATTAGACTGACACAACTTACCACTGCTCAGTCCCCTGAACCCAAAATAAATCCTCCTTTGGTATTTACAGGCGATCGCAAAAAAATTTGCGAATTTAAAAACGCATGTGAGTTACTTTTCTTGCTAAAACCCTGTACCTACCTTACTGATCACATTAAGGTTTGTACTATTATTTCTTACCTAACAGGCGTTCCTCGGGCCTGGGCAGACTCTCTTTTTGAGAAAAGCGACCAGCTTCTCAACTCCTATGCCTTGTTCCTAGCAGAACTCACTAGCCTATATGATGATCCCAATAGGCAGAGTACTGCCGATCTTCAATTAAGATCCTTGAAACAAGGTAGGAGACCTGTAGAAGACTTTGTCGCAGAATTCAAGAGATGGACCCTTGATTCAGAATGGAATGATGCATCTCTGAAAACCCAATTTAGGCTTGGCCTATCAGAGGCCGTTAAAGACGAGCTCGCCCGAGCGGATCTGCCAAAAACCCTGGATGCATTGATACAACTCAGTATCACCATAGATAGAAGACTACTAGAAAGAAAGGCTGAGAAAATGGGAATGCCATTATCCAGTTCTTCTCGGATTTCGGCCGTTGACCCCGTTCCTATGGAGGTAGGAACCATACGCCCACCTCTATCAACTATGGAAAGAGCCAAAAGACGATCTGGTAATCTCTGCTTGTACTGTGCATCCCCGGATCACAAGATAAACGTCTGTCCCCTAGTCTACAAAAAGAAGGGTGAGTGTTCACATGTCCTCCTAGGGGGATTGACAACTTCAATCACTAACCCTTACCTTTCTGTTTGCTTAACATTACAGTGGGACCAGAACAGGATTACTACTAAGGCCATGATTGACACAGGATCTTGTGGAAATTATATTGACATACGTTTTGCTGCTTTAAATAAAGTTCCTATTATTTCTAAACTTAAACCTGTCTCAGTGAGTCTTATTAACGGTGTTCCTTTATCCTCTGGTCCGATCACTGATCAGACACAGGCACTCCTAGTCACTACTAACGGGTCTCATATGGAGACCACTACCTTCGATCTAATACCTTCACCCCACTTTCCCATTGTGTTGGGACTTCCCTGGTTGCACACACATCAACCAACCATAGATTGGAAGGAACGGACCCTGACCTTCCTCTCTTGCTATTGCGAGGGTACGTGTAACCTCCCATCTTTCGGGAAGATCCTGTCTGTGGTGACAGATGAGATTGCACCACTATGTTATCAGGATCTCTCTGAGGTTTTTCTTGAGAAAAATGCTCAAGCACTACCTCCCCATCGAGACTATGATTGTAGCATTGATCTACTCCCAAATGGCAAATTGCCGTTCGGTCATGTTTATCCTCTTTCACAGGATGAACTTTCCCATCTCAAAGACTATTTGAATGAGAATTTGAAGAAAGGTTTTATTAGACCTTCCACTTCTTCCACAGCAGCAGGACTCTTTTTTGTCCGCAATAAGGACTCAAGTCTCAGGACTATCATCGACTATAGGCAATTGAATGCTATTACAATAAAAGATCGCTATCCTCTACCGCTTATCCCTGAGCTCATTGAACAGGTGTGTGGAGCTACCTATTTTCAAAATTGGACCTGAAAGGAGCATACAATCTCATTCGAATCCGTGATGGACACGAGTGGAAGACTGCATTCAGAACCAGATACGGATTGTTCGAATATCTTGTAATGCCATTCGGGCTATGCAACGCCCCTGCAGTTTTTCAACGATTTATAAACGATATTTTCAGAGACTTACTAGATGCCTGTGTTGTGGTATATCTGGACGATATACTTATATATTCACGATCCCTGTCTGAACACATAAGACATGTAAGACTAGTATTATCGAGATTGCTTGCACACAACCTTTATGTGAAACTGAAAAAATGCTTGTTTCATAAAGAAGAGGTACTGTTTCTAGGCTACATCATATCCAAAACAGGAATCGAGATGGACATGAGTAAGATATCCTGCATTCAGGATTGGCCTACACCAACCACACGCAAGGCGCTACAGCGATTCCTTGGATTTTCGAATTTCTACAGGAAGTTCATCAGAAACTTCTCTGCCATTGTGAGACCCCTCACACAGCTCACTAGCATTAAAAAACCATTCAAATGGTCAGATGAAGCAAATAAAGCTTTTCACCTGTTAAAGACAAGGTTTACTTCTGCTCCCATACTACGCCATCCAGACCCATCCCTCCAATACATTCTGGAAGTAGATGCGTCAAACATGGCAGTAGGAGCAATACTCTCCCAACGACGAACTCACACTTCACCACTTCATCCAGTCGCCTTTTTTTCTAAATCCCTAAGCAGTCCAGAGATAAATTACCCCGTGGGTGAAAAGGAACTGCTTGCTATAAAATTGGCTCTGGAGAATTGGCGACATCTACTCGAAGGCACCCAATTACCAATACTTATATACACGGACCATAAAAATCTCCAATATCTTCAGACTAACAAAACTCTCTCTCACCGACAGGTACGATGGTCACTATTCTTTCTAAGGTTTAACTTCCTAGTGACCTACACACCTGCAGATAAGAACAAAAAGGCGGATGCACTATCACGACTAACTGAAGAAAACTACTTCGAAATCCCTTCCGTTCCTATAATACCTCACAAACGCATTATTGGAGTTGTCCGTTCCTTGAAGGAAGAGGTTTTGCATGGTATAAGTTTGGATTCACCCCCACCACAACTAAATACTGATGCAGAAGGCTTCCTCTACTACAACAACAAACTTTACATACCACCTACCATACGCACCAAGATCTTGGAATTATCGCATGATGTACCTATGGCAGGACATATGGGTATGACAAAGACTCTTAATCTGATTACCAGGCAATTCTGGTGGCCTGACATGAAAACATCTATACAAAAATTCGTCTCTTCATGCAATGTCTGTGCCAGGTCCAAAATTGACACTACGAGACCATCCGGTCTACTATGCAGTCTACCAATACCCCAAACTCCATGGGAAGTTGTGTCCTTGGACTTTATAGTGGAATTGCCTCCTTCCAAAGGATTTAATACCATCTTAGTGTCAGTGGACCATCTGACAAAAATGGCACATTTCATTGCTATTCGCAGACTACCTTCGTCCAAACAAACGGCAGAACTCCTGATGAAACATGTCTTTAAGTTACATGGTATCCCAAAAACTCTTCTGTCTGACCGTGGATCACAATTTATTTCCAAGTTCTGGCAAGAACTATGTCACATACTATGGATCGAGCGGAAGCTCACTTCTCCTTACCATCCGCAGACCAACGGACAGACTGAAAGAGTCAACCAATGCATCGAGCAATATTTACGTTGTTACACTTCTTACCAACAGGATGATTGGGTGGATCTTCTCCCTCTGGCAGAATTTGCCTACAACAACGCAACCCACAGTACGACCAAGCAGAGTCCGTTCTACTTGAACTATGGGTTTCATCCCTCTATTCTTCCACCACGCATCCTTCCTTCAAATAACCCAGTAGCCTCAGACTATCTTACCCAAATAAAGGACTCTCTGGGTTTGCTTAATACTACCATTGCACACGCTCATAGTCAACAAAAGAAGTACTATAATCTTCGCAGAAGACCTTCTCCTCAGTACGCTATCGGGGACCTCGTTTGGCTCTCAACAAAAAATTTAAGACTGAAAATCCCTAGCAAAAAGCTTGGACCTCTGTTCTTGGGACCTTTCCCAATCAAGAAACTTATTGGAAAAGCTGCAGTACAGCTTACATTGCCAATAGACCTCAAAATACATCCCATTTTCCATGTGTCGCTACTGAAGCCCCATGTTCCTGACCAAGGAATAAGGCCTACTATCCCACCTCCTCCTCCTGTACAAGTTGAAGGTGGAGAAGAATATGAGATAAAAGAGATTCTGGATTCTCGTATCCACAGAGGAAGACTTCAGTACTTGGTTCGATGGAAGAACTATGGGCCCCAAGACGACACCTGGCTAAACACCTCTGACATACATGCCTCTAGATTAATCCGCAATTTTCATGCGAAGTACCCAGACAAACCAGCTCCAGAGGCCTTCAGGAGCCGGCCTTAAGGGGGGGGTACTGTAATGTTCTGGTACCTTTGGGTACCCTAATTACTCTTTCATAAGTGTATGCGCCCCACCATTCTCTTTTGGTAAGGTGCGCATACACCTTTAAGACTGATGCTGTCATCACTGAGCGCCGGACTGGATGGCTATTTAGATCGCCGGCTCTCACTCACATGTGTTCGTTCAAACTGCTTTGTGCCTTGATGCTAACCTGTCTTGAAGCTCTCATGCTTGCAAGCATACCTCGCTGTCGGAACCACGCTGCGCTGATCCCTGTATCCCGCTACCGGATCATCCGCTCTTGCCGAACCTCTCCTCTGCTACATTGCTATTAGTGATAAGTACCCCACAGGGGAAACCTCTATAACCTTCATACTAAAGCTTACACTATCTAGCTCTGCATACTAAGGACTATTACTACATCTGCATTATCTAAGATTGCTAGCTCTTGAGCCTACTACCACCTGTTCTTGCACTGGGTTGATCTCTCTTGTATGTCCACCTGCTACTCTGTCATCTGCTACCATACATGATTGCTAAACCTATCTGCATCCCATCTGCTACTATCTTACTTTCAAGAACATTTCCTTTCAAGTGTCTGTCATCTACCATCTCTACCCAACCTGTCTCTTCAGCCTATCATCACTGTGTTACTATATACATAAGTCACTCTAGGAAACATCTTATTGAGTGTGTGTATTTACTTGCTGAATTGAGATCATCCACACATGATGAGTCATTGGGAGTTGGGATTGGTGTCTCAGCGTTTCTCTACATGACTACTGAAGTGGAATATTTCTGCAGCTGAAAATCCACATCATACATAAAACGCAGGAGCGTTAAACTCTTTGGGTTGACATTGTGAACTGAACTATGGGTGACCCCTGATGAAGGGTTTTTCAACCTGAAACGCGTAGGGTCCAGTCCGGTTCATCCTACCAATGACACCCAAGGGTCTTCTGTACGGATACTGGTCTGTCTAACTTGCAAGTTTTTAATTGTCATGTCTATCCTGTTCTAGACATACGTTTGTGAGATTTTTTGTTATGTGTTATAAATAAAGTTGATTTTTATATGCATACTTCTTGTATTCTTGTTCAGTGTGTGTGTGGCATTTAAAATCCCATACCATTGGGGGATTTTCCTATATCTATTTATCGGGATGATGGCCACCCACACTGGGTATTGAGTGATAGGTCCTACCTAATCCAATTTGCAGTCAATTACAGCCTGAAGTCTGGAATGCATAGACATCACCAGACGCTGGGTTTCATCCCTGGTGATGCTCTGGCAGGCCTCTACTGCAACTGTCTTCAGTTCCTGCTTGTTCTTGGAGCATTTTCCCTTCAGTTTTGTCTTCAGCAAGTGAAATGCATGCTCAATCGGATTCAGGTCAGGTGATTGACTTGGCCATTGCATAACATTCCACTTGTTTCCCTTAAAAAACGTTTTGGTTGCTTTCGCAGTATGCTTCGGGTCATTGTCCATCTGCACAGTGAAGCGCCGTCCAATGAGTTCTGAAACGTTTGGCTGAATATGAGCAGATAATATTGCCCAAAACACTTCAGAATTCATCCTGCTGCTTTTGTCAACAGTCACATCATCAATAAATACAAGAGAACCAGTTCCATTGGCAGCCATACATGCCCATGTCATGACACTATCACCACCATGCTTCACTGATGAGGTGGTATGCTTTGGATCATGAGCAGTTCCTTTCCTTCTCCGTACTCTTCTCTTCCCATCACTCTGGTACAAGTTGATCTTGGTCTCATCTGTCCATAGGATGTTGTTCCAGAACTGTGAAGGCTTTTTTAGATGTTGTTTGGCAAACTCTAATCTGGCCTTCCTGTTTTTGAGGCTCACCAATGGTTTACATCTTGTGGTGAACCATCTGTATTCACTCAGTCTTCTCTTGATTGTTGACTTTGACACACATATACCTACCTCCTCTTAATCTGGCCAACTGTTGTGAAGGGTGTTTTCTTCACCAGGGAAAGAATTCTTCGGCCATCCACCACAGTTTTCTGTGGTCTTCCGGGTCTTTTGGTGTTGCTGAGCTCACCGATGCGTTCTTTCTTTTTAAGGATGTTCCAAACCGTTGATTTGGCCACACCTAATGTTTTTGCTATCTCTCTGATGGGTTTGTTTTGTTTTTTCAGCCTAATGATGGCTTGCTTCACTGATAGTGACAGCTCTTTTGATCTCATATTGAGAGTTGATAGCAACAGATTCCAAATGCAAATAGCACACTTGAAATTAACTCTGGACCTTTTATCTGCTCCTTGTAAATGAGATAATGAGGGAATAACACACACATCGCCACGGAACAGCTGATCAGCCAATTAATTGTCCCATTACTTTTGGTCCCTTAAAAAGTGGCGCATATACAAACTGTTGTAATTCCTACACCTTTCACCTGATTTGGATGTACATACCCTCAAATTAAAGCTGAAAGTCTGCAATTAAAGCACACCTTGTTTGTTTCATTTCAAATCCATTAAAGAGCCAAAGAAATTCGAATTGCTTCGATGTCACAATATTTATGGACCTAACTGTACATGTTGATCATATCCCCCCTTAATCTCCTCTTCTCAAGAGAGAATAAATTCAGTTCCTCTAATATTTTCTCATAGCTGAGCTCCTTCATGCCTCTTATCAGTTTGGTTGCCCTTCTCTGCACTTTCTCCAGTTCCCTGACATCCTTTTTTAGAACTGGTGCCCAAAACGAAACTGCATAATCCAGATGAGGTCTTACTAATGATTTGCACAGGGGCAAAATGATGAAGGGGGAACACCCCGTAAGGGTTTTTTTGGAGGTCTACATCCTTCCATGGCCTGCAGCAGCTGAGGATGCCCAGTGGAGACCCCTGGTGGTCCCTCATTGCTTAATGCCCTTGTTTCATAATCGTTTTGTGAGTATAATGTGTATACATGTCTATTACAATAAATTGTTTTAAAGATAATGCGCTAGGCTGGTGCGCCCTCTGTCCATTTCTCTTTTCCAGCAAAATGATATCTCTCTCTCTGGAGTCCATTCCTCTGTTAATACAAGAAAGGACTTTGCTTGCTATGGAAACCGCAGCTTGGCATTGCATGCAATTTTAAGCTTATGATCTACCAGAACACTCAGATCCTTCTTCACTATGGATTCCCACAGTTCTACTCCACCTATTATGTATGATGCATGCATATTCTTAGCCCCCAAGTGCATAACTTTACATTTATCAACATTAAACCTCATTTGCCACATAGTTGCCCAATGAAACATTGAGTGCATTGAGGTCAGCTTGTAAGTTGGAGACATCCTGTAAAAAAGTTATTCCACTGCAAAGCTTGGTGTCATCTGCAAAGACTGAAACGGTACTTTTAATCCCAGACCCTATATAATTTATAAAGATAATAAAAAGTAAGGGTCCCAACACTGAACCTTGGAGTACACCACTGATAGCCTTAGACCATTCAGAGTAAGAATAATTAACCACTACTCTCTGAATTCTATCTTTTAGCCAATTTTTTATACATTTGTAAACTGATCTTTCCAAGTCTGTAGACTTTACTGTACACATTAGCCCCGCGTGTGGGGAACTGTGTCAAAAGCTTTTGCAAAATCCAAGTATACTACATCCACAGCCACCCCTCTGTCCAACTAACAGGTCTATGTTGCCTTAAGATGGAAAATCCATCTTAGTTCACTTTGCAGCAACATTTTTTTGGAATCGCCACCCCTGGGTTTGGAGTGAATATGTCCAATGCCAGGAATTGAACCCTTGGTATGGCATCCCTGTGAACCAGGGCACTATGCCTTACAAGGGGTACCTCCGGGAGGAAGGGGAGAGGGCAAGGGGATGGTGGAAGAAAGAGACCCAGATCAGAGTTAACAAGCTTTGAGCTGACATTGAGCTCAGGTGTATCAAACAAACATGCATGGCCTAATCGAAAGGGTTTGCAGTTACCAATCTAGGTAGATCAACAAAATGCATAATGGAAATGTATAACATGGTGAACATTACAAAGGTGTAAATGTCTTAAGGGTATAATCATTGCGGTAGGGTGGGAGGGACTTTAGAGCTGTGAGAGAGTTTAAGAGTTTAGGAGTTAGTGTGATTGCTGGTCCTTCTCTGATCAAAACTCTGAGGGCGAGATTCTGAGGCTGGTAGTACATAAGCAATGTAGTTGTTCCATTTATTGCGGAAGTGAGTGGATTTGTGATTTTGCGGGAGATCTGTGTCCAGTTTTTCCTTACATAAGAAACCCAGCAAGTCAGATTTCACATCCGAGATGGTTAAAGGGGTTGAAGAGGTCCACTGTTTGAGGATAGCCCTCCTGGCAGCCATGAAGCAGGTGGATAGCCATGCTGTCTGATGATTTGGATTTGTGATTTCGATAGGTTTGGGGAGGGGGAGTCCAAATATCCAAACAGCAGGGGATAGGGATCTTTGCGGGGTTGTAAGCCCATGACCAGTGCCACAAGACATTCTACTTGGTCCCAGAAATGAGAGACGAGAGAGCAAGTCCACAGTCTATGAAGAAGGAAGGGTCTGTGATCTCTCTACATAAGGGGCAGGTTTGGCATCCCGGAGAGTTTTTGGATGTCAGATAGGGGATTTAGGCTCTGTGCAAAATTTTGAATTGTTGTTTGTGCCAGAACTCGTTTGTGATAAAAGCGCATGTGGAGTTGTAGCCTGCTAGGATGTTATTTGTTGCATCTGGAGAGTCTAGAACTTTGTTCCAAGAGGCCGTTGAACTGGCGTGTAGTGGTTTCGCCAGGCCGGAGATCAGGGGCTTATAAACTTCCAAAATTTTTTGGCAGAGGAGAGTTAGAAAAGTGTCTAAAGGAGAGGATATGAATCTCTGGTCTCTGGGTGGACATAGGCTGACAGCAAAGTCAATTGCTTGCTGGGCATATATAATATGATGAGGGGGAAGATTGTATAGATTCATGAGCTGTGGGAAGGGTAGGGCTTTGCCCGAGGAGATGTCAAATAGATGAGCAAAATTAGTTAGACCCCGAGTAGCCCATACGGAAAAAGCCGCATGTTGATGTGCCTGTGGGAATAGAGGATGGCTACAAATAGGAAGATAGCGTGAGAGAAGGGGGGATAAGCCCAATTTCTTCCTGATTTCTTTCCAGGCTAATACTGTAACCTGTATGAGAAGATTATGTTTAAGAGAGAGGGGGGGGGGGGGGGGGAGAGATCTCCCCATAGAGGAGAGCAGGGCTGCGACAGGTCCGTCTCTGCACAGTGAGCGGAGACGGACCTTTCATCTGCCTGTTAAGCGGTAATCAGCGGATTGATCCCCCGCTGAGCAAAACGGAGCCCGGCGGCCAGAATGCTCGTGTGAAAGGACCCTAAGGTGAACATCCAGAACTGCAACATGCTCACATCTGCTACAAAGTGATTTACCGTGGAACAGTTGTACTTACATAATCTGACACATTTTGCAATGAACAAAATGTAACCTTGTTGACACTCGTATCCCAGTTATAATATATTCATATTGCTTAGCATGCAAGGAAAACAGTTAAATGCTACATGTACCGTCTTGAGGGCCCCACATGTCTCTATGTTGTGATGTATGGCCAGAAACACAAACTAAACCTCCCCATTATACCTGATGGGGGTGGTGCTGTGGACCAGAGCAGAGCGCAGGATCAGAGCAGAGCACGGGATCAGAGGCTGGCAAGGCGTGCGTGCGTGTGTGAGGAGCGCGTGTGTGACTGAGTGAGTGTGTGCGAGTATCCCCCCCCCCCCCAGAAGAGCGGCGGCAAGCGGTGCGAGAACCCCTCAGAAGAAAGAGCGGATGGCGTGCGGGCGGCGAGTGGTGCGGTAACCCCCCCTCCCTTTGCAGGCGTGGGGCGGTAACCCCCCCTTGCAGGAGCAGGCGGCGAGCATTGCGGTAAACCCCCCCCCCCTGCAGGAGCGGGCGGTGGGTGGCGAGCGGTGCGGTAAACCCCCCCCCCCCCCTGCAGGGGCGGGCGGTGGGAGTAACCCCCCCTATACAGAGAGGGAGCAAAGGAGACGAACAAACGATACAAAGGGGAGGCTGACCAGGAAGTGACAGAGGCGGGAGCAGAGAAGAAGACTGACCGTCTGAGGGAGGAGGGAGGAATCGCCGTCAGGAACTGCAAGTGTCAGCCTTAAAGGGACACACACTTGGTAAGTAAGACTGGTGACTGAGATTGAACACTGACTGAGGGTGTAGAGTAGTACCTAAGTATTTGGGAGTACTTATTAGTACCTGAGTGTCTGTGAGTACCTATTAGTACCTGAGTATCTGTGAGTACCTATTAGTACCTGAGTGTCTGTGAGTACCTATTAGTACCTGAGTATCTGTGAGTGCCTATTAGTACCTGAGTGTCTGTGAGAACCTATTAGTACCTGAGTATCTGTGAGTACCTGAGTATCTGTGAGTACCTATTAGTACCTGAGTGTCTGTGAGTACCTATTAGCACCTGAGTATCTGTGAGTCCCTATTAATACCTGAGTGTCTGTAAGTACCTATTAGTACCTGAGTATCTGTGAGTACCGGAGTATTTGTGAGTACCTATTAGTACCTGACTGTCTGTGAGTAACTATTGGTACCTGAGTATCTGTGAGTACCTATTAGTACCTGAGTATCTGTGAGTACCTATTAGTACCTGAGTATCTGTGAGTACCTATTAGTACTTGAGTGTCTGTGAGAACCCGAGTGTCTGTGAGTACCTGTGAGTACCCAAGTGTCTGGGAGTACCTGTGAGTACCCAAGTGTCTGGGAGTACCTGTGAGTACCTAAGTGTCTGGGAGTACCTGTGAGTACCTAAGTGTCTGGGAGTACCTGTGAGTGTCAGTGAGTGTCGTGGAGTACCAGAGGGTAAGAAAGTAGAGTTAGGAAGCTAGAAAACAGCCACACAGGACAGACTTAAATTACTGAATCCCCATTAGAATTAGCTTAGTAGGTACAATGCCCAGCGGGTGTGGAGATGCGATTCGGTGTACATCTTGTGGCATGTATACGTTCCTCGATCATGCGATCGAGGGCGAATACAGCTGCACAAAATGTAAGCACGTAGCTTCCGTGGAAGCTCAGGTCCTGAATCCTAGGGAAGCAGCTGGCAACACTGAGAAGACTCTCCATACTGAAGGAGAGCTGGGATCGTACCTGACAGGTGCAGGCCGGGGCCTGCACAGAGGAGGGAGGAGAAACAGGGGTGCAGGCATCAGAGCAGAGTAGATGGGTGACAGTTAGGAGGGGTAGAAGGGAACCAGGCATGGAGGCCGGTCCTGGGCTGGAGCACCCCAATAAATACACCCCGTTGCGTGATGTTGGGTAAACCAGTCAAGGACCAGCATTGCTGGAGCAGAGCGACGCCCCTAGCTTCCAGGGGAAGAACTCCTCCAGTGAGGCCGGGAGAAAGGGAAAGACAGGTGCTGGTGGTAGGGGGCTCAATCATTAGAAGGACAGACAGGGCAATCTGTCACAAAGACCGTGAGCGCTGAACTGTCCGTTGTTTACCGGGCGCTCGGGTTCGGCACATCACGGATCGGGTGAACAGATTACTAGGTGGGGCTGGGGAAGACCCAGCTGTCATGGTACACGTGGGTACCAATGACATAGGAAGAGGGAGATGGAGAGTCCTAAGCGATTTCAGGGACTTAGGAGCTAAGTTAAGGACCAGGATCTCCAAGGTAGTATTTCAGGAATACTACCTGTACCTCGAGCCACACCAGAGAGCCAGAGAGGCAGCGGGAGATTAGGGAAGTTAACAAGTGGCTGAGGAGCTGGTGTAGTAAGGAGGGTTTCGGGTTCCTGGAGAACTGGGCCGACTTCTCAGTCAGCCACCGGCTCTTTGGCAGTGACGGATTGCACCTAAATGGGGAGGGTGCAGCCGTACTGGGTGAGAGGATGGCCAAAAAGTTAGAGGGGCTTTTAAACTAGGTGATGGGGGGAGGGTACAGATGTAGAATTAGCCAGCGGGGAGCAAGATTCAGAGGGCACAAATGGGGACATTAGCGGTAGGGTGTTCAGAGTTCCCAAATCCAAGGTGGGTATGGGGAAAAAATCACAAGAGCAGCCTAAAAACAACATCAAATAAGTTGTGGTATTAATAATAAATATGGTATGCCTCAAAATTACGAGGTTTGTATACCAATGCCAGAAGCCTGGCCAACAAGATGGGAGAGCTGGAACTGCTGATGTATGAGGAGGACTTAGATTTTGTGAAGATAACAGAGACTTTACTTTGACAACTCTCATGATTGGATGGCGACCATTCAGGGGTATTCCCTTTATTGCAGAGATAGAGAAGGTAAAAAAGGGGTAGGGGTATGTCTGTATATTAACCACTTGCCGACCGCCGCCCGACTATATACGGCGACGGTCAGCCCCTCCCAGGCAAAGTGATGTACCGGTACGTCACTAGCCTGGGAGCCAATAGGGGGCGAGCGTGCGTGCGCCGCCGGAGGCGCGCTTCCGCCCCCACTCGTACCCTAAGAAGCCCGTGCGTGTGACTGGCGGACCCGATGTCCGCCGGTCACTCGTGATCGGCGGGTGGAAAGGGAGAAAGGCAGGCGGCTAATGTAAACAAAGTTGCCTATCATTTTCCCCTGTGTAAAAGCACAGATCATACGGTCCTGCTATGTAGGACCGTTGATCTGTGCTGTTGCACAAACAGCCACATCCAATCACAGTTAGAAACATGCCCCTAGGGACACACTTAACCCCTCCCTTTCCAATAAAGTTAACCCCTTCCCTCCCAGTGTCATTTTTACAGTAACAGTGCATATGTATAGCACTGATTACTGTACTAATGTCACTGGTACCCCCAAAAGTGGAAAAAATGTCAGTCAAGGGTCCGATCTGTCCGCCGCAATGTTGCAGTCCCGCAAAAAAATTTGCAGATCGCCGCCATTACTCGTTAAAAAAAAAAAACAATAAAAATTACAAAAATCTTTCCCTTAGTTAGTAAACGCAATAACTTTTGCGCAAACCAATCAAAATACGCTTTTTGCGATTTTTTTTTTACCAAACATATTTTCCCTAAAAACAAATTGGCCTAAAATGTTAAAAAATTTAGATTTTTACATTTTTTTGGGGGGAATTTCATATAAAAAAATGTGAAAATATTATTTTTGCAAAATTGTCGCTCTTTTTTTGTTTATAGCGCATGATCAAAAAATCGCACAGGTGATCAAATACCACCAAAAGAAAGCTCTGTTTGTGGGAAAGAAAGGACATCAATTTCATTTGGGTACAGCGTCGCACGACCGCGCAATTGTCCGTTAAATTCACGCAGTGCCGAATCACAAAATAGGCCCTGGTCAGGAAGGGGGTAAAATCTTCCGGGGCTTAAGTGGTTAAGAACAGTGTACAGGTAAATATGAGGGATGATATTAATAATGGAGCTATGGACGAGGCAGAATCCCTATGGGTAGAACTTCAAAGGGAAGGCACTATGGGGAAGGTAATATTGGGCGTATGCTATAGGCCCCCCAACCAGAGGGAGGAGAGGGAGGCGGGCCTCCTTTCACAGATAGGATTGGCAGCAAGGATGGGAAATGTCATTATAATGGGGGACTTTAATTATTCAGATATAGACTGGGCAGAAGGAACTGCGCATTCAGAACCACGCATTCAGCCAAGGCTCGGCAGTTCCTAAATGTTTTGCAGGACCATTTTATGGGTCAGATGGAGAACGCACCGACAAGAAACAATGCGGTACTTAACCTACTGATTACCAACAATACAGACCTGCTCACGGATATAGAAATACAGGGCAACTTAGGAAACAGTGACCATAGGTCAATTAGTTTCAGTATTAATCATAGTAATAGGAAACACAAGGGTAATATAAGGACACTGAATTTCAAAAGAGCCAATTTCCCAAAACTGCGCTCTTTGCTAGGAAATATCAAATGGGATAGAACCCTGGGAACAAAGAACATGGAGGAAAAATGGGAGTGCTTCAAGAGCATACTAAACAAAGGAATTGGCCAGTGCATTCCAGAGGGAAATAAATTTAAAAGAGCAAAACTAAACCCTAGGTGGCTAAACTCCAACATAAAAATGCATATTAATACTAAAGAAAAGGCCTTCCAAAAATACAAGGCTGAGGGGTCATTGGCAGCATTCAAGCATTACAAAGAGTGTAATAAGAAATGTACAGGCGAAATTAAGGCGGCGCTAAAATAGAACATGAGAGACATATAGCGGAAGAGAGTAAAAAGAACCCCAAGAAATTCTTTAAGTATATAAACAGTAAGAAAGGAGGCCAGAACACATTGGCCCTATAAAAGACGACAAAGGAAATCTGGCCACAGAGGACAGAGAGAAGTCGAAAGTGTTAAATAATCTCTTCTCTTCAGTCTTCACAAAAGAATTGGGGGGCTACACTAACCCAGCTTGTACTGCTAAACTAAATAATACACCTTGGGAAGTACCGCCATGGATAACAGAGGATAAACTTAGAACTAAACAAGAGAAACTTAACATAAATAAATCACCGGGACCGGACTGCTTGCACCCAAGGGTTCTTAAAGTGCTCAGCCAGGTGATTGCCAGACCATTATTCTTGATCTTTAAGGATAGTCTACAGATGGGTATGGTGCCAGCTGATTGGAAAAATGCCAACGTGGTACCAATATTTAAAAAAGGGCCGAGATATATCCGGGTAGCTATAGGCCGGTCAGCCTAACATCAGTAGTCTGCAAGATTTTTGAGGGGATGTTAATGGACCACATACAAGACGAAAACGGTATTATTAGTAGTAATCAGCATGGATTCATGAAAATTCGTTCTTGCCAGACCAATCTATTAACCTTCTACAAATAAAGTGAGCTGCCACCTAGATAAAGGAAAGCCTGTGGATGTGGTGTATCTGGATTTTGCAAAGGCCTTTGACACCGTTCCCCACAAATGCTTACTGTACAAACTAAGGAATGTAGGTTTGGATCATAGTGTGAGTACCTGGATAGAAAACTTGCTCCAGGGGAGAGTCCAGAGGGTGGTGATTAATGGGGAGTGATTAATGAGGAGTACTCGGATTGGGCGGGTGTGGAAAGTGGGGTCCCCCAAGGTTCTGTCCTGGGACCAATCCTGTTTAATTTATTCATAAATGATCTAGAGGAGGGGATATCTAGCACAATCTCGGTGTTTGCGGATGATACTAAACTAAGCATGCCAATATCTTCTACGCAGGATGTGGAAACCTTACAAGCAGACCTAAACAAAATAATGGGGTGGGCAACTACATGGCAGATGAGGTTTAATGTTGAAAAATGTAAAGTAATGCACTTGGGCGTCAGAAACACGGAAGCAAGCTACTCAAAACAGAGTAGGGGGAAACCTCTGGGTGAATTTAAGATGGAAAAGGACCTGGGGGTACTGGTGGACAAAAGGCTTGGCAGTGGCATGCAATGCCAAGCCGCTGCAAGCAAAGCCAACAGAATACTGGCATGTATAAAAAAGGGAATTCACTCCAGAAATAAAGAGATTATTCTCCCACTCTACAAGACTCTGGTCCGGCCACATCTGGAGTATGCTGTCCAGTTCTCGGCACCGGTCCTCAGGAAGGATGTGCTGGAACTGGAGAGAGTCCAAAGAAGGGCAACAAAAATAATTAGGGGAATGGAGGACATCAGCTATGAGGAAAGACTACAAGCACTGAACTTATTCTCGCTGGAGAAGAGACGCTTGAGGGGGGATATGATATCAATGTACAAATACTGTACTGGTGAGGACCCTAGCATAAGGAACAAACTTTTCAGAGATAGGGAATACAATAAGACACAAGGCCACTCACTAAAACTGGAGGAAAAACAGTTTAACCTTAAAATACCTAAGGGGTTCTTCACTGTCAGAGCAGTAAGGATATGGAATTCGCTTCCACAAGCCGTCGTATCAGCAGGGAGCATCAATAGTTTCAAAAAACTATTAGATGGGCACCTTAAAGACCACAACATACAGGGGTATACAATGTACTGTTAACAGTAAACACACACACACATCATAGGTTGAACTGGATGGAATGGTGTTTTTTTCAACCTCACAAACTATGTAACTATGTAACTATATGTAACTATGATGCCTTATGCAGGCAATGGAGGTGTGTCCAATGAAAGTTTACAAACTAGTTTTTCAAACACTGAGCAAAAAAGAGAAAATTTAAAGCGGTAGTAAATCGCTGTATGTGGTTTTTTTTTTTTTTTTGTATACAAACTTTTATTGAAAGGAAACAGAGGATGGTGGTACAAAGAGAATTGGTACAATAATATGACAAAAATTGGTATCACATAGAGTAAACAGAGATATAACAATCTTAAGTCATTTCAATTTAACTCTATTCAAAATGGGAATTTGACATCAAAATAACAACAAGGATATCGAGAATATAATTCCTGGATATAGGTACAGAGCAGAAAGAGATTCCAATAACACTAAGCGTTAGGCCGGAGACACGGTGTCAAATAAAAGGGTTTTAAATAGTTAGTCACCTATACAGTAATTAGAAAAAAAAAATATCTGAGTGTGTAATCCATGGGTCCCATTTATTAGTGTGAAATTTAATAGAGTTGTAAATAGTATGAAAATTTTTTTCCATAATATAGATCGAGTTTATTCTTGTTTGAAGTTGTGAAACCGGAAAAGAGTTTGATTTCCAATGTATAGCAATCAGCCATTGTATAGCAACTGATATAGTGTGAATTAATCTAGTGTGAGGTATGGATAAATTAATAATTGGTGAAAAAAGTAAGCAATTAGATAGAGTGAGGGTGATGTTCGTATCAGCGATTTTTGAAGAAAAAATTTCCAACTGGCGCCAGATGAAAGAAATTTTATCACAATACCAAAATATGTGGGTAAGGGAACCAGGAGAGGAGCAGCCTCTGAAACAATTTGAGGGAGCGGAAGGGAAAATAGCGTGTAGTTTAAGAGGTGTTAAATACCATCTCGTAAGCAATTTGATCGGTGTTTCTCTAATAGTGAGCGATCTTGTACATTTCCTGAGATTGTCAATATTCACACACACACCAATCTTCTATGGATAGAGTAAGCGAACATTCACTCTCCCATTTGAGCATATATGTGAGCTTGTTTGGAGGATTGGTATCAATTAAGTTATTATAAATTAAAGAAATAAGGCCTTTGCCTCTAGGGTCTTTGAGGCATATATTTTCATAAAAGGTAGGGGAATCTAGGTTGGAAAGTGGATAATATTTATGAAAAAAATGTCGAATTTGTAGAAAGTTGCAATGCTCCGAATTCGGAAGATTGTATTTTGAATGTAGGGAAGAGAAATCAACAAAACTCGAATCTGTGATGAATTTAGATAAGGTCATTAGGTTTCTACTAATTCAAGGAGAGAGGATACTCGTATCATAGAGACCTAATGGAAATTTTGGGTCACCAAGGAATGTGGCATTAATAGGAGTTGTAGAGGACAAATGGAATTTAGAAACATATGTTCTCCAGAGAGATAGTGACTGAGAGACGATTAAATTTAAGGATTTGAGCTTTGGTAATGGAATATTTTTAGACCATAGAATACCAGAGATATGATAAGGGAGAATAGACTGTTTTTCAAATTGTATCCAGGGAACTCTGGAGTTTGGGGTATGCCATTGGGCCATCTGAGAAAATCGAGATGATAAATAGTATAGCCAAAAGTCAGGTACTCCCAAACCACCCTTGTGTTGTGAAGTAAATAAAACAGTTTTAGAAAATCGGGGACGAGAATTTGACCATATGAACTTATTAATTTCTTTTTGGAACTTTGTAATGAAGTATTTGTTTATCCTAATGGGAATAGATCTGAATAAGTAAAGGACCTTTGGCAGGACAGTCATTTTGACCGCAGTGACTCTGCCCAAGAAGGAAATGCGAAAGACCTTCCACATTTTGAGGGTCCTTCTGATTTTTAAAAAGAGAGGTGTGAAATTTTTTGCAAAAAGGGAGTTAATGTCTGGGGTGAGTTGGACCCCTAAATAAGAGATAGCTGAAATGGACCACTTAAAATTAAAGGATTGTTGAAGAGCGCTAAGTTGTGAAGTGGGGATATTAAGTGGCATACCGATAGATTTCGAGACATTGACTGTAAGGCCTGAGAATGAGGAGAATATTTGTAAAGTCTTAACCACTTAAGCCCCGGAAGATTTTACCCCCATTCCGACCAGGGGGTATTTTGCGATTCGGCACTGCGTGACTTTAACGGAGAATTGCGCGGTCGTGCGACGCTGTACCTAAACGAATTTGGCGTCCTTTTTTTCCCACAAACAGAGCTTTCTTTTGGCGGTATTTGATCACCTGTGCGATTTTTTGATCACGCGCTATAAACAAAAAAAGAGCGTTCATTTTGCAAAAATAGCAATATTTTTCCCTTTTTTTTATATGAAATTCCCCCAAAAAAAAATGTAAAAATCAAAATTTTTTAAAATTTTCGGCCAATTTGTTTTATGCTACCTATGTTTGGTAAAAAAAATCGCAAAAAGCGTATTTTGATTGGTTTGCGCAAAAGTTATTGCGTTTACTAACTAAGGGAAAGATTTTTGTCATTTTTGTTGTTTTTTTTTTTAACGCGTAATGGCGGCGATCTGCGATTTTTTTTGCGGTACTGCGACATTGCGGCGGACAGATCGGACCCTTGACTGACATTTTTGACAATTTTGGGGTTACCAGTGACATTTCTACAGTAATCAGTGCTATACATATGCACTGTTACTGTAAAAATACACTGGTAGTGAAGGGGTTAACTTTATTTGAGAGGGAGGGGCTGTGTGTGTCCCTAGGGGCGTGATTCTAACTGTGATTGGCTGGGGCTTCAGCTGTATGCAGACTGATCAACGGATCTACATAGTAGATCCATGTGATCAGCTCTCATACAGCGAGGAGAATGACAGGCAGCTTGTTTACACAAGCTGCCTGACTTTCTCCCTCTCCCCCGCCGATCGCCGAGTGGCCGGCGGACATCGGGTCCGCCGGTCACACGCGCGGGGGGGTCCGTGACCACTCGGGAGCGGGAGCGCGCCTCCGGGGGCGCGCGCTCGCTCCCTAGACCCTCACAAGCTAGTGACGTAGCCCTACGTCACTTTGCCTGTGAGGGGCTGACCGCCGACGTAGATAGTCGTGCGGCGGTCGGCAAGTGGTTAAATAGGTTTGGTAGAGATGTTATAGGTTGGGATATAAAAAGAAGCATGTCATCAGCATACATACTAAGTTTATATTGTTTATTAGAGGAATTATATCCTTTAATATCAGGGTGGGACAGAATGGCTATGGCAAGAGGTTCAATGGCTAAGGCGAATAGTAATGGGGAAAGGGGACAACCTTGTCTGGTGCCTCTACCGAGTTGAAAAAATTGAGAATTGCAACCTGGAATACGAACTCTAGTTTGAGGATTTCTATATAACGCTTGGAAAGCATGTAAAAATTCTCCATGTATCCCATATTTGGGGAGGATGTTATTCACGTAGTCCCAGGAGACACTGTCAAATGCTTTATTTATGTCTAAACTTAGAAGAAGAAGGGGTTCAGATTTAATGTTCGCTTCTTGGATGATGTTAGTGGCGAGGCGTATATTATCGGTGATCTGACGGCCTGGGATGAAGCCTGATTGGAAAGGGGATATTAGTGGGGCAATAATCGAGGAGAGTCTATTCGCTAAAAGTCTAGAGAAGATCTTAAGGTCATTATTAATAACGGAAATCGGTCTGTAGTTTTGTGGGAGGGTGTGGTCTTTGTCTGGTTTAGGGATAAGGGACATATTTGCCAATAACATTTCTTCGGGAAAGGAGCCTCCTTTGAGGATGTCATTATAAAGTTCAGATAATTTGGGTAAGAGTAGATGGGAGAATTGCTTATAGTAAAATGAGGTGAATCCGTCGTGTTTTTTTTTTTTTTTTGCACGGTAAAGCCATAATGTCCTAGTATGCATTGCATACTGGTACAGTATATGAAACTTACCAAAAAACGAAGCCCTCCAGCGTTGCCCTGTCACCACTGGGGGGGGGGGGGGCTTTCATCTTCACCTGGTCTTTTTTCTGAGTTTTCAGACTCCAGCTATGTGAGTGGCCAGGGCCACAACTACGTCATTCCCGCGCATGTGCACAGGAGCTGCCACTTACGGCACAGGACTCATCAGCTGCATGTACAGTAAATATCTCATGAACGGTGCATGTTTAAGAGATATTTACTGTACCTATAGGCAAGCCTTAATACCTCAATATAGGCTTACCTATAGGAAAAAGTCAGAGATGGGAGTTTACTCCAACTTTAAGAAACAATACACACACATAAAGTAAGCTCATCTAAAGTAGGGTACACACTATAAGAAAATTGGGGGAATGATCATCTGAGAACGAGAAAAATTTTGGAGCTTTCCCTTTGGAAGTTTATGTTCAGAAGGTTAAAATCGGCTGTGGAAAGTTGTGTACACACTATATGAAAATGGTATGAAAGTTCCTCGGACGAAAATGCTCGCCCGATTTTCTTATTGTGTGTACGAGCCTTAGGGCACACCAATCAGTTTAAAATATAATATTTAAAATAATGTAACAATCCAGTTATGCAAATTGCCAAGCCTAACCATAATAAATTGCAACTAAACAGACATTTAGGATGTCCAGAATCGGGGGCCATTTCCACTGTTAGACTTTAAACCAGTTAGAGAACTTGGGCATATGAGGTATGATTAAAAAAAAACATCTAAAGACTCAGAGCTGTTACTCAATAGGTACTGTATTCATTTTCACTTCTTCCCCAACAGCTAGGTGAAAGGTTGTGTAGGAGGTAAAAGAAGGGGTGGGAAGGAGGAGCTGGTCTAGCACAGAGTATAAAGCTGACCATGCGTAGATCGATATTTGGCCGGTTCAGCAGTGACTGGCCAAATATCGATCGATATATGGGCAGGAAAGTCGTACAGAAGATGATCAGCATCTGTATAACTGCCCTGTTGGATTTTCTCCACTCAATCAGTGCCAGAAGTGTATTCTGACAGTGGGGAAGTCTCCCTGCTGTCAGAATACATCAGCTCAGGGGAAGGATTCCCCCATCCTTATTGAGTGTGTGAATGAAAATCGAGTACGTTTTTTTTTTTTGTACAACCCACAGGTTGAACTAAAAAAATATTTTTTCTAGAGTGGTCACATTTTCTAGCAAGTTTACAGGCACCATGCAAGTGAATACAATCATTTATGGAAAGGAAAACACTGCAAGTATGAATTTCAAATACTTGCTTTTTCTTTGCTTTTACCTGTATTTTTTTAGGTTGGTCTCTTTAAGCTTAGTAGGCCCTAACTAACACCCCACACCACCACTTCCCACTTTGCCCCCCACACCACCACTTCCCACTTTGCCATGCTTTGTACCAGAAACCAGTGGATGACAGATCGATGTAGCGGCCTGCTGCTGGTACCATGTTTCTGTTGTGACCAATAGCAATTGTACACAATGGATGTTGTCCATTCATGCCATTCATTCTGTACTATTTGTTGATCTCTGTGATTGGTAACAGTGATCACATGGCACAGACAGGGCCAATCACAACCCATCGGTACAGAGTGATTAGCTGTGGCCAATCACTGCTAATTACAATAGTAAACACTGAATTAATAGATTTAATTCAGAAAAAGCAGTTGCTTGTAACAGTGAAATTCACTTTTCTGATCATCTCTCCAGAGTAGTACATTGTTACTATGGTAACACTGTATTGCTCTGATTACAGTATTTAAAATAAAAATCATAAAAAAGAAAACAATGTAAAAAAAAATGAATGAATATTTAAGAAAATTTAAATAAAAACTATTTTTTTCTATTTTTTTATATACTGTCACCAGTCAGTGTGCCTGATCACTGCCACAGCAGTTATATGATGATACTGTACTGTACTGGTGACAGTAGGTAGGAAAAAGAAAATTGTGAAAAAAACATTTATATTTTTTTAATTTCTTATCTTTGCAAAAAATTGTGACAAAAAATTACAACTTCAAAAAACTCACTTTGCCTCTTACTAAATACCTCGGACTGTCTGCTTTCCAAAAATGGGTAATTTGGGGGATATTTGTACTGTCCTGGCATTTTTGGCCACCCAAGACATGAGATAGGCGTCAGTACATCAGGATTGATCGATTTTTCAGTAATGATTACAGTGCACCTTTACAGTGCAGTAACCTTTTTTCACAGTGCCCCTAGTGCCTCCTACAGTGCAACTAGCAATCACAGTCCCTCATCACAGTGCCCCTTGCAGTCATGCCCCCCTCCCCCCTTTTCTCTCTAATCACACCTTTGGCAGGGCAGAGGCAGGATTAAGCCTGTGTCTCCACTCCCAGCTCTGCAAGGAAGGGGGCAGGACGAGGTGCAGATCTGGTTCCTATTATTAAAGCAGAGTTCCACCCTATTTTTTCACTTTACACCGTCAGTTAGATTAAAAAAACCTGAAAAAGAATTATATAATTATAATTTTTTTTTTGTTTCACTTACCCTATTTTTAATGAAAATTAACTTACCTTCCTTCCTCCTTATGCGTCTGCAGCCCCTTGAAGTCACTTCCTCCATTGCATTGACTCCTGGGAGATGAGCATCATCAATCCCAGGAGTCAATGCACCTGCACCGGTGTCCCTCGTCACTTCCGGGGCAGGCGCCTCATTCCCTGCTAAATGAATTAGAACAGCTTCTGGGCATGCGCAGAACCAGCTGCGGGATGATCCGCCTGCCCCGGAAGTGACGAGCCTAGCATTCTGGGACTCTGACATCCAGGAAGAGGGACACGAAGAGGGACGCTGCGGCTTCAGCTGCCCACACCGCAGATGGCAGCGCTGGACAAGAAATTTTCAAGGTAAGTTTTTCTTCTTACAGGTACACTAAGCAGGGGACAGTTCAGAGGCAATCATTGCTTAAATGCACTAGCCCTGACTGTCCTAGGGGTATTTTTATCCAAAAGAAAAGTTTTGGCTGGATTTCTGCTTTAAGCAGGTTATTACCCGCTTGTTGATATAAAAAGACTCCCGCTCTCTGTGCAGATCTCCAAATCTTCTCCAATCCTGCCTCCTAACACATTCCCCCCCCCCCCAATCCTCCATCTGGCACAAATTCCCCTCCCCCTTACCCTTTCCAGCATAAACAGCCCCCCATCATTCTTCCAATCTTAGAGGAGTAGTGGCGAGGTGGGGAATGTGGGAAAGGGGTGGGTAATTAAGCTCTGAGCAGCGGGAGAACTTAAATCCTCTTTTTTTTTCTTTTCCTATTATTTTTTATATTTTTTTTTATTGGGTGATAGATAGTAAGTATAGGGGGCGTGGCTTGGCACGCAGACGGCATGGACGCGTAGAGAAAGAGCTCCGGGAGAACACTCGCTTCACGGCTGCATTTGAAGCTTTTAGTGAACTCAAAATGGGAAGAATCTCTAAGCCCTCTACCAGCATTAAGTCGCAGCGCTCTTCTGGCTCTTCCCCCCAACGAAATATTCCGGCGATCTTCCAAACGAAGCAGAGCCGCAGAAACAACATATCTGCAGGCAAGATGGCGATGGCGCGCCATGAGGAGGACTCGGGAGACTAATCACTCGCACCCTCAGAGGAGCTGGTAAGAGACACTGACCGTTCTGAGACACCGCTCACCCTGACCGAGATGACACATATAGCTGCAGACCTCAAGAGATCCTTCACATCCGCTATCACTGACTTGAGATCAGACCTGATAGCTCTGTCTGAGCAAATGGCGACCCACAAAAAGGCAGGAGTGCATAGGGACAAAGCCATATCCAGACTGGAGCGGGTCACTGAATCGCACTCTACCCACCTAATTGCCCTAAATAGTCATCTAGAGGACCTTGACAACAGGGGCAGAAGGCATAACATAAGAGTATGCCATACGCCATAAGAGTAAGAAAATGTCAATGCTGAGCAAATAAGACCTGCTCTACAGTCTATATTCAATAACCTGTTAGAAAGGCTGGAGGATGCAGCCATTGAACTGGATAGAGCTCATAGAGCCCTTAAACCTAAGTCAGCCGAAAATGCCCCACCAAGGGAAGTCATTTGTTGTGTCACCAGCTTCACCTTAAAAGAGGAGATCCTCAGAAAGGCGAGACAAAATGAACTTATCACGTTTAATGAGGAGACTATTTTCCTATACCAGGATTTGTCACCGATCACTCTTAATAATAGAAGAGCGCTGCTCCCACTCTTGAATGCTCTAAGAGAAAAGGACATAGTCTACCGTTGGCGTTTCCCATTTGCCTTGCAGGCAACCTATAAAGGCAGGCAATACACCCTAAAAATGCCTGATGAACTAGCAGAGTTTTGTCATAACTTACAGATTCCGATTGTTGAGGTCCCGGAATGGTATGCAGAATTTAAACTACCTGCACCAACTCTGAGAGACGCACAGTCACCAGAGAAGATGGCCACCCCTAAATCTACTTGCAAGAAGGACAGACAAAATAGACAGCATGGCAACAACTCAGGCTTTTCCTCTCCCAAATCTAAACAGTCCAGACACAGGGAAGATCCAGACGACTTTTAGAGTGGTGCATGAGACCGGTTCACCGTGTTGTTATTCTCTCCAGAACACTTCTCCCCTTGCCTTACATGACTTTCAACCGTTAATGGGGACTCCTTCGGGGGTCTCATTCTGCTACCTCCCTACAGTGCCATATATTCGTTGAAGGAGAACTAGACACTACTTTCTCCGGTTATACATGATGGTCTTTACATTTCTTATGTTAGAAGATTCTGACATCATGGGAATTGTCTTTGTTCAGGCCATCCCATATATGGACACATTGGGAGTCAATCTGGTATTACAGGGTGAACACTGCACTGAACGGTCTAAGGGCCATCAAACACTTACTCACATGTTTACCCTTCGAGTACTGCAGAACCTCCGAGATCACCCAAGTCTACTAACTGTTTGCACTCTCTCATAGTTCTTCCACATAATACTGACAGAACTTTACTGTCCGTTTGGATTTGTTTCACATGAGCGGAGTGCCCACCTAAGAAGTCATGTGATCTAATGTAGACTTTGTAATGCTCACCCTGTCTTCGCTAGATATTATTTCTTTCCTATAATGTTCACTTTTAATCTAATAGGCATATGCAAGTTCATGAAAAGTTTTCACCCTTGTATTTACTATACATGCATGATGAACCGCTCAGTGCCTTTTTCAACGCTTTACGGCCGTGAGCGGGATGACATCCCGTGTTTAATGTTGGTATACTTGAATTAGTTTGACTGGTAGTTATTGACCGGTTCTCTGGTGTGTGATTTTACCTAAAGTTAAGGTCTGAGACACGCTCGGGATCCTCTACGGTTTTTACAGTATACCTTCCCTGTTACTGTCACCTCCCACCAACCCCCCCATTTCTGTGGTTTAAATTGCTTAACCATTGACATCGTTGGTCAAAGGTTGTGTTAATCTAATTCCCTGACTTTCCAAGTCAATCCCTCCCAAATCTCCTCTCCTCCTTCCTTCTCCTTAATTTTCTACACTCCCCTCCAACAACTCTCCTTCCATCTCTTACTCTTCTCTTAAATCCCTCCCCCCCCCCTCATCCTCTTCCGCTCCTCAGACCCACTACTCCCCCCTACCTTACCTCGTCTTTCACTCTCCTAAACTCGTTCCTATCCCTGCCAGCACCATGGCCTATTCCACCTCTATGGGCAGAGAACCCCTACTAATCTTACATAATATCAGAGGTCTTAATACCCCTGAGAAGAGGTCACAAACCTTGAGAGAACTTAAGAAAATTCGGCTTAAAATTGTGTTCTTACAAGAGACACACTTTAGATCAAATAACATTCCTAATATCACAAATAATTACTTCACTAAAGCCTTTCACGCCACGAACCCCTTGGCTAAGACTAAGGGGGTCTCAATTTTGTTGAGTAAGGATGCGAACCTTTCGGTAATGGAGCACCTGGCAGACCCAGAGGGTCGCTTTTTGTTCCTGAAGGGCTCATGGGCAGGCAAGCCTATAACACTTGCAAACGTATATTTTCCTAATAAGTCTCATATTTCTTTTTGTAACAGGTTGATGGATGAATTGAAAGGGTTTGCTTCGGGTTGTGTGATCCTGGGCGGCGATTTTAATGTTCCATTGAATCCCCTCCAGGACACATCCAATGGCAAAACGGCAATCTCATACAGGGTTCTTAAGAGAATCAAGCAGGCATTAAGATCCCTTCTAATGGTGGACGCTTGGAGAATCCTCCATCCTTCAGGTAAGGACTTCACCTGTTTTTCCCCCCACATAATAAATATTCGCGTATTGACTATATCTTTATTACCCAAAAAGATCTCCCAGTTCTAACAGACGCATACATAGGTATTCAGACCTTATCTGACCATGCACCTACTTCACTACACATAAACTTGGATGAAAAACAGGAAAAAACTGGAGGCTCAACCCCGCTTTACTATTAGACCCAGAGATTTTTACAGACAATCAAAATGTTTTTCGAGACAAACCCGCCAGAGTCAACCTCACATATTTTAAACTGGGAAACGCACAAATGTGTGGTTAGAGGAGAACTAATCAAATGGGGAGCTAGGAAAAAAAGGGAAAAATCAAAAAAAAATTACCAAACTGTCCTCCACTATAGATAGTCTTGAAACCACACATAAACAATCCCTTGCCTCAACCAGCTTGTCGAAACTAAACGACGCAAGAAGGGAACTTCGTGACCTTCTCGATGCTGACTACAAAAGGGCCCTCTTTTTCAGAAAAAGGGTTTACTATGAGAAAGGTGACAAAAGTGGCAAGTTGCTCGCCAAGGCACTGAAGGAGGCTAAACTGGTGGAGAACATTTTCGGTATTAAAAATGAAAAAGGTGAAGTGGAACACGACACCCGCTCCATCGCGGACATCTTCCACAAATTCTACACCAAACTTTACAACTTACCAGCACAACACAGACCTCCCCATATCCTTCATGACAAATCGACCACCATTATAGAATTTTTATCAAACAGTAACTTACCACGCCTCTCTGAATCTGAGACTCACTTACTTGAAAGACCTATAGACACACAGGAACTATTGTCTGCCATCAAAAGTTTAAAACCAGGGAAGAGCCCAGGCCCTGACGGTGTAACGTCCCAATATTTTAAATCCTTTAAAGAACTACTAATAGTTCCCCTATGTGACACCTTTTTTTTTTTTTTTTTTAAAGGTTTTTATTAAACAAACAAAACACAGTACACCAAAAGAAAAATGGCAGTGCAACATAAAAGAGAGGATACAGAACATACAAAGCATCCTCTCCAATCATCTAACAAAATAAAACCACAGTACAGAGAATACCCAGTAATCGTGGTAAAAAGGGGGGGGTAACACATTATTATAAGCAATATATAACGACACATGCAGAGCAAAAGAAGGCACTGTAGACATCGCCTAGGAGGCGTCAGACACCGAGGAGACAGTAAGATCAGAGTCTACCCAGAAGGACCAGATTTTATTGAATTTCTTCGGACATCCTCTGGCCTCATACGTCAGTTTATACAGAGGCAGAGCCTGATTAACAATAGAGATCCAAAATGGAACGTCAGGGGGTGTGGAAGATTTCCAACGGAGAGCAATAGCTTTCCTAGCATAGAAAAAGAGCAAACGCAGAAATAGTTTCGTGCGAGCCGGAGCATCCTCATCATCCACATATCCTAGGAGACAACGAAGGGGGCTACAGACATTGGACAATTGAGAGATATCAGTTATAAAGGCCGTCACCCCTGACCAAAAGGCACGGACAGGGGGACATTCCCAAAACATGTGAAAGAAGGATCCCACACCATCAGAGCACTTAGAGCAGAGAGGGGAGGATAATGTACCAATTTTATGAAGGAACAGGGGAGTGTAGTAAGCCCTATACAGGAATTTCAATTGTATGACTCTATCCCTGGAGGAAATTACAACCGGGATTTGTTCAGGAAGGACGTCATGCCAAACCTCCTCCGTCAAGTCCGGGACGTTTTCACGCCACTGGGACTCAACCACCGCCAAGCGCTTAGACTTAGAATGCAAAAGCCTACGATAATATGTGGAGACCAGTTTCTCATGTGAAGAGTCAGAGAGGAGATATTCCAAGGGGGATGGCTCCAGCGAGACATCCCGGAGGCCAAACTGCGCAGCCGCCGCATGTCTCAGCTGGAGGTAGCGAAAATGAGCCGTAGATGGTACAGCAAAAGTGGACTGCATGTCCGCAAAGGACCGGAATGTTCCCCGGACATACAGGTGATCAACAGACTTCACCCCAAGACGGGCCCAAAAAATACCGTCGTCCCGACCGAAAAACTCCCGAAACCGAGGATTGTGCCAAAGGGGGGCATTAGGGGAGTACGACCCCGGAGGGTCGGCCTCACCCAATGCGGTAGCCGCAAAAACCCGCAGAGTGACCGAGATAAGTGCAGTGTTCGGCCTGCCCATAGTAGATCTACGGTGCAGCAAATTTTGCAGAGATTCATAGGACGTGAAAATAGCCGCCTCCAAGGCCGCCGCAGCATGATTGTCCTCGGGATGGAACCACCAATGTGCGTGTGCCAACTGGGAGGCAAAATAATAAAGGCGTAGGTTGGGCGCTGCCAGTCCCCCCGCTAATACAGGTAACTGTAACGCATCTCTGGCCACACGTGCCGGCCGACCCCCCCAGATAAATGAAGTGAAGAGCGAATCGATGACCTGGAAACGACGTTTGGTAACATATATCGGGGAGTGACTCAACACATACAGAAATCGGGGAAGGAACATCATTTTAAAAATGTTGATCCTACCCAAAACCGTGAGAGGAAGCTGGGACCAGAGCTGTAGAGAGGATTTAAGTCGGGCAACCAAGGGATCTAAATTATTGGGGAGGAAACGAGACAAGGGAAGTTGAATGTCAACCCCCAAGTATCGAAACCGATCTACCACCTGGAGAGGGCATGATGCGAGAGAAGGGGGCAGAACCTGGGGATCCAGGGGGAACAGAGTAGATTTACTCCAGTTCACCCGGAAACCCGAGAAGTGACCGAAGCGATCAATAATGGACAATAGAGTGGGGAGGGATTGATGTGGATCCGCTAGATATATCAACATATCATCCGCATACAAGGAAACCTTTTCCTCTAAGCCATTGATCACAAAGCCCGCAACAGCCGCACACTGGCGGATCTGCGCAGCCAAAGGCTCAATGGCCAGGGCGAAAAGTAACGGGGACAACGGGCACCCCTGCCTAGTACCCCGAAAAATGGGAAAGGAGTCAGACACGGAATTATTGACCCTGATACGGGCACGAGGGAGATAATATAGAAGTTGTACCCATTTTATGAACCCCGATCCGAATCCAAATTTCGCCAATACCTCCAAGAGATAAGGCCACTCCACTGAATCAAAAGCCTTGTGAGTGTCCAGGGCTACCACAACCCTGGCCCCCACAGAATCATGAGTCGTCTGAAGGTTGGTAAAAAGTCTACGCAAGTTGATCGAGGTAGACCGGCCAGGAATAAACCCCGACTTGTCCGCCCCGACCAAGTCCGTGACAACCGTATTCAGCCTCCTCGCCAGGACCTTGGCCAAAATCTTCACATCTGTATTAATAAGTGAGATCGGACGGTACGATTCACAGAGAAGAGGGTCCTTGCGTGGCTTCGGGATGAGTACTATAAGGGCTTCCGTCATGGAGGGTGGCAGACGTCCTTCCTTCAGAGCACAAGTAAACACTTTCAACAAATGGGGGACCAGCAATTCCCTATAGTGAAGATACCATTCAATGGGGAAACCATCCAAGCCAGGTGTCTTATTATGTGCAAACGTAGCTACGGCCTTGTCAATCTCCTCTGTGGTCAAAGGGGAGTCTAAGAAGCGAGATTGGTCGACCGACAATGCGGGCAATTCAATATCATATAAAAAATCATCAAGTTCGATAATAGTGTAATGGGCCTGGGTGCGGTATAAAGAGGAATAAAATTCAACAAAACTATGAAGAATATCAGGAGTTTGTTCTACAATGACACCGGCCTGGCTGGTGACCCGGGGAATGATACAAGGTTGAAAATCCGGCCTAGCTAAGTAGGCCAACAAGCGACTGTTTTTGTCCCCCAGTTCAAAAATTCTTTGATTCTGATATAACAGTTTTTTCTGGGTGCGCTCAATAAGGACGAGATCCAAATCACGGGCTCTGGCCCGCCAAGCGGCGTGATTCTGAGGGGAGGGGTCGTCAGAGTATTGCCGTTCAGCCGTATGCAATGCCCGTTCGGCGTCAACCAACTTGGTCTGACGGGCCTTCCGAGCATGGCCCACGGCAGACGAGAAGGTGCCCCACATAGTGGCCTTGAAGGCGTCCCAGGTCAGCAGTGCCGACCCCTCCCGTCCATTGAGCGCCCAGAAGGAGTTCAATTCCGTGAGCCCCTGATCAGTCACCGCGGGGTCCGCCAGCCACAGAGGGCTCAGTCGCCACAATTTATAGTTAGGTGGGGACCCCAAAGCAAGGTCCACCAGCAAAGGGGAGTGGTCAGATACCGCCCGAGGGAGGTACCTGATCCCCGAGAGCGGACCCAGCAGTTCCCGAGAGAGCAAACAGAGGTCAATCCTAGATAGAGTGTGGTGTGAGCTCGAATAACAAGAAAACTCAGTAATCCCCCCATGTTTCCACCTCCAGGCGTCCGTGAGGTCCAATTTGTCTAAGTAGGAGCGCAGGGGGGTATGTTGGGAAGAAGCCGCCCCAGAGCGGTCCAAAGCATTGTCGAGGACCGTGTTAAAGTCACCCGCCATAATAAGAGGGCCCTCCGCCATTTCCAAAACCAAACCCAAAACACGGTCAAAGAATGACTTAGTAAACGGCGGGGGGACATAAACATTCACCAGGGTATAAGGTTTACCTAAATATTCAATAACAAGGATAACAAAGCACCCCGAGGGGTCCGTCTTTAAATGTTTAATAGTGACTGGAGCGGATTTGGCAATTAAAATGGACGTGCCTCGGGCATAGGAAGAGTAGGTAGAGTGTAGCGCATACGCCACGTGTGCCCGCTCAAGGGCCATAACCCTGGACCCCTGGAGGTGTGTCTCCTGTAACAAAACAACGTGAGGACTATGGCGTTTTAAATAGTCAAACATCAGAGACCGTTTCACTTTAGAATTTAGCCCCCTGACGTTCCATGAGATTATACGTAGAGTAGACATAGAAATATACCAACAATCAGCGTTAGCGCCCCGTAGGTCAGCCCAAAAACAGGCAAACCCCGAAGGGCCAAGGCACAACCAGCATCTGAGAGGAGCCCAGAAAAAGGAGTACACATAAGACATAAAAAAAGTGACCACAGTAACATAGTAAACAAAATCAACTGTATCGCATAAGGAGAGAGCATGACCCCAGAAACAAAAAAAGGAAAAACTGTACCGACCCTGTGGATCAAAATGGTGCAATCAAACAAACCAAAAAGAAAAAACCCGCCTAGACCCGCAGGTTGCGGACGGCAATAGTAACAAACACCCCCTCCCCCCACCCTAGCCCACCCGGCCCTCAAACCCCAACAATTGAGAGCTTTGTAGCCCATAACAACAAAAGGAAGTCAAATGCAGGGAAACGTGGATCTGCTCGTCCTGTAGTAGAAAAACGAGAAAAAACAATAAAAAGGAAAGAGATGAGGGGGGAGCCCCCCCACCCCAAAAATGCCCATCAGAAGAAACAGAAAAATAGGAACCCCGACCCTCAGAAAAAGGGAATAGCCATCTGTCCCAAAAAATCAATCAAGCGAGAGAGGGTCCATGAAGAGCACCAGGACGAGCCCAGAGCCCAACCAGACTATCAGCAGATAAACAGAAGTCTTTCATCTAGGAGGAGATCGCCGGTCCTGGCGGCCAGGAGAGCCACGGCCCAAGGAGTCCACCCAGTGCGCGGCCTCCCGAGGATCCTGGAAAAAATGAGCCTTGCCTTGAGAGATGATCCGGAGACGGGCAGGATAAAGCATACTATATGGTAACTGGAGATCACGCAGCCGCCTCTTAACTGCCATAAAGGAGGCCCGCTGCTTTTGGGTGGCTGCAGAGAAGTCAGGAAAGATGGAGATAGCATTATTATTGTAGGAGACACGGCCCTTCTCCCTGGAGGCCCATAGCACAGCCTCCCTGTCCCGGAAATGCAGAAGTTTAATGAGAAGAGGACGAGGTGGCGCCCCTGGTGGCAGGGGGCGCATCGGCATCCTGTGCGCCCGTTCAATGGCGAATAATGGAGAAAAAACATTCTTCCCAAAGGTGTCAAGGAGCCACTTTTCCATTAATGATTCGGGGGTCTTTCCCTCCGCCCCCTCAGGGAATCCCAGAAAGCGGAGGTTATTACGTCGGAGGCAATCCTCCATGTCAGTGATCTTATCAATGGTGGCCGTGTGACCCCTCTGTAAATCAGACACAGAGGCCTGCAAGGGGCGGTGGGCATCCTCCAGGTCGCCAATACGTTGTTCCGCGTTGCCCACCCTATGGCGGAGATTATGGACATCCTGCTTCAGGAATGACATCTCCATCCTCACAGACTCAATTTGAGTAGCGAGAGAGGCCTGGCAATGGCGGATGGCATCCATGATGGCAGCAAGGGATGGCTCAGGCCTATCTACCCCCACCCCTGCCTCAGCAGTGGGGTCCAGGGGGGAGGAAAGAAGAAGGTCACTCACAGTCTCATGCCGATGCAGGGAAGAAGAGTCGTCAGGCTCCGAACCACCTCCGTGGGAGAGAGAGGCGGATGGCTGCGAGGATCGTGCAGCAGCAGCTGGCTGGCTCGAGCTCCGTGGCGGGCCGGCGCCATCTTGGGACCGCTCGAGGAGGGAGGCCGACGGCCGGGATACAGGCGCCTCCGGACCAGGGGGACCGATCTTCACCATCTCCGCTGATGCACCGAGGGATCAGGAGTACACGGGCGTCGGAATCAGGTGAGTAGCGGCTCGGGGTTCCACAGGATCACTGAAGGATCAGGGCAAGCAGGAGAGAGCTCCTGGACCGCGCTGCTCTCACATCAGTAGCCGGCCACGCCCCCCCCCCCTATGTGACACCTTAAACTCCCTATCCAATCAACAGGACATACCTTCCTCCTTCCTCGGGGCTTACATAGCTGTGATCCCCAAGAAAGACAAGGACCCATTAGACTGTTCTAATTACAGGCCAATCTCGTTGTTGAATAACGACGTGAAATTATTTGCAAAGATCATAGCTAAAAGGCTACGTCCCTTACTAACAAAAATTATAGGTCCCGAGCAGGTAGGATTTATGCCGGGCAGAGAGGCGAGGGATAATATATCTAAGGCACTTAATCTCATTTACAAAGCACAACAGGGACATGTTGAAGGCCTTCTCCTCTCGACGGATGCGGAGAAGGCCTTCGACCGAGTGTCTTGGGACTATATGCTCTCGGTATGTTCACACATAGGGCTTGGTCCGAACATGCTTAATAGAATTGCCTCTCTATACCACCACCCCACTGCCAAAATCAAAGTCAATGGCTCTCTATCAGAGGATATTCACATTAATAACGGCACGCGCCAGGGATGTCCCCTCTCCCCACTCTTCTTTATACTTTCCCTGGAACCCTTAATTAGAACAGTCAATTACAACAGTTCCATACACGGCTTCAAGTTAGATGATAGAATACAAAATTGCCGCATACGCCGACGACCTCCTATTCTTCCTGTCCAATCCCCACATATCCATCCCAAATGTATTACTAGACTTTAAGACATTTGCATTTAGCTCCAATTTCAAGATAAACTATACTAAATCTGAAGCCATGAACCTATCCCTGCCAACTAAAGACAAGGACAGAGCACAAAAAAACTGCTCGTTCCGCTGGGTCCACGACTCGCTTAAATACTTGGGCATTTGGTTGACCCCACAATGGAAAGACTTATACAAACAAAATTACATCCCGTTGCTAAATAAGATCGACTCGGATCTCAAGCGATGGAACGTGAACAATTTTTCCTGGTTTGGAAGGGCAGCCATTATAAAAATGGTAATCCTCCCCAGACTTTTATACTGTATGAGTGCTCTCCCAATCAAACTTCCTCTCCTTTTCTTCAAAAAGCTTCAGCAACTCCAAAGGTCTTTTGTTTGGTCACACAAAAAACCTAGGATTAGATTCCAACTTATCACCCGCTCAAAAAACTCTGGTGGCATGGGCCTGCTGGACTTCAAACGATACTATTACGCAATTATACTCAGCAGGGTCATAGATTGGAACTGTCATGCTAAAGATAAGGACTGGGTCAATCTAGAACACTCACATATGGATCTACCCCTTAGCCTTACCCCTTGGATCACCAAATCCTTTTACCCAGAAACACTGTTAGAACACCCACTTATCTCCAACACTCTAGAAATTTTTCATAAACTGGCAAAACAATTCGATCTAGCCAATGTTCCTGGCCCCTTGTCCCCTATTTTCAATAACCCCGAATTCCCGCCAGGCTTACTCTCTCCTCACCCACTAAAAATGACAAACAACAAACCCTTACGGATCAAACATTGTTTGGAAAACTCTAAGACTATCACTAAATCTGACCTACAAACTGTTTGTAATAACGCTAACATCCCATTCTGGACTTACTTACAAATATATGATTTTCTCACCACTCATAAGAAAAAATCCCAATTTTCACAAAAACTCACTGTCCTTGAAAAGATCTGTCTGTTAGGCAATCCTATAAGAAAGACCACATCTTTGGCCTACTCTTGGCTGCAAGCTAAACATGATGATTCTTCGGCTTGCCCATCCCCAGCTGAATACTGGTCACAAGTTTGCAACCTAATACAAGAAATTTCGGGCGCTCGGACTCACGATGATCCAGCATGCTGTCTCCTCAATGTCCACTCTGACACTGTCTCACAATATAGGAATACCCTGACAAGACACCTTTTAAATGCGGCGAAAATCTTAATCCCAAGGAAATGGAAGTCCCAGGATGTCCCCACTAGAAAAGAATGGTTGGTGGAGATAGAGAGAATATATGAAATGGAAAAAACCCTTACAATGTCAGATGATAGACTATCTAAATTCAGAAACATTTGGGCCAATTGGCAGCTATTTACATTATCTAACCATTACTCGGAGTTGATGCCTGCTTGATTCCTGAGTTGGTAATCGCGATCACTGAGTTGTTAATCTTGGTCTATCGAATCCTAATTCTAGAACTCTGAGATTTGTATGCAGAGATTATTGCTTGAATAGGAGTTATATTACTGTATATTACCGTACTATGTGCTTAATTCTACCTTTTCTATACCGCTCTTCCATTCATACCTCTAAATTTTCTTCTCCTCTGGGATAGGTAACATCCTTTACATTTCCCCCTCCCTCCTTACTTCCCCCCCCATCCAAACTTTGATTATTGTTTCTTTTAATGCTCACTTTATTCAAATTTAACCTGTTGGAAAAAGTTTTGGTATTAAGACTCCGACGGTCATTGTAGTACATGTCGAGGTCTCTATTTATCATATTTAAGCTTAATGATTCCCACAGCCTTTTCTCTCTCATTTTGTTATTTTTCACATCAAACGCTATGCAGTCGGGATCATTCTCTTGAAGAAAAACTGTCAATCATCTTGTTCTCTTGTGCTTAAATTGTTACTGTTACAAAACTGTATTCCATTGTACCGTTTTACATTGCGCTGTTCACCATTTATCTGTCTTTCTTTCCTAGAAAGACCGCAATGCTTTTGTTATGATCTATGTTTGTATTACTTCAATAAAACCAATTGTTTAAAAAAAAAAAAAAGTAAGTATATATATATATATATATATATATATATATATATATATATATATGTCCTTACATGTATATAACATATATATAAACACAGAAATGAATAAAACAGTTTTTGAAGAAAAAAAGTTTTTTTTTTCACTTTTTTGTGTGAATTAATGTATGGTATGTTGATATGTCACATATCTTTTGGAAAGATAGATTGAGTTTTTGTATGAGATGGAATATAATGAAATAAAAAAAAAAAAACATTTTCAAAAATAAAGTAAAAATTTTTTGATTAATATGTTATAATTTTTGGAATTTTTTTTTTTTACCTTGGTTGTTAGTACTACCAAACCATGTAAAATGTGAAATTTCTACCCCCCCCCCCCCCCAGTAGACAGTCCACGCAAACTTTGGTTTGTGAGGATAGTTTGAAGAGACCTGATTAAAGTCCTCTTCCTTTTTCCCTACTTTTGAGATCACTGGACTTTTTCCAGTGTTTTTTTGGACAAGCCTCCATGTTTTTTGTTTTTTAATTTAATTTGGTGTTTCTTCTTTTTGGAGAGGCAGACCCAAGGACTTTCAAAACCGTATTAGGGTAGTTAAATGGGCAAGGTCCAGATATGTTCTCTAAATGTCCACTGTTTTATTGTTCTACAAAAAACATTTCAGATTTTATATTGTATGCTTAAATCAAAAGTTCACATACTTTTTTTTTCAGGAGACACTTTCAGGACGATAAAATCCCATCTATACACAATCAATATTTTTCTACATTTTTTTTAGTTCTAATCTGAAGCAGAAACCAAAGGGTTTAGGGATTGGGATTCATGCATCTCTTCCTTTGAAAGTGATACAGAAGGGAGGTATGTTTTTGTAAAGGGATTGGTACATCAGAAGTCAATTAAACTAGCGAATATACAGTGCCTTGCGAAAGTATTCGGCCCCCTTGAACTTTGCGACCTTTTGCCACATTTCAGGCTTTAAACATAAAGATATAAAACTGTAATTTTTTGTGAAGAATCAACAACAAGTGGGACACAATCATGAAGTGGAATGGAATTTATTGGATATTTCAAACTTTTTTAACAAATAAAAAACTGAAAAATTGGGCGTGCAAAATTATTCAGCCCCCTTAAGTTAATACTTTGTAGCGCCACCTTTTGCTGCGATTACAGCTGTAAGTCACTTGGGGTATGTCTCTATCAGTTTTGCACATCGAGAGACTGAAATGTTTGCCCATTCCTCCTTACAAAACAGCTCGAGCTCAGTGAGGTTGGATGGAGAGCGTTTGTGAACAGCAGTTTTCAGTTCTTTCCACAGATTCTCGATTGGATTCAGGTCTGGACTTTGACTTGGCCATTCCAACACCTGGATATGTTTATTTGTGAACCATTCCATTGTAGATTTTGCTTTATATTTTGGATCATTGTCTTGTTGGAAGACAAATCTCCATCCCAGTCTCAGGTCTTTTGCAGACTCCATCAGGTTTTCTTCCAGCATGGTCCTGTATTTGCCTCCATTCATCTTCCCATCAATTTTAACCATCTTCCCTGTCCCTACTGAAGAAAAGCAGGCCCAAACCATGATGCTGACACCACCATGTTTGACAGTGGGGATGGTGTGTTCAGGGTGATGAGCTGTGTTGCTTTTACGCCAAACATAACGTTTTGCATTGTTGCCAAACGTTGTTTGGTTTCATCTGACCAGAGCACCTTCTTCCACATGTTTGGTGTGTCTCCCAGGTGGCTTGTGGCAAACTTTAAATTACACTTTTTATGGATATCTTTAAGGCTACATTCACACCTGAGCGTAGTGTTTTCGCAAGGTTTTTACCGCGATTTTTACCGCGATTTTTACCGCGATTTACAGGCGTTTTTACAGGCGTTTTTTGTGCAGGCGTTTTTAGATTGAATAGAGACCAATGGAAAACGCCTGTAATCTGTCCAAAAAGAAGCTCATGTACTTTTTTGAGTGTTGGGCGTTTTGCTCACAGCGTCAAAATGCTCAGATGTGAACAGGGGCCATTGAAATGAATAGGATTAGTCTTGTTGTCCTATGGACAGAGTCTCCCACCTCAGCTGTAGATCTCTGCAGTTCATCCAAAGTGATCATGGGCCTCTTGGCTGCATCTCTGATCAGTCTTCTCCTTGTATGAGCTAAAAGTTTAGAGGGACAGCCAGGTCTTCGTAGATTTGCAGTGGTCTGATACTCCTTCCATTTCAATATTATCGCTTACACATTGCTCATTGGGATGTTTAAATCTTGGGAAATCCAGCTTTAAAATTCTCCACAACAGTATCTCGGACCTGCCTGGTGTGTTCCTTGTTCTTCGCGATGCTCTCTGCGCTTTAAACGGACCTCTGAGACTATCACAGTGCAGGTGCATTTATACGGAGACTTGATTACACACAGGTGGATTCTAGTTATCATCATTAGTCATTTAGGTCAACATTGGATCATTCAGAAATCCTCACTGAACTTCTGGAGAGAGTTTGCTGCACTGAAAGTAAAGGGGCGGAATAATTTTGCACGCCCAATTTTTCAGTTTTTTATTTGTTAACAAAGTTTGCAATATTAAATAAATTTTGTTCCACTTCATGATTGTGTCCCGCTTGTTGATGATTCTTAACAAAAAATTACAGTTTTATATCTTTATGTTTGAAGCCTGAAATGTGGCAAAAGGTCGCAAAGTTCAAGGGGGCCGAATACTTTTGCAAGGCACTGTATATGCACCCAACCAGCAACAAATTCAATTCTTGATATCAGTGCTGGTCCAACTAGCAGAGTTTGCCAAAGGCATGGTGATCTTGGGAGGAGATCTTAATTTTGTTTTTGAGCCAGAGCTGGATTCTATCACTGGTAAATCACAGATATCAAGGTCTTTAATGACAAAATTATAAAAGCGTAGGCATGCAATGCAGCTAGTGGATATCTGGTGTTTATTGTGTATAAAAAATGTTGTATAATTTATGACTTTTTTTTACATATATCTTTTACATATATCATTATTTCTTATTTTCCCCCCAAAATTTAATTTTTTACATTCGGAAATATACTCTTCCCACAGTAAAAGTTATCTATTGCCTTATTTAACCACTTCCATACCGAGTCATAGTAATATGACGTTGGCAAGGTGGTTGTACAGATCCGGGCGGCCGTCATATGACGTCCGCCTGCTCTAGCTGCTACTGCGCGCCCCCGGGGGCGTGCAGCGCAGCGATCAGGGATGAGGCTCGTCCCTCGGACATAGCCCATCCCTGATCAAGGTAAACAGCCAATAGAAATTGGCTGTTTACCATGTGATCGGCTGTGTCAATCACAGCCGATCACATGAGCGGCTCCAGCACGAGCCGCTCGTTCTCTCTGCAAGCGTGCCCCCGGGGGCGCGCAGAGCAGCGATCGGGGACGAGGCTCGTCCCTCGGACAGAGTCGATCCCCGATCTAGGTAAAGAGCCAATGAAATTGGCTCTTTACCACATGACCGGCTGTGTCCAATCACAGCCGGTCACAAATGTCAACAGAGAACACGGTAACTAGCTGTCACCGTGTTCTCCTCCTCACACACTGATCCTGTGTGAGGAGGAGAGTGTGGTAACAGCTAGTTACCGATTACAGTGCACCCCAAACACACTGATTGCCCCCCCCCCAATAAAGAGCACCTGTCACTAGCCCATCAAAGTACCCGAGTACCTGTCACCAGCCCATCAGGTACTCTGATGACAGGTACTCGGGTACTCTGATGGGCTGGTGACAGGTATTCAGGTACTCTGATGACAGGTACTCGGGTACTCTGATGACAGGTACTCGGGTACTCTGATGACAGGTACTCGGGTACTCTGATGACAAGTACGCAGGTACTCTGATGACGGGTACGCAGGTACTCTGATGACAGGTACTCGGGTACTCTGATGACGGGTACTCGGATACTCTGATGACGGGTACTCTGATGACAGGTACTCGGGTACTCTGATGACAGGTACTCGGGTACTCTGATGACGGGTACTCGGGTACTCTGATGACGGATACTCGGGTACTCTGATGACGGATACTCGGGTACTCTGATGACAGGTACTCGGGTACTTTGAGTACCTGTCAACGGAGTACCCGTCATCAGAGTACCTGACTACCTGTCACCTACCCATCAGAGTACCCGAGTACCTTCCACCTGCTCATCAGAGTACCTGACGCCTGAAGTACCCGAGTACTTGCCGCCTGCTCATCAGTACCCATCACTACTCATCAGTACTCATCAGTACCTATCACGTATCAGTACTACTCATCAGTACCTATCACCTGCCTGTCACCTGCCCATCAGAGTACCCGAGTACCTGTCACCTGCCTATCGGAGTACCCGAGTACCTGCCACCTGCTCATCAGTACCAGAGTACCTGTCACCTGCCTGTCACCTGCCCAGCAAAGTACCCGAGTACCTGTCACCCTTCATACAGCCACCATGTCCAAGTCCAAAAAGGTTTATATACGTCCTCCGTTTAAACCTAAATACCGGTGTTATGGCAGCAGATAGCTGCCATAACCCTGGTATTTTTTTAAACGGTGGACGGTTGGCTTTCCGATAAGGGTGGTCCCAGCGGCGGATTCACCGTGGGATCACCCTTCCGGGATGGCGGAAGAGGTGCCCCCCCCCTCCCGCCGCGTCCGGTCCTTTTCCCCGCTTACCGGACCCGCCAGCAGCGGGGAAAACGATCTGGTCCCGGATCCTCACAGACAGGATGTCGAGTGAGGGCAAGCTTGCCCTCACTTGACTCTATGGTCTTGGAGGACCGGAGCTACGGAAAATGTTGTTGCCTAGCAACCGGTTTAAAGGTCCTTTTTTTTTTTTTCATTTTATATAATAATTTTTTTTTTTTTCTATCTTTTAGTGTACTTGTGAGATCTGAGGACTTTTTGACCCCAGATCTCACAAAAAAGAGGTCCTGTCATGCCTATTTCTATTACAAGTAATGTTTATATTTCTTATAATAGAAATAAAAATGATCCATTTTTTTTTTTTGTTAAACGGTGTAAAAATAAAAAATAATAAATAAAATAAAGAGTAAAAAAAAAAAAAAATTTTAAAGCGCCCTGTCCCCGTTAGCTCGCGCGCAGAAGCGACGCATACTGAAACCCCGCCCACATATGTAAACGGTGTTCAAACCACACATGTGAGATATCGCCGCGATCGTTAGAGCAAGGGGAATAATTTGAGCCCTAGACCTCCTCTGTAACTCACAGAGATGTATAGTAACGAAGTAGAACTACTTAAGTACTGTACTTAAGTACCGAAATGCGGTATCTGTACTTTCCTAGAGTAGAATTTTTTTCTACTACTTCTACTTTTACTTCACTACATTTTTTTGATGATTTCGATACTTCTACTCAAGTATTTTTTTTTTGTGCTGCATAGTTACTCGTTACTTTTAAAAAAATACCACTGCCAGAACAGTAGATGGCAGGTTGCATAAAGCTCAAAAAAATGTGTATAATGTCATTTGTAAATCAGCGCATACGAAAATAAAGGCTGTGTATAATAAAAGCTGCTACACCAAATCTTTCCAATAAAAAGAAAATATGAAACAAACAAATAAATGGTGCTACAGCGCTTAAAGTGCATCAAGAAACTACTAACAAACACAACTTGGCTGTGCGAATAAAGTGCCTGTGCAATCGATATAATATCATTGTTGCCCCCAGTGCCCTGCCCACACTCCACACAGTATAAAAAATAAAGTGACATGAATGTGCTAAAGCCTAAATGCAGTGAAAATAATTATTCCCACAATGTAACAGTAAATTCAATTCATATAAAATATGACAATAAATCACAATAAAATAAGTTATGAAATAAGTTAGGTCAGGTGCGTGCAACAAGTTGAAGTGTGTAAACCTATCTATAACGAAAAGTCCATAAATGAATTCCAGTGTGCAAATCTAAAGTGTCACTTCACTTGTCAGATGCTTCGAGTGACCGACCAACACACTTAATGGTGGTGGCACTGGTGGATAGCGTCTGGGTGGCACTGTGGCACTGGCACTGACTGCACTGGTTCAAAAAGCCATATATATTTTATTATTTCAATTCTCTATCTCATAGGTCCTCTCCTCATAAGATATTAATAACTTAAGCTTAGTTGATGAACTTATTGGCGGCCCTGGCAGGATGACGGGGACACCCCCCACTTCTGGAGCCGAGCTGCTGTGATTCCCCAACATGTGACAAAGTGACAGCCAGGAGATCTAGTGGCTAGTAGTGCTCAACAATACCGCTTTTATATATAAAAATGAAATAAAATATACTGACTCACAATTTAGTAGTAGGTAGCGTGTAGCAGTAGGCAGCACAACTCAATTCAATCAATCCCACTGCCTCGCTCGCGCCGCGGCCCGCAGAATCACTGTCATGATCATCAAGTTAAGACCGCACTGGAGGAGCCATGCTGCCGTCTTCCCGCTCGAGGTCTCTGCCTCTAGACGTGTTGTGTGTCACTCAGACTCCACCCCTTAGGGCCCTTGCTGAGAGGAGTTGTGACATGGGCGGCGGGACGCGGGAGCATTTTCTTCGTTATCTCATCTTCTTCTCTCTGTGAGTGAGGTGAACCGTGGAGAGGGCCTAATCCTTGCCATGGCAAATGTGCCATTTGAGAATCAAATAATCAATATAAAATATTAATATATTATATACACACGGGTCATGGGTGGCTTTTTTGAACCAAGAAGAGTGAGACTGACGGCTATGATGATTATCCGACCATCCATGATCCATGGACCATAAGTGTTGTGTTGTGGTGGTGCCTGTGCTTCCTGCGGCCTGCCTCTGCCTGTGCGGCTGTGCCTGCACTGCAGTGGCCACTGGCAGTGGCACTTGACTTGAGCAAAGCAAATGAGCACTACTAGTGTGAAGGACAGGTGGTGGAAGCATGTTCTGACAAGTTCTTATAATGAAAATAATATAGACAGCTTTTTGAACCAGTGCAGTGCCAGTGCTACTAAGGTGAGAGGCAGAGAGAGAGGCTATCCAGTCCACCACTTTATTGAGCAGATCACAGAAGAAAGGTGGAAGCATCTGACAGCAAGTGACAAGCACTTCTTAGATTGCACACTGGAATTCAGTTATGGACTTTTCCTTATAAAGTTTAGTTTACACACTTAAACTTGCACCTAAATTATTCACAATCACAACTTATTTTATTGTGGTATTGTCATATATATTTTATATGAATTAAATTTACATTGTGGGAATAATTTGCACTGCATTTAGCACAGACATGTCACTTTATTTTTGATACTGTGGGCGATGATTTTGAATACAAGAAGAATATATATAATTGCAGGCACTTTATTAGCATTTTTAGCACAGCCACTTTGTTAGTAGTTTTTGATGCATTTTTCACTTTAAGCGTTGTAGGTTTGATGAAGCTGGCCTGGCACATCATCATCAATTGAGCAAATCAAATCAAACCGCGATTAAGAAGACTGCGCATGCTCCTGTTCTGCCTTTTGATCAGCTGAAAAGATGGACGAACCAAAAACACCACCTTCCACCCCTGGCCCTTCAACTTCAAGTGATCTGCCTGGCTGTGAGAGTGAGGAAGCTCAGGAAGGAGACCACCCCTGGCTTTAAAAGGGGAAGGGAGGGACTTTATCCGTTTTTTGTTTACAAAAAGTTACAGCCTAAGGAATTGTGATTGTCCTTTAGGTTAATCATTTGAATAAATCATTTGAAATAATAAAAAACAATATGATGTTCAAACTTTTGACTTCTTTCTTTAATAACTACATAACACAGTACTTGTACTTCTACTTTCAGTACTTGAGTAGAATTTTTTTTTCAAAACTACTGGTACTTTTTACTTTTAGTACTTAAGTAGCAAATTTTTTGAAAAAACTACTTGCAATACTTAAGTAAAAAAAATGTTGAATACTTTAGTACTTCTACTTAAGTAACTTTTTCTGCGAGCACTTCCACTTCTACTCAAGTCACTTTTTGATCGAGCACTTGTACTTTTACTCAAGTAGAAATTTTGAGTACTTTATACAAGTCTGGTAACTCAAAGATGGCAACCTGTATAAATTTTTAAATTGTCGCCTATGGGGATTTTTAAGTGGACGTGGAGTCTCTTTTTGTGGCCAGGCTGTGTAAAAGTCTCACACATGTGGTATCGCCATACTCGGAAGGAGTAGCAGAATGTATTTTTGGGTGTGATTTTTGCTGTGTACATGCTATGTGTTAGAAATAGCTTATAAATTGACAACTTTGTGGGGAAAAAAAGAAAAAAAAATTTTTCTTCATTTTCCCAAGAATTGTGGGAAAAAATTACAACTTCAAAAAACCCACCATGCCTCTTACTAAATACCTTGGACTGTCTACTTTACAAAAAGGGGTCATTTGGGCGGTATTTGTACTGTCCTGACATTTCAGGGCCTCAAGAACGGAGATAGGCAGTCAGTACATCTGGTGTGATCAATTTTCAGTAATTGGTACCATAGCTTCTAGACTCAATAACTTTCACACAGACTAAATAATATACACTAATTTGGGTTAATTTTACCAGAGACATGTAGCAGTATACTACTTTTGGCCCAAATGTATGAAGAAAAATTAATTTTTTGCAAAATTTTATAATTGAAACTAAAAAAAAGTGTTTTTTTTTCAAAATTTTTGCTCTTTTTTTGCATATATCACGAAAAAAAAACCCCAGTTGTGATCAAATACCACCAAAAGAAATCTCTATTTGTGTGAAAAAAATGATAAAAAGTTTGTTTGGTTACAGTGTAGCATGACTGAGCAATTGTCATTCAAAGTGTGAGAGTGCTGAAAGCTGAAAATTGGTCTGGGCAGGAAGGGTGTCTAACTGCTCTGTATGGAAGCGGTTAATAAATGAGGGTTCATTTTGTTCTCCACATTTATTATTTGGAATGTTATTATTGTTAAATGCGCTGTCATGTATATAAATTATTTATTGGTCTGTCTGGTCCCTGTAATATGCGCTCAGGATGACCCATTGTTGTCCATTGTGACCATCCTCTATTGGTTATAAGGTTGGAGGTAATTCCACTTTCTGGTCAGGACTTCATGTAATCTACTATGGACACAGGAAATAATGTCTTTTTTTATTATTACATTTTTTATTAATTGAATTTCACTCATTATTATACAATACCTAAAAAGACAAAGTAGTCGATAACAAAAATCCCCCCCTCCAGGTCCCCTCCCCAATCCCTCAGTTCCCTTTTAGATATCATTCAATTCTGATAGTTCTACTCAACTTCTATATATTTCCTATACATCCCACTTATGGGAATTCCTCTAATTTTCCCAGATCCATATATAGACACTAGTCTTTTTAAAATCTTTCCACTTTTTTGAGAAAATCTCCCCAATATCTTCGTCTCTACTGCACATACTGTATATTCTATCTCATAAATATAATCAACTCTCCTACACCATTCCCTGACTGTGGGAGCCTCAGATTCTAGCCATCTTTTTGGGATCGACCCCTTCGCAGCATTAAGTCGTTTTGGCAGTATTGAGTTTCTATAAGATTTTTGTGATCTATTAGTTTTATGGAATAAGCAAACCCAGGGGTCATCCTCTAGATCCTCACCTGTAATTTGGTTAATAAAATGTTGTATCTTTAACTAGTAGACACGTATCTTAGGACATTCCCACCATATATGAAACATTGATTCTGGCACCCGGACAGGAAATAATGTCTGACCTTTTTTAAGATGGCGCGCAAGCGGATGTGACGTCACAGCCAAACTGGAAGTGACATTCCTGAAAACTGCTGACGCCAGAAATGTGATTCCGTCATCATGCCTGGGCTTTATAAGTGACAGATATAGCTTGCTGACAGTGCATCCGGAAAGTATTCACAGTGCTTTACTTTTTCCACATTTTTTATTACAGTTTTTTTCCAAAATGGTTTCAATTAAATATTTTCCTCAAAATTCTACAAACAATACCCCATAATGACAATGTGAAAGAAGTTTGTTTGAAATCTTTGCGAATTTGTTAAAACGAAAAAGAAAAAAATTCCAATGTACATAGGTATTCACAGCCTTTGCCATGACACTCAAAATTGAGCTCAGATGCATCCTATTTCCACTGGTTATCATTGAGATGTTTCTACAACTTTATTGGAGTCCACCTGTGGTAAATTCAGTTGATTGGACATGATTTGGAAAGGCGCACACTTGTCTATATATGGTCCCACAGTTAACAGTGCATGTCAGAGCACAAACCAAGCCACAAAGTCCAAGGAATTGTCTGTAGACCTCCGAGACAGGATTGTATTGAGGCACAGATCTTGGAAAGGGTACAGAAAAGGTTCTGCAGCACTGAAGGTCCCACTGAGCACAGTGGCCTCCATCACTGGTAAATGGAAGAAGTTTGGAACCACCAGAACTCTATCTAGAGCGGGCTGCCCGGCCAAACTGAGCGATCTGGGGAGAAGGGCCTTAGTCAGGGAGATGACCAAGAACCCGATGGTCACTCTGACAGAGCTCCAGCGTTTCTTTGTGGAGACAGGTGAACCTTCCAGAAGAACAACCATCTCTGCAGTACTCCACCAATCAGGCCTGTATCGTAGAGTGGCCAGACAGAAGCCACTCCTTAGTAAAAGAACAGCAAAATGTCCCCAGTGCTAACCTATGTGAAAAACAACACTGTACACTGTCCTAAACCAATCCGGTGCAGCCGTCAAAGTTAGTACATGAAACCAGTGTAAACAGCGCTATCCTGAACGCCCGTGTCTCTACACAGTGGCTGGCTACCTCACTCCAGTGGTCTTTCCCATTCCATTCACAGGGCCCAGCAGACATTGGCCCAGTTCCGTCTGTCCATCCTGGCTTGGTATAGTTATTTTAACCTTATATCAATACCTTTTGTTCAATAAAACCCCCAGACTTATCACTGGCTTTCTACAATTGTGGAGGTCTTTATGATATTACCTATATCCAGATACTGCTGTCTGCACTGGTTACTCCTCAGTAAAAGGCACATAACTGGCCACCTGGAGTTTGCCAAAAGGAACCTGAAGGACTCTCAGACCATGAGAAACAAAATTCTCTGCTCTTATGAAACAAAGATTTGGCCTGAAAGGCAGGTGTCATGTCTGGATGAAACCAGGCACTGCTCATCACCTGGCCAATACCATCCCTACAGTGAAGCATGGTGGTGGCAGCCTCATGCTGTGGGGATGTTTTTCAGTGGCAGGAACTTGGAGACTAGTCAGGATTGGGGGAAGGATGAATGAAGCAATGCACAGAGACATCCTTGATGAAAACCTACTCCGTCGCTCACCACCACACCCCAGTCTCTTCTCAGTGGCTGTGATTGACAGCAATGGGAGCCAATGGCTCCCATTGCTGTGTCTCAGCCAATGAGGAGAGAGACCCAAGAGAGCCAAGGCTCTCCTGCACATTACTGGATTGAGGGGGGCTCAGGTAAGTATTAGGTGGCTGTGGGGGGAGCAGCACACAGAATGTTTTTTTTACCTTCATGCATAGGGGTAATCTACAATGCAATTTGTAATATGCAGCTTGGAGGGTGCATTTGTGACCTTTAACACGGATGCATTTGTGACCAGTGGCAAATAATTAACTCCTTTGTGCTGCATTAGTGGCTCTAGTGTCAGCGTTTCTTAGCCCCTTTATTCTGCAGCATAAAGGGGTTAATTAGCACTGCCACTGGTGCCACTGCCACCAATGCAGCATAAAGGAGTTACTAATGCATCAGTGGCCAGTGGCAATACATTAACCCCCTCCATGCTGCATATTACAAATAGCATTGTAGATGCTACAAAAAACAAAAAACTACTCCAGCCAGTTCACACAACTAAAACACTGTGACACAACAGTGCTTTAGGTAATGTTATTAGCCTCTGCGCACTTACTTGCTCATCGCAATGAACACTGTTCACAGGTCGCAGCGGCAGCCCGCCTCCCAGTCCCTGAATAACGTCATGCCAGGCCAGGCCTAGAAAGCTCCTGTCGAGTAGAGATTACTCCGTCTGACAGGAAAGTGGCTGTATTGGTATTACACTTGTGCCCGCTGGGTGCAGTAGCGCACTCAACACACTCGTACACTCCGCTGCAGCTCTGTAAGTATAGTACAGTGTAGTGACATCCGATGGCTGTATACTGTGTCCTGGGAGCTGCCTTTTTACAGGGTATCAGAGCACCCTGGCCTAGTCCGCCCTTGTCTATGCCCTGTGATGTACTCCAAGAAACGTATTTAGCTGGAAAAGCAAAAATCCTAATTTACTCCTTCCTAAACAGCTGTTACTGTGGAATGCAGGTGTGTGTCCAAACACCATAAGTTGTAGTGGAAGTGATATAGGGGCAGCCAAACCCCGCCAAATGTGTTTCGGCGATTAAACGCTGTCATCAGGAATGTCTTTCCCTGTCTATTTATGTTTGTAATGATCATGTGCCGGAAAGGAGAAGGCGGAGGAACTTAATCTATTACTGCTACAACAAGTGGCTGACATACAATCTGAGTGAGGGAGAAAAGGATTTGGCGAGAGGATGCTACATGAATTCTAAAACTAGGATGTATAAATCAAGAAACTTTACACAAGTTGGATTTAAAATACATAATGTTTATTTCTGATAGGGAGTTCGGCTTCACTTGACTGAATTCTCTTTTTGCATAAATGCACATTTTAATCACAGTTTATTACAATTTATTTAGTTTTTTTTTTTTTTTAAGTATTTCCATAATGTTATTTTATACACTTTCCTTTTGCATGCCTTTAGGTTACTAGGTACATTCTCTGCAATTTATTGTTAAAAAAAAAAATCACTTACAGTTCTCTTTTAATTAGTCATGACAACCAATCTAGAAGCACTAACATCAAGTTTTCTTAAACAAATATACATTTTTCAAAAGGCATTTAACACCCTTTGGTCAGCTGCCTTAAAGTAGAACTAAGGGCAGAATGTTTTTTTTTTTTTTTCATTTTGTTCTATACAAGGGAGGGTTATAACCCCTGTCAGATTTTTTTTCGCTATCTCTGTCCCATTGCGAAGATTTCCCTTAACTTCCTGCCCAATAGCCAAACAGGAAGTGAGAGGATATATCTCCAAATTACAGGAATTTATTGGGGTCTCCCAAGTCACCAGAACTAGTGTTTCAATTGGAGGATTTTCCCTGTATTACTTTTCAGGGGACAACCCAAAATGTGTGGTTTTCTTTTACTTTAATTTTTAATGATAATAGTAAACATGACAAATAGAGAGGGTGAATATGGGGGCACAGACAGCAATACAATTGGCAGGGGCACTAATTCCTCTTTATTTTTTCCAAAACAAATGTAGCAATATTTCCAGGCCTTGAGCCTGATGTGGGTCTGCCATTGTCACCGGTGACGCCTCCAACATATTTAAGTTGTGAACCCAAGTGTGAGAATTGAGACATTGACCACTACGGCATCTTTGGTTGGTTTTGTTTATTGTATTTAGAGGATGGGAGAAGGGAATGAGTGGGATACTCCTCTGGCTCAACTAGGTTAACTGGGACTTTGTACAAAAATGCGCTGTCTTGACTCCCGCTGAATGCCGACCAGCGCTTCCTGGCATTTAAAGATACTGTTATGCTGAAATTGTGCTGGAACTGCAACTTTAACTTGTTTGTTAACTCAGAAAATCCAGGACTGTAGAACACTTGACCCCTGACATTCAATCTAGCTCAAAAGTCACCAAGCAGCTCCCTTCAGTCCTCCACTGACTCAGGTAGCTCCTTGTCACTGCTTGTGCCGCTGCAACTCTTAACTTCTGTACACTGTAAACATCAGGGCTCAACCACTGGTGCCCCCTTTAGACTTCAGCGTCCTCTGACTAGGTACCCCCTCTAACACTTCAGGGTCCTCTGACTAGATACCCCCTCTAACACTTCAGGGTCCTCTGACTAGGCACCCCCTTTACAGCTAGCTGACTCCTGGATCCCTGAAACCTTCTCTGGAGTGGTCCCCTCTACACTTGGCAGACTGCTAGGGGCAGTTCACAGTACTCACGACCTTGGCAGGCTTTCTTGGAACTGAACCCCTCTTCCTCCACTGGTCCTCAGCACACCGGATCCCCTCTGCAGCTCAACTCAGCATTCTCTGGATTCCCAGGCAGCCGCCGGAGACACCCGATCCTTCTGACAGGAGGAGAGGCAGCCATACTCTCCCTCCTGGGACTCTGCTTCCCACCAAAGACACTGGGTCATGCGTTCCCCTCAAACATATACCCACTCCAAGAATCCTCTGTGGCAGAATCTGCCTTCTGGGGTAGATACAGGCCTGAGTGTGTCTCTGATTGGGTTGCTTCCACTGCCCAATGAGAATCCTCTCATGGAGCCAGTGGGGAGACTCCGCTCTCAGCAGACACACCTGGAAGACATGACTGCCAGCTGAAATCATGGCCCTGCTGTTAGGCAGCCAAGGCCCACTATACTTTTACCTAGCACCTACCTGTAGGGTGCTACACAAAAAAAATATATTTTGCCTTTAGTTATACTTTAAGGCAATAAATTTACCTCAATTTTGGTAAAGCTGAACACACGTCCTAACAGTACTGGCTGTAGCTTTAAACAGGTTTTCCACAGACTTTTAGCTTCTTCAGCACTGCTTCAAGCTTTCTGAAGCCAGGTACAAGCTTGTTTAAAGGAAGGACTTGATTAGATAAATATGACAGCTGCCATTGTTGGTCTCTGCTTCTGAAATTAAAGATGCTCTGATCTTGATCTAGTAGGTCTTCCAAGGCACTGATCCAGAATAAGTATGCAGATCAGGAACCACTTATAGGGCAGCTCAAGGTGCTCGGCTGGTAAAGAATTTGGTGTCTCACAGCAGTATGAGTGTGCAGGTTGTCTTATGCTTGATCATGAAATCAGTGAAGCATGAGGGGATGAGAGACACCACACACTGCTAGCTCAGCAGATGGAGAGGAATGTGAATGTCCTCAGCCTTGAACTCCTCCTAGGCTAAGGAGCTTGTGGCTTAGGGGGAGTTCAAGGCTGAGGCTGTTCACATTCCTCTTCACCTGTTGATCTAGTGGTATGTGGTGTCTCTCATCCCCTTATGCAGATCATCAGTTGTGACTTTACTTGTTTCATAGTTCTTCCAGGCAGGCCCGTTGCTACAAGGCAGGCAAACCAAGCAATTGCTTGGGGCCCCGAGCTGGCCTGGGGCCCCAAGACAACGACTGGTTAAGAATAAATGCAACGACACTGTGTATGGCTGTGAACGCCCCTTTGATCGTCAATGCAGTAAAGTGCAATGACACTGTTATCGGGATCTCCCTCAAGGGGGCCCCTCTCTGCCTCAACAGGTTTGTAAAAAGTCTGATAAGATCTGCAGACACAAGAGAGATCCCTGGCCTACCAGCTAGACTTTATGCAGAGTATGGACCAGCCCATTGACAGTGCAGACTGACAGCTCCTACTGTATACAGATAGCAGGGCTCTAAATGCAATTAAAATTCCTGCAGCCGGTGTGGATGAGTGAGGAGCAGATAGCATCAGGGTGAGTAGCTGCTAGGACCCTCTGCTTCTACATCTGCCGAGTGCCGACAGGTCTGAAAACTTATTTCTTTTTTTTTGCTATCTCCCTTCTAATCTTAGTCTTCCTATGTCTCTTTTTGTTTATCTGTCCCCCTCCTCTCTCTCTCTCTCTCCTTTCTTTCTTTCTTTATTATATCTATATCTATCTATATCATATATGTAAATATAGATAGATAGATAGATAGATAGATAGATAGATAGATAGATAGATAGATAGATAGATAGATAGATACTTAAACTGTATGGCTATGCTGTGGTTCCTGTAGGCTTTGCGTGTGTGGGGGGGTCAGGGGGGCCTCCATGTCCATTTTGCTTGGGGCCCCCAAATTCCTTCAAACGGCCCTGCTTCTAGGTCACCTACCAGACCAGCATTTTCAGAAGTAGGTCATCATCAGTAGTAGTCCTGCCATTTCTGTCATGACATGTTTCTGCTAGCTTTTTGTTGCCCGAAATCATTACAATCTAGATGCCCTGTCCAAATTTAGCAGCATTATAAACATAGAAAAGTGAAGGCAGAAAAGGACTGGGTAGTCCGAGTCTGCCTATTTTTTTTTTTTGTTTTTGTTTTTTGTTTTTTTCGTTAACTTTTCTGTCTGACTGTAGATCTATGCAGGGCTTTTTTCAGCAGAAAAGTGCTGGAACTCACCCTCCCTGGCCAACTCCCTGCCCCAACCAAGCCCACAACCCTGCCCTCAGCCTTCCCCAAAGGTGTAAATTACACAGTTGCCAAAAAGTGGGTGGTGGATGTGATCGAGGCTCAGAACTGTGTATCGCAGAAGGCGTAAGGTTCAAAAAGTGAAGCACACAGAGTACAGGACTCAGGACTATGTATTGTGCAGTGCTGAGGAGTGCATACCATACAGGGTGCCGTAGCCATAAACATGTACAGTACACAACATTAAAAAGTACAGTATGTATCATACAGCACAGCACAGAGACTATGATCAGGAATATGTAATGTACACTGTGTATACATAATCTAAGGCGTACAATACACACTCCTAACCACTACCACTGTATACTGTGCTAACGTAAAACCCATTGTACAGAGTGCAGAATTTAGGAATATTGTCTAGCGGCAATTAATGTAACACATGACTATAGGAGGTCATCACTGTTGCACCCTGCTATATATCACATACTCTTGGTTACTGAACTCTATCTACTTTGCTGCAGCAAAGTTCTCTTGTCCTCTCCAAGCAAAAATCCCACTTCCCTCAAGTATCCCCACCCCTCAAAGTAACCATCAATTACTCGCCTCTGCACACCTCTTTGCTTTCCTCTGCACCCCCTCCCTCCATCCCCAGCTCAATTCTGCGCCCAACATCCACAGCTCACCTACACACCTCCCCATCCCCCACTCACCTCTTCTGCCCCCATCCACAATTCAACTCTGCACTTTTTCCACAGTTCACCTTAGCGCCCCCGTCCACAACTCACCTTTGTACCCCATCAACATCTCATCTCTGCACCCCACCAGCCACAGGTTGCACACCCAGTCCACAACTTACCTTTGCACTCCTCTCCACAGCTTATCCTTACAGCTTTCGAATCTGCACTACCGGCACAACCCCTTCCCTGCTATCATCCCTGCACAAGTCCTCCCTTTCCCAACTCTCCCTCTTGCAGAAATCCCCCTCCACAGCTCTCTCACAAATCCCCCACCCAAAGATCTCACCTATTCACAAATCCCCCCCAAAGCTCTCACCTTTTCACAAATCCCCCAATCCCCCCAGCACTCTCACCTTTTTATAAATCCCCCTCTCCCCCAGCTCTCACCTTTTCACAGATCCTCCCCTCCCCCCAGCTCTCTCACCTTTTCACAGATCTCCTCTCCTCCCAGCTCTCTCACCTTTCCACATATTTTCCCTCCCCCGAGCTCTCGCCTTTTCACAGATCCTCCCTCCCCCGAGCTCTCTCACCTCTTCACAGATCCCCTCTCCCCCCAGCTATCTCACCTTTTTTCAGATTCCCCCCCCCCAAGCTCTCACCTTTTCACAGATCCTTCCCTCCCCCCAGCTCTCTCACCTTTTTACAAATCCCCTCTCCCCAGATATCTCACCTTTTTACAGATCCCATCGAAGGGAAGGGAAAATTGTGTCAACACAGGATGACGCTGTGGACACTTAAAATAGCATGTGCCACGTCCTAATCAAAATATGTATGGAAAGAAATAAAGGTAAATGGACTTTGTAGGCACTAACAGCTGGACACTAATGTCATAAAATGAAATATTTTATTGAGAAATTATTAAAAACATATATATACAATATGTGTGTCACCACAAGTGTAAAACATGGAACAAGTCAAAAATCAATATAAAGCACGCAATTCAAAAGGCACATATATTCTAAATTGCTGAAGCCTCTATCACCGCCTTATGGACAAAAATTACCGTACTTAGGCTTGTACAAACTAGGGGTGCTAAAATAGCCCTCAAGCTGTTTCTAATATAGCAAATTAATGCTCTTGGACAAATCCATCGGCGGTGAGAATGAGGAGGCTCGGTATTGGATACTGTATTCCAGTCACGGACAAACTCTACATGTTTCGCGCCGTTGGCGCTTCTTCAGGAGTTTTAATAGAGGCTGAAGCAGTTCTACAAAAATATATGAAAAAGGGAAGAATTTAGGATTTATACATAGCCTATTAGGAAAATATACATATATATATATACACATGCGTGCACATTTTCCTAAAACACATAGAAGGAAAACAAAACATAAAGTATCACACCAACATTATCAATAAAATAACCCATTTAAATGAGTTTAGCAATATTTGTTATTATCTTACCAGTGTAGTAATATTGGTAACACAGTGTGTAGAAACACTGTTCTTTATTGCAAGGATGCCGATGCCTATGGTCATGAAGCAGACACGAGGGCGAAAATCCAAAATTACGTGCCAAGAAACACGCCCCAAAGGAGAGAAAGGGGCGTGTAGGTATAGGAGGTGGGGGGATATTTAGGATGACAATCCTTAATCTAGTAAGAAAAATATAAATATAATGAGCAAAAGAAGAGAGAATATCATACAATGAATATGTTGATAAGAGTCTCAGTGTCAGATCTCTTACCCGTTAATACTTGAAAAGTAGGGGTGAGGTCACGAGAAGTGTAGCTGACTATTGTGGTACAGATAACACATAATAGGTGAATATCAGAAGGGTAATTCTGTATTCCCTGTAAATAGAAACAGGGGAAATAGATTATTATGGCAATAGGGATATGAGTATGAAACTCATGAGATCCAGCCCAGAGACTATTAGTAAGAATATAGAATAGAAAATAAAAAATAAATGAAATAAATATTTAATAGTACTGAAAATGTTTTGTAACAGAAGGCTAGCTTTCATGGGAAATAGGCCAGAATATGCTCTGCTTGGATATAGTAATTAAAATTAAGAGAGACAAATAGGAAAAGCACCCAAATAGACATGTAGGCAAAACAAACCTTAGTATGTATGATAGATCAGACCATCCGGAAAATATCCAAATAGCCTGTGAGGAAAGGCTTGCTGTTGGACAGACGGCTTCTACTAGTTGGTGATGCATGACATCCTATAAACCCAAATAGACATAATATGGGGTACAAGGATATATTTTGGAAGAGTATTTGTAATTTCAAAAGGCATCATAATACTGAGCCTTTGTTGGCATCATGCAGTTAAATATGCATAGTATATACCTTAGTATGTATGATGAATCAAGCCATCCGGGAGGTGTCCAAAATAGCCTATGGAAAAAGGCTTACTGTCGAACAGGCAGCTTCTACTAGTTAGCAATGCACAGACTCCTGTGAACCCAATAAGCATGATAGAGGGGGTATAAGGAAATTGTTTTGATGAAGGAGGATTTGCAGTTCTATTTCTAACAGCGTCAAAATACTAAAAAAAGGGTATTGACGCCATATAGTTAGGGGTGCGGAGTACTGACCTGTAGATATCGATGAATGAAAAGGATAATGCCGGCTGGAACGGCCGTAACCTCCCAAGAAAGCTCCAGACCGAAGGCTCGCTTCGGTCTGGACTAAATAGCCCCCAACTGTGAGAGTCGACACGCCGGAATGGCGTGTGACGTCAACACAGCCCGGCATAAGGTCCGCCCCCTGCTCCGGATAGGGCGGACGTGAGGTGGAGTGATCCAATCCCGTAGTACGGTGCAGTAAGGGCGGGTCCGAGAGGCGGGAACATGTTATCAACATATTCATTGTATGATATTCTCTCTTCTTTTGCTCATTATATTTATATTTTTCTTACTAGATTAAGGATTGTCATCCTAAATATCCCCCCACCTCCTATACCTACACGCCCCTTTCTCTCCTTTGGGGCGTGTTTCTTGGCACGTAATTTTGGATTTTCGCCCTCGTGTCTGCTTCATGACCATAGGCATCGGCATCCTTGCAATAAAGAACAGTGTTTCTACACACTGTGTTACCAATATTACTACACTGGTAAGATAATAACAAATATTGCTAAACTCATTTAAATGGGTTATTTTATTGATAATGTTGGTGTGATACTTTATGTTTTGTTTTCCTTCTATGTGTTTTAGGAAAATGTGCACGCATGTGTATATATATATATGTATATTTTCCTAATAGGCTATGTATAAATCCTAAATTCTTCCCTTTTTCATATATTTTTGTAGAACTGCTTCAGCCTCTATTAAAACTCCTGAAGAAGCGCCAACGGCGCGAAACATGTAGAGTTTGTCCGTGACTGGAATACAGTATCCAATACCGAGCCTCCTCATTCTCACCGCCGATGGATTTGTCCAAGAGCATTAATTTGCTATATTAGAAACAGCTTGAGGGCTATTTTAGCACCCCTAGTTTGTACAAGCCTAAGTACGGTAATTTTTGTCCATAAGGCGGTGATAGAGGCTTCAGCAATTTAGAATATATGTGCCTTTTGAATTGCGTGCTTTATATTGATTTTTGACTTGTTCCATGTTTTACACTTGTGGTGACACACATATTGTATATATATGTTTTTAATAATTTCTCAATAAAATATTTCATTTTATGACATTAGTGTCCAGCTGTTAGTGCCTACAAAGTCCATTTACCTTTATTTCTTTCCATACATATTTTTACAGATCCCCCCTCCCCCCAGCTCTCACCTTTTCACAGATCCTCCCCTTCCCCAGCTCTCACCTTTTCACAGATCCTCCTCCCCCCAGCTCTCACCTTTCACAGATCCTTCCCTCCTCCCAGCTATCTCACCTTTTCACAGATCCTCCCTTCCCCCAGCTCTCACCTTTTCACAGATCCTCCTCCCCCCAGCTCTCACCTTTTCACAGATCCTTCCCTCCTCCCAGCTATCTCACCTTTTCACAGATCCTTCCTCCCTCAGCTCTCACCTTTTCACAGATCCTCCCTTTCCCCGAGCTCTCACCTTTTCACAGATCCTCCTCCCCCCAGCTCTCACCTTTTCACAGATCCTTCCCTCCTCCCAGCTATCTCACCTTTTCACAGATCCTCCCTCCCTCAGCTCTCACCTTTTCACAGATCCTCCTCCCCCCAGCTCTCACCTTTTCACAGATCCTTCCCTCCTCCCAGCTATCTCACCTTTTCACAGATCCTTCCTCCCTCAGCTCTCACCTTTTCACAGATCCTCCCTTTCCCCGAGCTCTCACCTTTTCACAGATCCTCCTCCCCCCAGCTCTCACCTTTTCACAGATCCTTCCCTCCTCCCAGCTATCTCACCTTTTCACAGATCCTCCCTCCCTCAGCTCTCACCTTTTCACAGATCCTCCCTTCCCCGAGCTCTCACCTTTTCACAGATCCTCCCTCCCTCAGCTCTTACCTTTTCACAGATCCTCCCTTCCCAGAGCTCTCACCTTTTCACAGATCCTTTCTCCTCCCAGCTCTCACCTTTTCACAAATCCCCCCCCACCCCCCCCCCAGCTCTCACCTGTTAAAAGATTGTCCTCCTCCCCCACAGCTCTCTTTCACCTCTCGCAGAATGCAGCCATCACGGCTCTGTTAGCTGTGCCCGGGATTTTTATTCATCACAGTGACGTTTCTGCAGCTCTGCCTATCAGGAATGCAGCACAGAGCAGAGGGAGAGTTTCACAGCACTTCAATCGGCTCTGTGCTACACCCAGTTGTAACAGGCTGCAGGTGGAGAAAAAAAGCTGCCTCAAACCCCATATGTACAAAAAATGTTAGCGATTGCAGCATCGAGACATGCACCTGCAAAATCCAACTTCATGTGCCTGCAGACACTAGCACACAGAAGCTGGTGGAGGAAGTGAGTCCTCTAGCAACCTCTGTGTTATGTGACAAGCAGGAAAGGACAGGGATGCCAGAGGTGGCGGAACTCCGTTCCAGGAGAAAAAAAGCCCTGGATCTATGTTTGCCCCAAGCATGTTTGAAGCCATTTACTGTTACTGTCCCACTACCTCTGCTGGTAGTGTATTCCAAGCATCAACCACCCTTTCAGTAAAATAATACTTTTTAAGATTCGTTTTGAACTTTCCTCTAGTTAGTTTGAGGTCACGTCCCCATGTTCTTGATTTTGCTTTCATATTGAAAAAACTGCCCTCCTGAACCCTATTAACCCCCTTGATGTATATAACAGTTTCAATCATGTCTACCCTTTCCCCTCTTTCCTCCAGACCGTACATATTTAGTTCCTGAAGTCTCACTCGATATGTTTTATTACCCAAACCTTTCACCATTTCTGTTACCCATCTCAGGACTTTATTTTATCAATATCTTTCTGTAAGTGAGGTCTCCAGAACTGGACACAGTATTCTAAATATGGTCCTACTAAATACAGTGCATCCAAAAAGTATTCACAGTACTTCAATTTTTCCACATTTTGTTTTACAACCGTATTCCAATATTGGGTTAAATTCATTATTGTCCTCAAAATCCTACAAACAATACCCCATAATGACAATGTGAAAGAAGTTTGTTTGAAATCTTTGCAAATTGATTAAAAACAAAAAAATGAAAAAAAAAATCACATGTACAGTACATAATATGTATTCACAGCCTTTGCTCAATACTTTGTTGAAGCACCTTTGGTACCAATTAAAGCCTAAAGTATTTTTGATTATGATGCTACAAGCTTGACACACAAATTTTGACACATTTTTGGGCAGTTTCTCCCATTCTTCTTTGCAGGACCTCTCAAGCTCCATTAGGTTGGTTGGGGAGTGTCAGTACACAGCCATTTTAAGATCTCTCGAGAGATGTTAAATCAGGTTCAAGTCTGGGCTCTGGCTGGGCCACTCTAGGACATTTACAGAGTTGTCCCAAAGCCACTCCTTTGTTATCTTGGCTGTTTGCTTAGGGTCGTTGTCCTGTTGGATGATGAACCTTCACCCCAGTCTGAGGTCCAGAGCGCTCTGCAGCAGGTTTTCTTCAAGGGTGTCTCTGTACATTGCTGCATTCATCTTTCCCTTGATCCTGACTAGTCTCCCAGTTCCTGCCACTGAAAAAAATCCCCACAACATGATGCTGCCACCACCATGCTTCATTGTAAGGATGGTATTGGCCAGGTGATGAAGCGGTGCCTGGTTTCCTCCAGATATAATGCTTACCATTCAGGCCAAAGAGTTCAATATTTGTTTAATTAGACCAGAGAATTTTTGTTTCTCATGGTCTGAGAGTCCTTCAGGTTCCTTTTGGCAAACTCCAGGTGGGCTGTCATGTGCCTTTTACTGAGGAGTGGCTTCTGTCTGGCCACTCTACCATACAGGCCTGATTAGTGGAGTGCTGCAGAGATGGCTGTTCTTCTAGAAGGTTCTTCCCTCTCCACAGAGAATCACTGGAGTTTTGTCAGAGTGACCATCGGGTTCTTGGTCACCTCCCTGACTGAGACCCTTCTCCCCTGATCACTCAGTGATCAGCGGATCTCATGTTTAGGAACTAGAGTGGTGATCTATTGTTAATGTTAGATCAGCACCATCAGTGACAATGTGTTGTTGGAGCTAGCTTCAAGAAAGCAGCATGTGTCTGTTTACACCCACCTACATCCAATCTGCTCTGCCCTTCAATCTAGCAGATCGGATGGCAGGTGGGTGTTAACAAACAGGTGGTCCGCTTATATCTGACAGCTCATAGAGGAGAGCAGGCTGTGTCTGTGTCCGCTCTGCATAAGTGGAGTGGTCTCTGACCAGCCAGCCGCTTGCTCAGTAGGGATCAGCGGATAGATTCCCCGCTGAGCAAGTGGACTCCTAGCAGAGTCTACACCGTAAGAAAGGGGCCTAGGTCACAAATTGCTAGAGGGCAGCAAGTGTTGCCGAAAGAAAACTTGAATTTCTTTCCAAATCGAATCCTCAGCTTGGCAGTGAGGAATCATCTCTCCACCATACAACAGAGGCAGGTTTTGTCCACGAAGATGTGAGGCATAGGAAAAAGGGAACCCTGGGGGTTCAATCAAATGGCCAGCTCCTGGATAAGTTATCATCCTGCTTTTAGTTTTCCCATTCTTCATTAATCTATAGAAAGGGAATTGAGCAAACTGTTGACTATTGTAATATTGATCAGCAGAGCCAGCTAAGAAAAGTATGGGTCCAGAGGCTCTTTCAACTGGAATGAGTGAATCAGCACGTGGCTCATATAACCCAGCAGTGCTCATAAATCCTTCTTTGGTGATCATTGTCTTCGCTGGTTTGTAGGGTGTTCCTTTAATGAGAACCTTACCTTTATGGTAAATTGTGCTACCATATATATTACAGCTACCATTAATGCTGACAGTAGCTCCAATCTGTGGTAAATATGAAGCCAGCAAAAGGGAAATCTCTGCACCCTTTGAGACACCCAGAACTCCAAGTTTAGGTCCAGCAACCTGAAAAGTAAAAATTTTTAAAAGTCTTTTTCATTGAAGTAGAAAATATGGAAAACAAATTATAGTTTTATATGTTGTTTTGAAGATAACCAAACAAATACCCTCAGTATAAAATAGCATCATTCATACCATAATACTGTATATGTATTTTTGATTTATGTAAGAGAACAGTCAGTGTAAGGTCAATGCTATCTAGCTCAACATGTTTACTATCTGAAGTACCATAAAAGCATAAACCCAGCATGACCAAGTTGCAAGAGTGTAATTTGTAGAGTGCTAAGCAGGTTGCTTTACTTTTATATTTTTTAAGTCCAGAAAAGTCAGCAGAAAGGACACTGAACTAAGGCAGCGTTCCCTACGCACCACAAGCCATAGGTATTAAAATGTAACTTTTATTAACCACTTAAGGACTGGAAAATTTTGCTGCTTAATAACCAGGCCCTATTTTGCAATTCGGCACTGCGTTACTTTAACGAACAATTGTGCGGTCGTGTGATGCTGTACCCAAATAAAATTGACGTCAGAAATAGAGCTTTCTTTTGGTGGTATTTCATCACCTGTGTGATTTTTATTTTTTACGCTATAAACAAAATAAAAATGACAATTTTGAAAAAAAAAACAATATTTTTCACATTCTGCTATATAACATTCCCAAAAAAAAATGTAAAAATCAAATTTTTTTAACATTTTAGGCCAATTTGTTTTCTGCTACATATGTTTGGTAAAAAAAAATCACAATAAGCGTATTTTGTTTGGTTTGCGCAAAAGTTATTGCATCTACTAACTACGGGAAAGATTTATGTAATTTTTATTGTTTTTTTTTACTAGTAATGGTGGCGATCTGCGATTTTTTGTGGGACTGCGACATTGCGGCAGACAGATCAAACCCCTAACTGACATTTTTGACACTTTTGGAGGTACCACTGACATTACTGCAGTAATTAGTGCTAAAAATATGCACTGTTACTGTAATAATGCCATTGGCAGGGAAGGGGTTAATACTATTAATACTATTAGTGATCAAGAGGTTAAATGTAAGCCTAGGGGAGTGATTCTAACTGTGGAGGGGTTGGGCTTGCGAGATCATCACAGAGACATGTGATCCTGTATAGCAGGATCACATAGCCTCTGTGATCACTTCAGGGAGAATGACGGACGGCTGTGTTTATATCAGCCGTCCGTCCTTCTCTGTCAGCGGGGGGAGATCACGAGTGGCCGGCGGCCATCAGAGCTGCCTGTCACACGCACTGGCTCCTCAGCTGACGAGCGGGGGCGGGTGTCTCCTGAGCGAGCTACGTTGTGCTACGTCGGTTTGCCCAGGAGTGGCCGTCTGCCACAGCAAGTCTGCGCTGGGCAGTCGTCAAGTGGTTAATTGCTATAAAACGTTGTCTGGACTGTATATATGTGACAAAAAGGGAGGGTGAGTTTATTGGTTGGCCAATAATGTACTGATGATTGGTGCACACAGTAAAAACTGATCAAGGTAAAAGAGAAAATAATGAGGAAAGAGGAGACAACTACTCTCTCTCATAGAGTCTCATATTATGCCAGTCTAAACAAAATGGTCTGTAAAAATCTAGGTAGCCACGCACCACTAATTTTGCTTGCTCCTCTTACTCATCAAGCTTACCTAATAAGTAGCACTAGAAGCTATGAGACTCTATCTCTCGGGCTCATGTCTGAAAGGATCCTGAGTATCTTCTACTATAGCAAAAATATACACTGGAGCTAATATCTGTATATTCATTGCTCACAGAGCTGGATGTCTGGCAGTTAGAGTAGCAAATATCTGCCTCCCTGGTCTGAATGTGGAGGCTGAAAAAGCTTTTCAAACCTGCCTCATAACAAAGCTCTCTCTCATAAACTCTCTTATAAAACCTCAGAGAATATGGTCTGTCAGAATCTAGATTGCTACACACCACTCAATTGGCTGGCTCCTCTTGCTCGTCAAGCCTTCATAATATATACTGTTCTCAGAGTTAGATGGCTGACTAGCAAGTAGTAGACTAACAAATATTCGGGGGTGGAGCTAGCCGGATACAGCGATGGACATCTGATCATGAGCTCCGGTTCCAGTGGGAACTCAGCGGCTCACCACAGCTCATCAGGACAGCCATCCACCTCCCCATAGCAGCGTTCTGACTGCAGAACACTCGGAGATCACAGCCATGACATGTAAGAAGAAGGAGGACAGCCATCCTCACAAGTTAACAGAGTTCTTCACTCCAGGGCCTAAGCAAGATGGCGCTGGCTCATCTCCTACACCAGCCTCATCCTCTGTACAGAATTCCAGCAAAAGAGGCCAGAGACAAAAAAGAAGCAGCCCAACAAAAAGCCTGCAATCCTCCCTGTCCACATCTGCATCTGGAAGCCCAAAGAAATCAAGAATCCGGATGGATGCTTTGGATTCTGGAAATCAGATGAGCACTCATGATTCTGGGGATGATACTAGGGATTTGCCAGACTCCATAGATATTTTCCCTACCACTAACCTACCTGTCATAGACACTGTCCTTAAGGACTTGCTGGTGTCCCTGAGGAGCTCACTCCAATCGGATGTGATTTCTTGTGTACATAAGTTCAGCACAGAATTACAGTCCTCCAGGGTTGATCATATAGAATCCAAGATGGGAGAATATGCATCAACGATTAATGATCTAGTAGATGCTAATGACAATCAGGAGGAAGACATGGATAAAATCAAGGCCAAATTAGCTGATATGAAAGATAGGACAAGGAGAAATAATGTGAAGATCAGGGGGATTCTTGAGTCTGTCCAGCAACCACATCCCTGCAAATGTGTGACTCAGTTATTTAACACAGTGATACCAGACTTGTCTGTCTTAGATATAACAGTGGACAGAATTCAATGTCTATCCAAACCCTCACATCTTCCGGACAGCTTACCCAGAGATGTTATATTGAGATTACATTTCTACCATGTTAAAGAATGGTTGATGACCGTGTCCAGAAATAGGGAACAACTTCCAACTCCATACTCCAACCTGCAGCTCTATGCTGACTTGTCACAATATACGCTTCAGAAGCGCAGAAACCTCAACATTGTTTCTAAAGCACTCAGAAATCACCACTTAAGTTACAAGTGGGGATTTACAAACAGTGACTAAAGATGGATCCGAGCATGTGGTGGATTCTGTGGAGAGGTATGTGGCCCTCCTGACGAAATGGGGAATTCTCCCTGAACCACAAGATCACCCCAAACAAACGGGAAGTCCCAAAAGAATTGATTCGGGTTGGCGCATGATAACAGCAAAAAATGCACGCTCTCATATTTAGAAAACCTATGAGCATTTCATCTCTACGCATGGGAGGTTACCCTCAGATCCAAACTTTTATCCTTGGATATTTTCCCCCCTTGCACTCTTGAGTGACAATAAGTCACACTCGGTTTATGACTTTCATAGCTTTGCCACGTGCAGCAGTTAACCAATGTTCCTATTTTTTTTCGTTTTGTGCTCTATCCTTTTGGTTTTTCAGTCAGAAGTTTCTCTTCCTTCCCTACCATAATTAAGGACGAAAGAGGATCAGATTTACGGAAGCTAAATGCAACTGCAACACTCTCCTGCATCTACAAGAGGCCTACTGTCCCGGTTGAAGTAAGTGCAAACAATGCAACGTACACTACTCACCTCATTTTCTTCAACAACCAATGGCGGTGACTTTCCTCTCAATTAGTTCTAAAGGCCTAAATCACCCGGCAAAACATTGAACTTTATGGAGGGAAGCTTTGTGTCTATGAAACGTACTTCAGCAACACGGCTCCTCCTGCTTGCACTCACCCTAAGTTTCCCCACATCTACACATCCAATGCTGATCAAAAAAAAGGGGAGATGACAGCAATAAGAGACTCAGTGGCCTTTAAACTCCACAAATCACTAATAGACCCCCAAGGCCGATACTTAATTATTATATGTGACATCAATTCCACAACTTACACAGTGGTGAACATCTACCCTCCCAACGCCAGAGAAATAAACTTTTTTCACAAAATTATGAAAAAAATCTATGCTCTACATTGGGGGGAGTTCTTGGTGTGTGGGGACTTTAACACTACTCCAGATCCATCCCTTGATGTGACTTCTAAACCAAAGAGGCCTCCACCAATGCTGAAGTCCTCCCTACGTACCTATGAACTCTACATGCTGGAGAGTGTGACTATACGTTCTTCTCAACTAGCCATAAGTCATATTATTTCTTGTGGACAGGAGACTGCTGTTCAGAGCTAAAGCTTCTGTGATTAATAACATTACCTGGTCGGATCATGCCGCAGTTAAACTAGTCATAGAAGACCCCTTGGCAACCAACAACACATATATATGGCGATCTAGCTTGCATTTGTTTTAGGATGCTCCGGCCAAGGCTAAGTTTGAACAGCAGTTACGAGAATTTTTTGATTAAAACACTATGTCGGTCGATGACCCATTTGTTGTGTGGAACACAAAGCCTACATGAGAGGCGTCATTATACAGCACGGGGCGAGGGCTAAGAGGATGAGGCAGCAGCACATTCAAACACTAATATCCAAAATTGATACCCTAGAAACTCAAAACAAACAGAAGCCCACCCAACAGTTAATGGACCAATTGCTACAGACCCATCATGAACTCAGACTGGTATTGCTGGGGGACTTTGAAAAGACCTCTAGGAGACTCTTAATATGTCCTATTATGCCAGTGGTAACAGATCAGGAAAACTTTTAGCCAATAGATTTAGGGGACATAAATATAAATCCCAAATTCCTTATGTTGTACATCCTCAAAATCATACTAAACAATCCCATATATAGGCTATAGCGTATACATTCAGCCATTACTATGCATCGCTGTACAACCTTAAAAATGACCGTTTTATACCCAAACCCACATCAGCTGTTATTGCTGATTTTTTACAAACAATTATTATCCCCAAACTGTCAGAGGAACATCTTGCAAAACTTTACTACCCAGTGGATGCGTCCGAAATACAACGCATCATTAACCACTTCCCACGAATCGACACAGGTCTACGTCGGCTGCAAAAAGTGGTTGTACCGTGGTGATGCCTGCAGCTAGAGGCATCATCACCGTACCATTTTTTAGAGCTTTCAGGTCGTAATGGCTGATGCAGCTTGGGAGTGGCTTGGTCGTTACCCCCAGTGAACGGCAGGGGACGCCCCCCTCTCCCGCCGCCTTCCACGGCTCTGCCCGGGTCTTCTGTCCCACCAGTAGACCCGAGCAACCAGCCGGCACCTCCGCTGGTTGGTTGGAGTCCCTAACAAAGCCGGATTCGGCTTCAATCGGTTCTCCGATGTTGTAACCCGGAAGCGGCGTTCATGAGGTTACGTCCAGGTTACTCGGCGGCTAAAGGCGCCAAATTTGAAAAGTGACAGTATTCAAAAATGCAGTTTTCGGCATTTTGAATACATTCAAGTGCAGTGGAGGGGTCTAGGGTCTTTTAGACCCCCGATCCCTCCATAAAGAGTACCTGTCACTGCCTATTGCTCTCACAAGGGATGTTTACATTGCTTGTGACAGCAATAAAACTGATCAGATTTTTTTAAAAAAAGAAAACCTGTGCTAAAATTTAAAAAAAAAAAAAAAAAAACATTTTTTTTAAAGCACCCCCATCGCCGTGAGCTTGCACACGAAAGAAAACGTATACAGAAGTAGCGCTCCCAAATGAAATCGCTGTTTAAACCACACATGTGAGGTATCACCGCGATAGCCAGAGCAAGAGCAATAATTAAAAAAAAAAAAGAGCTACTCTGTATCTCGAAACTGGTAAACGTTAACATTTTTTAAAGCATCGCCTATGTTGATGAGATTTTTATTGACCGTAGTTTGTCGCCATTCTGCGGGTACGTGCAATTTTAAACCGTAACATGTTAGGTATCTATTTACTCAACGTGACATCATCCTTCACAATATACAAAAAAATGGGCTAACTTTACTTTTTGATTATGTTTAGTTTTTTTTTTAATGCAGGGAAATTTTTTTTTCTAAAAAAAATGGCGTTTGAAAGACCGCTGCGCAAATACCACGTGACAAAAAATATTGCAACGACTGACATTTTATTCTCCAGAGTCTTTGCTAACAAAAAATATATAATGTTTGGGAGTTCTAAATAATTTTCTAGCAAAAAATACTGATTTTAACTTGTAAACAACATGTGTCAGAAATGGGCTCGGTCCAGAAGTGGTTAAGTCATTACCTAACAATAAGTCACCGGGTCCAGACGGTTTCACTGGGGAATACTACAAATCCTTCCAGGATGTCCTGACTCCCCACCTAATGGGGATTTGTAGTGCTGCAGCTGCCTCCTCCTCTCTCCCCCTGGAAATGCTTATAGCTATGATAATCGCACTGCCAAACCAGGTTAGGCGCCAGATGTACCTCAAAATTTTCGTCCCATATCGCTACTCATCACTTATCTCAAGATTTACGCTAAACTACTGGCCACCAGATTAGTGGATATATTACCCTTACTCATACACAGAGATCAGACAGGTTTTACCAAGGGACGTCAGACAGCAGATGCCACAAGACGTCTTCTCAATGTTATTCATCTAGCTAATAAAAACAAAACGCCTTCTCTGCTCCTTGGGTTGGATGCAGAGAAGGCGTTTGACAGGATACATTGGGAATATTTGGTACATGTTTTATCTGAATTTGGTTTTACAGGACCGATTTATTCGGCCATCATGGCATTATATACTGGACCAACGGCCCAAGCGTATGTTTCTGGAGCTCTACCAACGCCCTTTGATATTACCAATGGATAAGGGTTGTCCCCTATCTCCACTGATTTTTAATTTATTAATGGAACCCTTGGCTTCATACTTACGCTCCCATCCCCTTATAACTGGGCTTAATACAAAGACCGGTGATCACCAATGTCGACACTTCCCTGGCTTCGGTGCATTCAGCATTATGCAAATTTAATAACGTTTCATATTATAGCGTGAATGAGACAAAATCTTTTATCTTAAACGTAGGTGTTGAAGATACGGTTAATCAGACACTGAAGCAAAACTTTTCATACAAATGGATGGAAGACGGAATTAAATACTAATGCCCCATACACACATGCAGATTATCTGCAGACTTTTGTCTGCAGACTTACCAAAACCATATAATATGAGGTCAAACCTAAACACTTTCAATTTGTATGCAATCCGGCAGGCCCTTGCACTACATAGAAAAGGTAAGTCTGCAGACAAAAGTCTGCAGATAATCTGCACGTGTGTACGGGGCATTAGGCATTACTCTCACATCCAGAATAGAGGACCTTGTCAAGGCAAATTACGTTCCCTTTCAAAACTCATTTAAAGCTAAATTGGATAGTTTGGCTCAAGTTGAACTTTCATGGTCAAGACGGCTAGCAGCCTTTAAGATGCAAATCCTACAACAGCTATTATACCTATTTAGAATGCTACTAATTCCATTGCCCAACTCCTATTTTCATAACCTACAAAGCATGTTAAACAAATATCTATGGAAGGGCAAAAAAGCTTGATGCGCGTTCCATAAGCTTATCAAACATAGGAATGCGGGAGGTATAGGCCATGTGCCACTTCAAGACTATTATTAATTAATTGGACATCCCCCGCCAGTAATCCCCTGTGGGTTGAATTGGAACAATCCCAAGTCCCCAGAGGGAATCTTCTGGACTTCCTACTGACAGCACCCCATAACAGAAATCTTGATAGCAAACTTGCCCCCTCTATTCTAGCATCTCTTTGCGCTTGGACTCATCTCTGTAATTCCAAAAAATGGAGCAGCGCCGTATCACTTATTAAACTACCCCTATCCGCATTGTCTTTCCTCATTCCAGATATTAATAGTAACTGGAGGGATTGGGTACTTAGAAGACATACTTGAAGGCTCCGCCTCAAACTATTTAAAACATTGCAAATAAAATACAACCTTCCCCAGATGGAACCATATAAATTCATTCAAATAGCCCATTTACCTAAGGGGAATCACACTATACAGACAGAACTACCAGTAGGTTTAGTTCAATACTTCCAACGACAAACAACTCCACGCAAGGGAATTTCTCTCATATATGCTCATCTACAAGAGAAAACCATGTTAAAAACCCATCAATGGGAATTAGATATAGGTATCACATTAAAAATTGGATGGAATCTCTTAGCACAGTATATTCCTCTCCCAAAAGTGTTGACCTATGGGAGTTACATCAAAAGATACTACTGAGGTGGTACCTAACACCATACCGACTGTTGAAAATCTACCCAAATATCTCCATTCTGGAGGATGTGTGGGGCTCCAGGCACATTAATCCATATCCTGTGGGCATGCCCTAAAATACAAATGTTCTGGTCTCAGGTAGAACGAATTGAGGCCACTCTTACAGGTCTAAATCACTGACTGTCTCCAGCAATGGGGATCCTATCATTAGAACTCAAAACCATACCCCTATCCATAAGGACAGTAATTTCTCACCTTTTATTGGCCGCGCGCCCCTGACTTTACTTAGACATTGGAGAGAGGAAAAAGCTCCGGGAATAGCAGAGGTAATTCAAACCACCCAAACACATGGCACTTATGAGATTCTTTTTGCGTAATCTATGGGAAGATACGAAGTAGTATCCCAGTGCTGGGCTCCCTGTTTGAATGGTACTCCAACAACTTATAGTTTGAGGGTAATGTCACATTTTAGGGGGGAGGTTTTATTTTAGCTACTATTACCTGAATGACTTTCTTACACCATGTCTAAAAAACTGTGTACTTCTGACTGAATGGGATTTTCACACATTTGTAAGTTTAATTATTGTTTGCACTTTATTAGAACATACTCTCCTTCATTTAATCTTTACTTGTTCATGTAACCCGTCACATTTTATCCTAGTTTCAGGGAGCTACCACCCATACGTCTCATAGCGCGTAGATAAAATACTGTTTGAGACTTAAAGCGTAAAAAGTTATTGGTGAGGATTAGATACTTCCTTCTAATTCCTCAGACCACTGTGAGAGATCATAAGAGGACTTGTGAGTAGATCTTTCCAATGACTGGTAGCACTGAGCCCCTCCAGGACATATTAGAGTTTAATCTTTAAGAAATGCCATAGAATGTGAGAGGCGACAGGGTTGCACTGTTATAACAAAGTATTTATGTTTCCTATGTAACTTTTAAAAAGTGTCAGAAAATAAAGAAAGAAAATGGAGGGGACTAAACTATCCCAACATGGTTGGAGTCATGGATGGTTAGATCATTTTTTAATCCAACCATGTGGGGATAGTGGAGCAAGCAAAATTATTTGTGTGTGGCTATCTAGATTTTTACAGACCATTTTGTTTAGACTGGCATAATATGAGACTCCATGAGAGAGAGTAGTTGCCTCCTCTTTCCTCATTATTTTCTCTTTTGCCTTGATCATTTATTACTGTGTGCAACAATGATCAGTATATTATTGGCCAACCAATAAACTCACCCTCCTTTTTTGTTACATATATATACAGTCCAGGCAATGTTTTATAGGAAGTAAAAAAATATATATTTGAATACCTATGGCTTATGGTGCATAGGCAACACACCCTTCGTTTAGTGTAGTTTCAGTTTTTGCCAGTCTAGTATTTTTTGCTATATTTCAGGTATTAGTCTGCATTGACAGAAAAGTCAGCAGTTTTATTCCAATATTTAAGAATTTTAAAGAAAATGAACAGCATACAAGGAAACTTGAGACAGCATTAAAACTTCTGTCAGATTATTTCTTGTCTACTTTTGTCAGATTATTTCTTGTCCGTGAAGACAGAAAGTGATGAGAAATCCAATATTTTGCAGTTGTCACTGGAGCAGGAAGTGAAAGGAAATCTTCCAATAAGGAAACCTGTTATGGTGCAGTGTTATTTTGGCAGCAAATTTCAAGTTAGTTTTAGTCATAGTCTGTTGACTAAAATGCCATTTTATTTTATTCGTATTTTAGTCTTTTGACTAAAATAATATTTTAGTTTTAGTCGTATTTTAGCAATCTAAATTGTTTTAGTTTTAGCCATATTTTACTCGGCTTAAATCTCCAGTGCATTTTAGTCAACTACAAATCAAATGGGTCTAGGCGAATTGGAGTGCATTATTTAAACATTTCTCTAGAATTTCCAAACAAATTATATACTTGTATCAGTTGTGAATATTTTTTAACTGATTCATGACAAATGTTCCCATACATGTGTAATATTATCTCTCACCCACAGGTGGTTTAGTGAGTTTGTTGGATGTCGTGTATATAAAATGGCTGCCGCATATTCAATAAACCATGTGGTTGTGGGGTGAAGTGCAACCATGTGTTGATGACCTCACTCACAAAATTACCTGTGAGTGGTCAAGAGGAATGAGTACATCCTGTGGGGGGTCTATGGTATACAGGACTATAAAAAGAGTAATTAGCATGAGGAAAGCCTGTTTTGTTGGAGCTGTGAAGAGGCAAGCATGCAGCCAGGATTTCTTATTGTCCTGTTTCTCCAGCTATCCGTTGTAAGCTGTTGACATTCAACTTCCAGTGCTAAGTATTATTTGATATTTTGGGAATAGGGTTGTATGTTTAAGACGTGGTATTTTGTGTGATGTTTATAGTAATTTTTATGTGTTAGAAGTTTTATGTATTTTGATGTCCAGTAAAGTTTTGTTTTATTCTCTTAATCAAAACTGCTCTTGGTGTGTCTGTTCATTTTAAATATTCACTAGATATTTCAGTGGCTGTCCAGTATACCTGCAATTTCAGTATATTGGGCTGCAACAATTAAGAGCTAATCTGCTCAAGTGTATGCAGTCTTTTGCTTTTATAAATGTTGTTGTTTCCCACTGTTATTAGTTTAATATTTATATTAAACTATATATTATACATTTGATACAATACTCCTTGAGTAAAAATCTAATAATATGTTGCTATTTATGGTACTGTATTTTCTGGCGTATAAGACTACTTTTGAACCTCAAAAAAATCCCCCAAAAATGGGGGGTCATCTTATACGCCGAGTATAATATCTTCAAGATAACCTAAGTATAAGTATTACCGGTAGATGAAAATTAGGGGGGTCGTCTTATACGCCCAGTCGTCTTATACGCCGGAAAATACGGTATTAAGGTTTGAACATGCATTACAGAGACACAGATTTAGCCATTGTGATATATAACGTCTTTATAAATAAAACCAAGTTTCATAAAGAAACAAAAATATTGCTTTTTGACAAACAGAAGTGCAACTTTAAAATACAAAAAAAAAAAAAAATCTGTAAACTATATTGGCTGTAATGTCATTACCTGAATATATTACCAAAATTAAATATTAAGAAAATATTAAGAAAAAATATAAGAAAAGCCTTTTTCTTAATTTTTTCTCTTTCAGCAGCTTAGTAGATGCCCCCTACTTGTGCTTATGTGATAGCGCAATACATGTTTAAACTTTCCTGTGCTATTATTACAGGCTTTGGATGGAAATTTGTTGCCAATTTAGAAATGACCAGCAGAGTAGTGTTAATTTTGATTTTAATTTTACTCGTATTTTAGTCTTATGACTAAAATGCCATTTTAGTTTTGGTTGTATTTTAGTCATCTGAATTGTTTTAGTTTTAGTCATATTTTAGTAGACTAAAATAGTGTTAATTTATTAGATGAAAATATTTTAGTCGACAAAATTAACACTGTTCTGATGACAACTGTCTACTGTAATTTTCCTCATTTTGGAGAGATTTCATCTCATATACTGTTGTGTTTCTTAGACAGGAAAATTATGGAAAATTGTTATCAAATACTTACTGTAATTTTCTTTTCCTGGCCTATCCTCACATCAGCACACAATGGGTTAACACCTCCTCTGGAGCCCACAGGACCACCTCTTCCTATGGATCAGAAGGTCTTTTTGTTTGCACAAATTAGCAAGAACTGGAATGTTGGACACCAGTGTGCCTCTTTTGTGGACTTCAGGTCCTTACACAAGTTGCTACCTATGTACATGGAAAGGTCGAAGACATGAGGAAAGTGGACAATCTTTTCATTTCACCATCAGGTTCTTGAGTCCTCTTCTATTGGTTTACCAGGGTGATTAGATTGGCATGCAGGAAGTAGGCCTTTCTGCTCAGGAACAGGGACAAGCTCCTTGGACCGGAGGGGTGGCAGCCTTTGGGGCAGTTATGCCAGGATTTCAGTGAAGAATATATGAGAGATGGGTAGCCCTTTATTTGACTTTAAGGCTAGGCGTGCAGTCAGCGAGTTCTGTAAATTTTGGGACGAGACATATAAATTATTTTTGTCCTTGGCAGCTTTTCTTGGATTGTCAATGTTTATTTTCATGTGTTACCTCCTGCCCATTTATTCAGCTAGTTATATCCCATTGTATGTTGATTTGAGGTAGGGCCAGGAATATGGAAAAGCATTATCAAATACTTACCGTAATTTTCTTTTCATGGCCTATCCACACCTCAGCACAGGACTCCCCCCGTAGTGGCCTGTCGCAGGCTAGGTTATGGAACACTTCAGTCGGGGAGGGGCTGCCTTTTATTTAGCTAGGAAGAAGTGGTCCTGTGGGCTCCAGAGGACGTGTTAACCCATTGTGTGCTGATGTGAGGTAGGGCCAGGAAAAGGGAATTCTCTCCAATAGAACACAAACAAAAAAAAAAAAAAACTTGACAGAAGTTTTAACCCTTCCCTACTTTATACAAAAAATTGGCTTTAGTTATACTTAAATAAGACTAAGAAAAGACTAATGTCCATCTAGTTTCACCTCCTTTTTTCATTGAACAGATTTAGGCACACTTTACCTGAATACTTACTACTACTGGCAAAAAATGTCACGATACCTTAGGATGTTTCAGGAGCAGATCTGTAGCTTCTTCAAAATATTCTAAATCTAGTTTTCGGAATGAGCTTGGAAGATCCTCATAACCAAAATATGCCAGAGCAAAAACCACAAACCCATGACTGGCGAGAAGACTAGCTCTGTATTCTGCAAGGCCACCTCCTCCACCAAACATGTCGATGATACCAGGATATGCACCCTTTCCTGTTTAAATAATACCAATTAATATAAGTATTTAAAGCTGAAAGAGTAGTTTAAAAAATATTGTTGGGGTTTGAAGTGGAATGCAAGTGAAAACCTAACTAACCCCAAAACTACTCCTATCCCGATTCTAAGCCTATTCTTTCTACCCTGTAAAAGGAAAGATGTCTATACTTACCTATTCCGAAGTTGCTTTGGTCAAAGCACAGGATCTCTCCAGTGCCGGTTTCAATGTAGAGGAGAGACTGCTGACAATGGCTGCAGAGCCTGGGTGATTGTGTCATCCATAGGCTTGCTATGGGGAATCTTTTGTCAGCTGTCCCTCCTCTAAACTGAAGCCAGTCATGTTACCGGAATGACTTCAGAATTGCTTAGTATAGGCATCTTTCCTTTTACAGGGTTGATATATTAGGTTTAGAATGGGGGTGGAAGTAGATTTAGGGTGAGTATACACGGGCCGAAAATAAGCAGCAAACAGTCGGTTTGGCAGGAACCAGTCGACTTTCATCCCATGTGTACAGATTTTCATCCAACAGAAACCAGTCTCACAACTAGCTTCTGTCAAATGAGCATGCTGGAAAAGCAACATCCAATCAGCAGTTGCAACCAATAGCTATGAGGTGGAGGGGGTCAGTCCCTTTGTCAGAACACAATAGCTCAGCAGGGGAGATCGCCACACTAACATTGGATATGTTAGTATAGTGATTTATATGCTTCTTTTTGTTCAGCCCGCTGGGTTGAGCGGAATAAAACTTACCGTGTATACCTAGCATTAGGCTTAGTTAGATGTTGACTTGCCTTCCACTTTAATGCCTGTAAATACACTTTCAGAGCACAAGAACCCAACCAACAAAAATACAATTGACATCATTCACACCTTTTATCTTGTCTTCATGGATTCCCTATAAGTATCTCCTAAACTGCAATATAATACACATTTTGCTCTCTCTCATCCAGTAATATGAATCATATACAGTCTGACAACCCTGGCAGATGTTTGCTTTGGCTATAGTTAGGCATTAAAGCTGAACTCCAGGCAAATAGCTAAATACACAGATGAAACACATGACATGAAGTACCTAATCTTACCTGGCAAAGGATTAGAGTTTCTTTACCCCCCTCACACAGCACAGCCATGTGAATAACCCGACTTACAAGTAAGGAAAACAGTGATGTCCTCTCTACCTCAGGCCTGCTGACTGAATAGTAAAAGAGTACCAGCCGAATGCATAGGTCATCCCTCTGCTCTATTCCCCATGGTATCAGGACAATATCCCCCCGGACAATATCCCCCTGGACATAATCCCCCCTGGAAAATATCCCCCCGGGACAACATCTCCCGGGCAATATCCCCCGGGACAATATCCCCCCGGAAAACATCCCCCTGGACATAGGGTTAGGGTTAGAGGGGGGATATTATCCAAGGAGGATATTGTCCAGGGGGATGTTGTCCAGGGGGATAATGTCCGGGGGGATATTGTCCTAGAATCATTCCCATATTAGCATGTTAATTTTTCAACACATTTCAAAACATGCGCACATAGCACAGATCATCCTAGTCCTGCCCCTCCCTTTCCCAGATGTTATCTCAACTTGTCTGCCATGGTGGAAATACACTTTTATGATTTATTATTGAATACAGAGCTACAATAATTTATGCCATCACTACTGCCTGAAATTCAGCTTTAGCCAGGAATTTCTGATCTTCTGCCCAGTCCAGGTAGTTTTTAATAACATGCTGGGATGCAACACTGGAGTGACTTCAGCACCCCATGTTGTCCCCCCCTATATGCAGAAATTTCAAGGACTACCAGTTACATCCACTGGATATTTTATGCTTACTCGCAAGCTATAGCTTTGTTTAGAGATTTTGGCCTGTCTCTACACCTCCCAACTTTTTGAGATGGGAACGAGGGACAACTATTAGTAAAGGTATGTAGGCAAATGAAAAATGAATAGTTAAACCCACAAGTGTTTTTATTTACCCACCTCTATTCCTTTAAATTGGCCTTTGAAATTTACAAATGCAGCAATTTAGAAATTGGATGAAAGGTTAAGCACTGGGAAACAGTTTTGAAAGATAAAAATGTATTTTATTTACAATTTTATGGATCAGACCAAAATTAAAGACAAATGAGGAGGAAGAAGGGACAGAGGGACTTTGTTCCAAATCAGGAACAGTCTCTCAAAATAAGGGACAGTTGGGAGGCCTTTTCTCTGTCACTCTGGAAGAATCAGAGAGAAGAAAACATCATTCAGAATCATCACGGGATTGATCATGCTGTCTAGCCAGTACTTTTCAGTAAAGCTGCTGTCATTTACCTTTCAGGTTCAGGGTTAGGCCAGTTCTTTCTGCATAACACAAGGGTATTTTATTTAAAAAGTCAGATTTATCTACTCCTCCATGATCCTTCTTGTCCCATTACCACACAGAAAGTTAGGAAAAGTTTAGTCACTTTTCATATTTTACAAGGTGCGCTAAACACTGTCTTTTGTCACATTTGCACATTTATGGGATGTAATAAATAAAAAAAAGTGTTTTAAAATTCCAAAACACTTTTCTTCTTTATATTACTTGGAATTTTAAGTAAAAAAAAAAAGATTTGGCGTGACTATTTCACATGTAAATAGACTTTAGTAATTTAAGAATGTAAACTTACCCGCAGGGGAAAAAATGGTACCTCGAAGTCTACCATCACGGATCTGGGTCCTTTGTACATCAGCAGCTATGTGCCACCTACTAAATGTAGCACTGCAAGTGGGCTGTGGGTCAGGAAGTAACCCTACTGATAAAGAATCAAAAAAATCCACCGTGTACAGAAATGGGCCAGCTTTCACGTCTCTTTTAACAGGTCGTTGAAATGGTTTTAGAGGCTTCAATGACCATAACAGTCCCATGGGATGAACTCCTTGGTAATTTCCACCAAGAGCTGGGTTATTATCCAAGTTAATTTGCCCTTCTACATCAGCTTTGTAAAATGCTCGTGACTGGAAGACATTTCCCTTTTCATCTTGAAGTGTTAAACGAATGGTTGCCAGTTGATTGGGTTGCAGTCCTGATGCCTTAATTTGCACATGCTCATCAGCCAGACCAGTTTCTGGAGTTACTATAAGATTAACCATGTTTGCAATATTGTGCAAATTGTAAAAATGCCTTGAAAGGAAAACAATGTAGTATATATCAGATGAAGATGCAATAAACATACTGTATAATAAACAATCAAATGAAGATCAGTGAAAAATTGCATGGTAACACAAATTGCTAATCAGCCAATCACATGGCAGCAACTCAATGCATTTAGGCATCAAGACGCGGTGAAGCTTATTGGTGAAGTTCAAACCGAGCATCAGAATTGGGAAGGTGACTTTGAAACTGGCATGGTTGTTGGTGCCAGACGGGCTGGTCTTAGTATTTCAAAAACTGCTGATCTACTAGGATTTTCATGCACAACCATCTCTGCAGTTTACAGAGAATGGTCTGAAAAATAGAAAATATCCAGTGAGTGGCAGTTGTGTGGATGAAAATGTCTTGTTGATGTCAGAGGAGAATGGGCAGACTGGTTTGAGACGATAGAAAAGGTAACAGAAACCTAGCATAGGGAAAAAACTTTTCAGTAGGAGGGAGATTAAAAAGACATGTGGCCATTCACTGGAATTGGAAGAGAAGCAGCTTAACCTTAAACTGTGTACAGGGTTCTTTACTGTCAAAGTGATAAGAATATGGAATTCTCTTCCACAAGCAGTAGTATCAGCAGGGAGCGTTGATAGTTTAAAAAAACGATTTGATGGGCATCTTAACGATCACAACATACAGGGATCTACGATCTACTATTGACCTAAACACATGCACACACACCACAGGTTGAACTTGATGGACTGGTGTCTTTTTTCAACCTTACTGACTATGTAAATTGAAATTGAAAAATAATCACTCGTTACAGCCAAGGTATGCAGAATACCATCTCTGAATGCACAACACATCAAACCTTGAAGCAGATGGGCTACAGCAGCAGAAGACTACACCAGGTGCCACTCCCTTCAGCGAAGAACGGGAAACTGAGGTTATAATTCACACCAAAATTAGACAATAGAAGATTGGAAATATGTTGCCTGGTCTTTTTTATTTTTTATTTTATTGTTTAATACATTTTTATTTAATTTTCTGAAAAAATAAACTCACACATAAAAAAGAAAAAAGAGAAGAAAAAAGAAATACAATTCTATTACGTTCAGTACAGCCTGCATTTCTATAATGTTCCAATAAATTCCATGTATCATCAATACTGTACTAACCTAATTTTCTAAAAAAAAAAAAAAAAGTTTATTTTTTCAAAAAATTAAATAAAAATGTATTAAACATATGTTGCCTGGTATGATGAGTCTCGATTTCAGCTGCGACATTCAGATGGTAGGGTCAGAATTTGGCATAAACAACATGAAAGCATTGATCCATCTTGCCTTATATCAACGGTTTAGGCTAGTGTTGGTGGTGTAATGTTGTGGGGGATTTTTTCTTGGCACACTATGGGCCCCTTAGTACCAATTGAGCATTGCCTAAATGCCATGGCTTACCTGAGTTTTGTTGCTGACTATGTCCATCCCTTCATGACTACAGTGTACCTATCTTCTGATGGCTACTTTTAGCTGGATAATGTACCATGTTATGAAGCTCAGATCATCTTGAACATGACAAGTTCACAGTACTCCAGTTGCCTCCACAGTCACCAGATCTTAATCCAATAGAACACCTTTGGGATGTGGTGGAACAGGAGATTCGCATCATGAATGTGCAGTTGACAAATCTGCATCGAATGCGTGATGCTTTTAGGTCAATATGTTTCTAACACCTTGTTGAATCTATGCCAAGAAGAATTAAGGGAGTTGTGAAGGCAAAAGGGGGGTCCAACCTGGTACTAGCAAGGTGTACCTAATATAGTGGTCAGTGAGTGTATATAAAAAAATAAAATAAAAAATACAAATGTATTTATTAAAAAAAAAAAAAAAAAAAAAAAAAAAACATAGTGTGCACAAACATATGCAAGCAAGCGCAGAGAAAAAAATAGACCTCTTTGTAATTAAACAGCTATTCAGGATAAGCCACATTTTTTCTCTCTTTTATGCTGGTCATTTTTTTGTTTCAGAAAGAGTTTGAAAAGGCTAGATCCATTCACATGTAAAAAATGCTGGAGCTCAACCATATAATTCAAGTCCGTTATTGATTAATGCTTCACAGCATTGGACAATGACAAAACCCATGCTTTCACTGTCCAATTCACGGTCCAATGATGTGATGTATTATTCAATAAAGGATCTGAAGTTTATCGTCACGCTCAAGCATTCTTCTCTTGTTTTTGATAGGGTGCAGGAACCCAGCCCCCATTTAAGGGTAAGAGGTACAGCTTATTTCTGCAAAAGCTTTGCTTGGAAAGGTTAGAGACTCTGTCAGGATTTTATTAATGTGTCCCTTTTAGGACAGAAACTGTTGGGAAATCTGTCTGCAACAGGGGCACAAATAAAAAAAAAAAAAAAAACATTTGTCACAGAGTGGGGAAAGGCACTGATAGGCGTCACTGATAGGCAGCACTGATAGGTGTCACTGGTAGGCAGCGCTGATAGGCGTCACTGGTAGGCAGCACTGATGGGCACTGATAGGCGGCATTGATGAGGAGGCACTGATTGGCAGCACTGATTTGCAGTATTGATGGGAACTGATTTGGCATCCCAAATGGGCACTGATTGGCACTGATAGGCAGCACTGATGGCCATTGTTATTTAGAACACTGATGATCACACTGTGAGGAGATGATAACCGACAAGTGTGTTTACATCTTGATCAGCTGTAATTGGACACAGCTGATCATGTGGTAAAGAGATGCTGTGATTGGCTCTTTACCCCAATCTGTGATCAGCTGTGTCCAAAGTACACCGCGATCACAGAGTGTGCCGATGTGGGCGCACGGGGGGCGCGATCACGGGAGGATGTCATTAGACATCCTCCGAGAAATGGCCGACTGTGCTGTAGCCATCATTTTGCTATAGCGCGGTCTGCAAGTGGTTAAGTACTGTTAAAGGTTGGGATTCTGTCCTTGTGATGTTTTTTCATCATCCCTTGGCTACTCGTTGGGCTACTCATTGCTTGATCGTTACTTTATCCATAGGGTGGCTCTACCGCTGTGACCTCTGTTGCCACCTTGGGTCCTGAACCCGGTTGAATGCCACCTATCAATGTCCATCAGTGCCGCCTATCAGTGCCCTTCATTGCTGCCTTTTAATGCCCATCAGTGCCACCTATCAGTGTCCATCAATGCCGCATATCAATGCACCCTCATCACTGCCTATCAGTTCAGCCACCAGTGTCGCCTCATCAGTGCCCATCAGTGCAGCCTCATCAGCACACATCAGTGAAAGAGGAATAATTACCTGTTCGCAACATTTTGTAACAGAAAATAGAAAAAAAATATTTTTTCCAAAATTTTTGATCTTTTTTTATTTGTTTAGCAAAAAATAAAAAGCCCAGTGGTGAATAAACACCACCAAAAAAAAGCTCTATTTATTGGCCGACGTGGAAAAGCACATGCACTGTTCCTAAGCCTGTCGGGTTTGGAAAAGGTCGCCCATTTTCGCCTGGGTGGGCGCATGCGCAGTGTAACATACTGGCTCCGATGGGCGCCATTTTTGAATAAAGACAGTGTCACAGGCAGTGGCTACACAGAGGAGAAGAGGACAGAAGAGAACACTCATGTGAGAAGGATAATGTTATATGGTTATTATTTATAGTGGCTGCTTTTTGTGTGTGTTTAGCAACACGTTCATACCTACGAGTTTATATATACTTTTTTGGCGCTGGGTGGATACATTAATTGAATATTTCATTGGTGTGTCCCTTGCTTGGCATGTGAGAAGGATGACAGTGCGGTGGGGGCTGAAGTCAGGGGGCAGAGAAGGACAGTGCTGTGGGGGATGAAGTCAGGGGGCAGAGAAGGACAGTGCTGTGTGGGCTGAAGTCAGGGGGCAGAGAAGGACAGTGCTGTGGGGGCTGAAGTCAAGGGGCAGAGAAGGACAGTGCTATGGGTGGGAGATGTAAAGGATGGCAGAGGAGGACACTGATGTGGAAGGTGAAGGGGGGCAGATTAGAACACTACTGTTGGGGGGTGTCCACAGTCCCTGACCATCTCCTGTACCATGTTCGCAGCCTCTGACCACCTCCCGTACGATGTCCGCAGCCTCTGACTACCTCCTGTACGATGTCCTCAGCCTCTGACCACCCCCTGTACAATGTCCACAGCCTCTAACCATCTCGTGATTTATATCCCCAGTCTCCAACCTTCTCTTGTATCTTATCTACAGCCTCTAACCTTCTCCTGTATCATATCCGCAGCCTCTAACCATCTCTTGTATCATATCCACAGCCTCTAACCTTCTTTTGTATCATATCCGCAGCCTCTAACCATCTCTTGTATCATATCCCCAGCCTCTAACCTTCTCTTGTATCATATCCGCAGCCTCTAACCATCTCTTGTATCATATCCCCAGGGCCGATCCTAGGGTCACAGGCGCCTGGGTGCAGAAATTTTTCTGGCGCCCCCACATGGGCGTGGTCATCTTACTAACTCCTCCCCTTTACGGATGTTTATATGGCAATGGCATAAACACAGAGATGCTCCCCTAAGAAGCCTTCCTTACCCCGGGACCCTCCCACGATCTCTTAACAATAAACAAATTACAGTAAGAGAAGCAGAGTACTCTAATGGGAACTGGAGGGGGGTCTCTCTAATGAACACAGAGAGGGCATCTGTTAGAGAGTCTGTTAGACAGAGCCCCCAGACAGGAGATGGTAACAGACTTCAGACATGATACAAGAGATGGTCAGAGACTGCGGATATGATACAAGAGATCAATGCATTGATGCAGCCTCATCAGTGCCCACCAAATGCAGCCTCATCAGTGCCCACCAAATGCAGCCTACCAGTGCCCACCAAATGCAGTCTACAAGAGCCCACCAAATGCAGCCTACCAGTGCCCACCAAATGCAGCCTATCAGTGCCCACCAAATGCAGCCTACCAGTGCCCACCAAATGCAGTCTACCAGAGCCCACCAAATGCAGCCTACCAGTGCCCACCAAATGCCGTCTACCAGAGCCCACCAAATGCAGCCTACCAGTGCCCACCAAATGCAGCCTATCAGTGCCCACCAAATGCAGTCTACAAGAGCCCACCAAATGCAGCCTATCAGTGCCCACCAAATGCAGCCTACCAGTGCCCACCAAATGCAGCCTACCAGAGCCCACCAAATGCAGCTTACCAGTACCAACCAAATGCAGCCTACCAGTGCCCACCAAATGCAGCTTACCAGAGCCCCCTAAATGTAGCTTACCAGTGCCCACCAAATGCAGGTTACCAGTGCCCACCAAATGCTGCCTACCAGTGCCCACCAAATGCAGCTTACCAGAGCCCACCAAACGCAGCTTACCAGAGCCCCCCAAATGCAGCCTACCAGTGCCCACCAAATGCAGCTTACCAGAGCCCACCAAATGCAGCTTACCAGAGCCCACCAAATGCAGCCTATCAGTGCCCACCAAATGCAGATTACCAATGCCCACCAAATGCAGCCTACCAGTGCCCACCAAATGCAGCTTACCAATGCCCACCAAATGCAGCCTACCAGTTCCCACAAAATGCAGCTTACCAATGCCCACCAAATGCAGCTTACCAGTGCCCACCAAATGCAGATTACCAATGCCCACCAAATGCAGCCTACCAGTGCCCACCAAATGCAGCTTACCAATGCCCACCAAATGCAGCCTACCAGTGCCCACAAAATGCAGCTTACCAATGCCCACCAAATGCAGCTTACCAGTGCCCACCAAATGCAGCCTACCATTGCCCACCAAATTCATCTTACCAGTCCCCACCAAATGCTGCCTACCAGTGCCCACCAAATGCAGCTTACCAGAGCCCACCAAACGCAGCTTACCAGAGCCCCCCAAATGCAGCCTACCAGTGCCCACCAAATGCAGCTTACCAGAGCCCACCAAATGCAGCTTACCAGTGCCCACCAAATGCAGATTACCAATGCCCACCAAATGCAGCCTACCAGTGCCCACCAAATGCAGCTTACCAATGCCCACCAAATGCAGCCTACCAGTGCCCACAAAATGCAGCTTACCAATGCCCACCAAATGCAGCTTACCAGTGCCCACCAAATGCAGCCTACCATTGCCCACCAAATTCATCTTACCAGTCCCCACCAAATGCTGCCTACCAGTGCCCACCAAATGCAGCTTACCAGAGCCCACCAAACGCAGCTTACCAGAGCCCCCCAAATGCAGCCTACCAGTGCCCACCAAATGCAGCTTACCAGAGCCCACCAAATGCAGCTTACCAGTGCCCACCAAATGCAGATTACCAATGCCCACCAAATGCAGCCTACCAGTGCCCACCAAATGCAGCTTACCAATGCCCACCAAATGCAGCCTACCAGTGCCCACAAAATGCAGCTTACCAATGCCCACCAAATGCAGCCTACCATTGCCCACCAAATTCATCTTACCAGTCCCCACCAAATGCTGCCTACCAGTGCCCACCAAATGCAGCTTACCAGAGCCCACCAAACGCAGCTTACCAGAGCCCCCCAAATGCAGCCTACCAGTGCCCACCAAATGCAGCTTACCAGAGCCCACCAAATGCAGCTTACCAGAGCCCACCAAATGAAGCTTACCAGAGCCCACCAAATGCAGCCTATCAGTGCCCACCAAATGCAGATTACCAATGCCCACCAAATGCAGCCTACCAGTGCCCACCAAATGCAGCTTACCAATGCCCACCAAATGCAGCCTACCAGTGCCCACAAAATGCAGCTTACCAATGCCCACCAAATGCAGCTTACCAGTGCCCACCAAATGCAGATTACCAATGCCCACCAAATGCAGCCTACCAGTGCCCACCAAATGCAGCTTACCAATGCCCACCAAATGCAGCCTACCAGTGCCCACAAAATGCAGCTTACCAATGCCCACCAAATGCAGCTTACCAGTGCCCACCAAATGCAGCCTACCATTGCCCACCAAATTCATCTTACCAGTCCCCACCAAATGCTGCCTACCAGTGCCCACCAAATGCAGCTTACCAGAGCCCACCAAACGCAGCTTACCAGAGCCCCCCAAATGCAGCCTACCAGTGCCCACCAAATGCAGCTTACCAGAGCCCACCAAATGCAGCTTACCAGTGCCCACCAAATGCAGATTACCAATGCCCACCAAATGCAGCCTACCAGTGCCCACCAAATGCAGCTTACCAATGCCCACCAAATGCAGCCTACCAGTGCCCACAAAATGCAGCTTACCAATGCCCACCAAATGCAGCTTACCAGTGCCCACCAAATGCAGCCTACCATTGCCCACCAAATTCATCTTACCAGTCCCCACCAAATGCTGCCTACCAGTGCCCACCAAATGCAGCTTACCAGAGCCCACCAAACGCAGCTTACCAGAGCCCCCCAAATGCAGCCTACCAGTGCCCACCAAATGCAGCTTACCAGAGCCCACCAAATGCAGCTTACCAGTGCCCACCAAATGCAGATTACCAATGCCCACCAAATGCAGCCTACCAGTGCCCACCAAATGCAGCTTACCAATGCCCACCAAATGCAGCCTACCAGTGCCCACAAAATGCAGCTTACCAATGCCCACCAAATGCAGCCTACCATTGCCCACCAAATTCATCTTACCAGTCCCCACCAAATGCTGCCTACCAGTGCCCACCAAATGCAGCTTACCAGAGCCCACCAAACGCAGCTTACCAGAGCCCCCCAAATGCAGCCTACCAGTGCCCACCAAATGCAGCTTACCAGAGCCCACCAAATGCAGCTTACCAGAGCCCACCAAATGAAGCTTACCAGAGCCCACCAAATGCAGCCTATCAGTGCCCACCAAATGCAGATTACCAATGCCCACCAAATGCAGCCTACCAGTGCCCACCAAATGCAGCTTACCAATGCCCACCAAATGCAGCCTACCAGTGCCCACAAAATGCAGCTTACCAATGCCCACCAAATGCAGCTTACCAGTGCCCACCAAATGCAGATTACCAATGCCCACCAAATGCAGCCTACCAGTGCCCACCAAATGCAGTCTACAAGAGCCCACCAAATGCAGCCTACCAGTGCCCACCAAATGCAGCCTATCAGTGCCCACCAAATGCAGCCTACCAGTGCCCACCAAATGCAGTCTACCAGAGCCCACCAAATGCAGCCTACCAGTGCCCACCAAATGCCGTCTACCAGAGCCCACCAAATGCAGCCTACCAGTGCCCACCAAATGCAGTCTACAAGAGCCCACCAAATGCAGCCTATCAGTGCCCACCAAATGCAGCCTACCAGTGCCCACCAAATGCAGCCTACCAGAGCCCACCAAATGCAGCTTACCAGTACCAACCAAATGCAGCCTACCAGTGCCCACCAAATGCAGCTTACCAGAGCCCCCTAAATGTAGCTTACCAGTGCCCACCAAATGCAGGTTACCAGTGCCCACCAAATGCTGCCTACCAGTGCCCACCAAATGCAGCTTACCAGAGCCCACCAAACGCAGCTTACCAGAGCCCCCCAAATGCAGCCTACCAGTGCCCACCAAATGCAGCTTACCAGAGCCCACCAAATGCAGCTTACCAGAGCCCACCAAATGCAGCCTATCAGTGCCCACCAAATGCAGATTACCAATGCCCACCAAATGCAGCCTACCAGTGCCCACCAAATGCAGCTTACCAATGCCCACCAAATGCAGCCTACCAGTTCCCACAAAATGCAGCTTACCAATGCCCACCAAATGCAGCTTACCAGTGCCCACCAAATGCAGATTACCAATGCCCACCAAATGCAGCCTACCAGTGCCCACCAAATGCAGCTTACCAATGCCCACCAAATGCAGCCTACCAGTGCCCACAAAATGCAGCTTACCAATGCCCACCAAATGCAGCTTACCAGTGCCCACCAAATGCAGCCTACCATTGCCCACCAAATTCATCTTACCAGTCCCCACCAAATGCTGCCTACCAGTGCCCACCAAATGCAGCTTACCAGAGCCCACCAAACGCAGCTTACCAGAGCCCCCCAAATGCAGCCTACCAGTGCCCACCAAATGCAGCTTACCAGAGCCCACCAAATGCAGCTTACCAGTGCCCACCAAATGCAGATTACCAATGCCCACCAAATGCAGCCTACCAGTGCCCACCAAATGCAGCTTACCAATGCCCACCAAATGCAGCCTACCAGTGCCCACAAAATGCAGCTTACCAATGCCCACCAAATGCAGCTTACCAGTGCCCACCAAATGCAGCCTACCATTGCCCACCAAATTCATCTTACCAGTCCCCACCAAATGCTGCCTACCAGTGCCCACCAAATGCAGCTTACCAGAGCCCACCAAACGCAGCTTACCAGAGCCCCCCAAATGCAGCCTACCAGTGCCCACCAAATGCAGCTTACCAGAGCCCACCAAATGCAGCTTACCAGTGCCCACCAAATGCAGATTACCAATGCCCACCAAATGCAGCCTACCAGTGCCCACCAAATGCAGCTTACCAATGCCCACCAAATGCAGCCTACCAGTGCCCACAAAATGCAGCTTACCAATGCCCACCAAATGCAGCCTACCATTGCCCACCAAATTCATCTTACCAGTCCCCACCAAATGCTGCCTACCAGTGCCCACCAAATGCAGCTTACCAGAGCCCACCAAACGCAGCTTACCAGAGCCCCCCAAATGCAGCCTACCAGTGCCCACCAAATGCAGCTTACCAGAGCCCACCAAATGCAGCTTACCAGAGCCCACCAAATGAAGCTTACCAGAGCCCACCAAATGCAGCCTATCAGTGCCCACCAAATGCAGATTACCAATGCCCACCAAATGCAGCCTACCAGTGCCCACCAAATGCAGCTTACCAATGCCCACCAAATGCAGCCTACCAGTGCCCACAAAATGCAGCTTACCAATGCCCACCAAATGCAGCTTACCAGTGCCCACCAAATGCAGATTACCAATGCCCACCAAATGCAGCCTACCAGTGCCCACCAAATGCAGCTTACCAATGCCCACCAAATGCAGCCTACCAGTGCCCACAAAATGCAGCTTACCAATGCCCACCAAATGCAGCCTACCATTGCCCACCAAATTCATCTTACCAGTCCCCACCAAATGCTGCCTACCAGTGCCCACCAAATGCAGCCTATCAGTGCCCACCAAATGCAGATTACCAATGCCCACCAAATGCAGCCTACCAGTGCCCACCAAATGCAGCTTACCAATGCCCACCAAATGCAGCCTACCAGTGCCCACAAAATGCAGCTTACCAATGCCCACCAAATGCAGCCTACCATTGCCCACCAAATTCATCTTACCAGTCCCCACCAAATGCAGTCTTCCAGAGCCCACCAAATGCAGATTACCAGTGCCTACCAAATGCAGCTTACGAGTGCCCACCAAATGGAGCCTTAACAGTGCCCACAGGTTTCTGTGTTCATCCAGCAAGTTCACCCCCCCTACAGTTAGAAAACATCCCCTAGGGACACATTTAACCCTTTGACCGCCCCTGGTGTTAACCCCTTTCCTGACAGTGTCATTACAGTAACAGTGCGTATTGTTAGCACTGATTACTGTAGTAATGTCACTGGTCCCCCAAAAAGTGTCAAAAATGTCAGTTAGGTGTCCGATCTGTCCGCCGCAATGTCGGAGTCCCGCTAAAAATTGCAGATCGCCGCCATTACTAGAAAAAAAAAAAAAAATGACATAAATCTTTCTCCTAGTTTGTAGACGCGATAACTTTTTACCAAACATATGTTGTAGAATACAAATTAGACTAAAATTATGAAAAAAAATAGATTTTTTAATTTTGTTTTATTGGGAAAGTTTTATAGCAGAAAGTCAGTTTTTTTTTTTTTTTTAAGTGCAAAAAAAAATAAAAACCACACAGATGATCAAATACCACCAAAAGAAATCTCTATTTGTGGGGGGGATAAAGGACATCAATTCTATTGGGGTACAGCATCGCACGACTGCACAATTGTCAAAGTAATGCAGTGACGTATCGCAAAAAATGGCCTGGTCATTGAGGGGGTAAAACCTATCCAGTCCTCAAGTGGTTAAAGAGGAAGTAAACCCTCCTCTGCAAGTTGTTCCTATAGGTAAGCCTATGATAAGGCTTACCTATAGGTACTGTAAATATCTCCTAAACATGTACCGTTTAGGAGATATTTACCTTACATGCAGCCAGTGACATCACTGGCGCATGCGCTCTGAAGGAACGGCCGCTCGTGCCGTTCCTTCAGAGACCCGTGCCGTGACCGTGGGCTCCCGCGCGTGCCCGGGAGTGACGTCACCGCGGCTCCGGCCAATCAGATGGCCGAATGCCGCGATCCCGGAAGACGGGCGACTGGACATGTCGCCCGTCATACAGGTAAGCGGGCGGCACGGCGGGGGCTCGTTCTAAGGTAAGTATTTCATAATGAGCTAGTATGCGATGCATACTAGCTCATTATGTGTTTCTCTTGCAGGGTGAAAAAAAAAAAAATGTGGGTTTACAACTTCTTTAAGCCATCCCACTGCCTGATCTGAGGCTGAGCCCATAAGTTCTCTAATCGGCTGGCTCCAGACTGCGCATGCACAGTTCAGAGTAACCAAGAAGGATTTTGTTTTTCTAAAGTGTTTCACTGCCAGCCACTTGTGAGTTGTGGTAGGTGGCCAAGCCAGTAAGGGATCCAGATATATTTGTGTTTGCTTTCCTTTTGTTTTGCCCGCAGAAATCGCAGGTGCAGCAGAGTGTGGGTTGCAGGGACAGTATTTGTAATGACAGGCAGGCTACTGCTGAGCAAGACAGGTGCTCTTAATGTGCCCCCTCTCCTATTGTGGTGTTTGAGGGAGCCCAGGGAGATTCACAGCACAAGGCTAGCAGAGAATGCAGGGACAGAAGGTGTTTGCTGGCTGTAGGGCTGATAAAGAGCCAGTGCAGTGACCTCTTATCAAGCATGAGAAAAGGAGGGGGGAGGGGAGAGCACGGGAAGGATCACAGAGGCATCCTGCAGTGGCTGGGAGACCAGAAGAAACATTAGCTGGTTGGAGCTGACTTTACCTCCATCATCAGCCACAGGGAGAAGAGGAGGGAGCGCATGGGAAGGAACACAGAGGCATCTGTGTTGAGGCTGCAGTGCTAGAGGAGACAGATAGTGACAGGCTGATCAGTGTGAGAGCTGTGTGTACTCACTGCTCTTCTAGTAGTGCTGCTGAAGGGAGAGAGAGAGAGGAGTCAGCAATGTGCAGCTCAGCTGCCCGGGAGACCTGAAGATCGGGCAGTATGTGCTGACAGGAAGCAGAGCTCTCTCACCTTGTGTCTCCTCCGGATTGTTTAACAATGTTCAGGGGCGGGCCCCCTAGTGGCCTCGGGACCTCGGGCAGCTCCCGAATGGTCAGTCCGTCCCTGCTGCTACTGGAGCTTCTTTGGCGCCCCTCCTCCGCCTCAGCTTGCGGCGCCTGGGTGCAGTGAACCCTGTGCACCCGCCTCGGATCGGCCCTGCATATCCCCAGCTTCTAACCTTCTCTTGTATCATATTGACAGCCTGTAATCATCTCTTGTATCATGTCCGCAGCCTCTAATTATCTCTAGTATCATATCTGTAGCCTCCAATCATCTCTTTTATCATGTCTGCAGCCTCTGAGGGGTCTGGAGAGGAGTCAAGAGTGAGGGTGCCGCTGGGATGGGGATCACGGGAGGAGTCAGACAAGTGTGGACTGTGAAGAGGTGACTATGGGAAAAAACTAGAGCCGCCAAGCTGGACCCATCTGACTGAGCCCTGCATGGTGCACCTGAGAAGAGGTCAGTGGCAGCCCCCGCCCACTAGGCCAGTCTGAGGGGGGTCAATGATGTAAGGGTGGAATGAATACAATATTGTAAGGGGGCATTGATATAAAGGTTTCCCCCTTATAGAAGGGAATCCCCCCATACCTTAGTGTAATTACTCTGCGGAAGGTGGTCTCTGGTCACCAGAGTCCCCCCTCCCCCAACATCAGAGTTCCTGACGTTTCCCTCTACATCAAAGTCTACAGGATTCCTCCTTACAGTGCATGGGGGAACTCTGCGGACCCTGATGTAAACAGGAATTCTGATGTAAAGGGCAATCCTGCGGACCCTGATGTAAATGGGAACTCTGATGTAAAGGGGAACGCAGTAGACTCTGATATAAGGTGGTTTCTGGTCACCAGAGCCCCACTAATATTTTCATAGGGGTATATTGGGCCAATTTATCTAACAACTCATAAAGAAGTGCACTGGTAAAGGGAGGAAGAATAAACACTTTAACCAGTGCCACACGGTGGGTATGAACTTCTTGTATCACAACCACATACCATCCCCCAGGGTCAGTAAAAACCACATCAACAGTGCAAGGCATAGATTTTTTCAAAAGGATTGCCACCCCTCTGACATATGAGGAGAAGGTGGTATGTATGGTTCTCCTAAGCCACTGGTCAGGATTTTATTAACCAGTAAATTAGTTTCCTGTAGAAATAAAATATGTGGGTGTTGAGAGTGTAAGAGTTTGAGTACAAGTGCTCTTTTGATTTTAGAGTTCAATCTAAATATTCCAGGAAAAACCTTTAATTTCTTGTACGCATAGGTGCAATTCCAAAAAGGTCCACAAGATGGGGATATTACCATATTATAGTAGTCAGGAGCCATACATTGACACATACTGTGCTGTGCAACAGATACCCACAAAAATCCCACACAAACACATATAAAAAGTAAAAATGATATAAAAAAAAACTCCCCAACCTTTTTTAGGGGAACCATTGTACTGCATACAAATATTGGTATGGAAAAATGAAAAAAAAAAAAAAAAAAAAGCGAAATCTGAAAAACAGAACTCCCTGTTCCACCAGCTGAAACAGAAAAATGAACCATGCTGAGGGACTTGATACCCAGAAAAACCCAAAACACGATTAGGGAAAGGGCTGCAAAAAAAAGCCCTTGATAGGGAGCGTAGAAAAGTTCAACTGACACATAGTCCTCCAACTACCGAGTATATGCTTGCACAGGAAACTGTCTGCTAGCATCTAAGGCCTCCCTACAGGCACTGAAAGATGAGGAGCATATGCCTTTCACAATATTGGATCACAAAAAAGATAAATGGAACAGTATATGTGAACAAGGATACCTGCGCTCAGGACGATCACCCTAGGGAAACCAACCAATCTGCGGCATCCGATGGAGTAGTAAAAAACTTAGCAGAGCCTTGCATAGTTACCAACATTTCCAAAAAATTAGGGACACTTTTTCCAGAAACCCAGTGAAAGGTTTCATCCAGTGTTGTATGTTAATTAGGGGCGTGGCACTTATTTTTTGGGTGTATCTGAGGCCGAAACAAATTGCAGCATAGCAAGCCGATAAGGGGCATGGCTTAAATTACACTAAATATTGGACGTGGCTTAAAGGGTGTTTTGGTAAATAGGGTCTGTTTACATCCGCCTGTCCATAGAGATGCATGGACCTTTCCTATCAGATCTGCCTGAAAAACTGACAGACAGACCTGATCGGACCTGCTGTATGAAAGGGGCCTTAGTGAACCTATCAGCAAGGAGTGACTGTGAGAAATTGTTTTTAAAACTGCACTGCCTGATTTCTCACAGGCCAGTGACTGCTGCATAAAAAAAACCTTTACCTGTAAAGTCCCCCTGTAACATCAAAGCCCTCTTTACTATCAGTGCCACTTTACTATCAGAGCCCCCCTTTACCATCAAAGCCCCCCTTTTCCATCAGATCCTCCCTTTACCAACAGAGCCCTCCCTTACCATCAGAGCCCCCTTTGCCATCAGAGCCCCCTTTACCATCAGAGCCCCCTTTAACATCAGAGCCCTCATTACCATCAGAGCCCCCCTTTACCATTAGAGTCCTCCTTTCATTCAGAGTCCTCCATTAACATCAGACCCCCCCTTTACATTCAGAGCCCCCCTTATCATTAGTACTGGAACTGTGCTTAGTGGGGAAGGAGAGGAGGAAATAATAGACCATCATGTTCTAGATCAGACATCACAGGGCAGGTGAGGAGGGGGCTGGGCAGATGGAAATAACAATGGCTTTACTTACAAGCTGAGAGATGAGGGGAGCACTGCGGTGGAGAGCAGAATAGTCTGTGCTGGGACTCCGGCCACCATACTGCTGTCATGTGCCAAGCATAAGAGGAGGTTGAAAATACCACAGGAATGGCACACTGACTCTCACTGGACTGACCTCTCACTGACGTCACCGTTGGAGCCTGTATAATACAGGATGGCTACCTCCCTGTCCCCGCCCACTCACACAGCATAGGCAGCAAGGAAAAGGCAGGTTCCCCCTAGGGGATGTTCTCCCAGACCTCCACCACTCAGAGCCCGGCTAATGGAAGGTACTGCTGGGAGAGGAGATTTGTCCCGATCTCTGACTGTCCAGATTTGTCCCGATGTCTGCAGAGTTGTGGCAGCAGGTGTACGTGGTCAGGTCTGATTTTCAGGACTTTGGCCGAGACAAGGACATGCCGGGACATTTGACCAAAATCCATGAATGTCCTGGCAAATCCATAAGTGTTGGCAACTATGGCCTTGGTGCAGGACTTGCAGCTTACTAGGGTATAACATGCTGTAAGAATACCCCTTCTCCCGGAGATGCTTACAGACATCAATAAAGGAGCGCCTTCGACGTTGGATTTCTGGGGAGAAATCTAGAAATAAGTGAAGAGTGAAATTTTTGTATTTAAGCTGATGATCTTTCTGTGCTTTCGCTAGGATGAGGTCTCGATCTCTGTAATTTAACCAGGAATGGGCGTGGAGGCAATCCCCATGGTCTGGGCCCGGTCGGCACCCTGTGTGCACGTTCCACAATATACGCTGATGAGACCTGCGTAAGATTCAGAAGTTGCTTGAAAAATTCTTCTGCAAATGTGGCCGGGTGAGCGCTCTCAGCCCCCTCAGGTAGGCCAACCACCCTGACATTATTCCTTCTGAGTCTATTTACAGCATCTTCCGACCGATCCATTAGGACCTTCTCGGTGCATTGCAGGTCTGTGATAGTGCGGGTCACAGAAGCCGTAATGTGTCCTCTACCTCAGAGATCCTTGATTCCGCCTCAGACAGCCGTCCCCGGAATTTGTCAAGGTCATTCCAAATGAGCTCACACTTCAAAGCTAAGGAGTCTATGTGGCCTATAAGTGAGGTATTGCTGGCCTCAATAGCTGCCAGGCGGAGTGACCAGGTCTGGTTCTGGTACCTGGCTGGTTGTTCCACAGCTCCGTTGTGGGGTGCTGCTGCAGCTTCGTGATGTTATGCAGAGATGTGCCCATCCACAGGGAGGATGCCAAAATTGCTGCCGGATGCTGCCCAGCCAAAGAGGATTTCACAGGATACAAGGGCTAGGGAGCCGGAGCTCACAACAAAGGCATCCTCTCACACAGACATCCAGTCCCGCCCTCCCAAAGCAGACTTCATGAACCTCAGGACCCAATCTACAGTCCTGCAGCGTGTGCATCAGGATCCCCACATTGTTCAACAGTGCAGGAGTCTCTGCCTGGAGGAAAACATTGTCCAGGTAATCAAGCACGGGAATACCCCATTGTCTCAGCATTGCCAGGACTGGGGCCAGCACCTTCGCAAAAGCCAGAGGGGCAGAGACCAGGCCAAAGGAAAGCACCACAAACTGGTCATGCACATCAGGATGGCAAAGTGTAAGAAACATGAAAAAAAGGTGACAAAAAATACAAATGCTGTTAAATAAGACCTACGTTCTAATACAGTATATCTGAGGAAAGAGTATTGGGTTGAGGCTGTCATGGACTTTCATGGTACCTTATAGAGGTTTAACACACACAGTGTAAGTATAAAAATATATAATTTATTACAAAAATTATTCACTTAAAAAACATACATATAAAGAAGAAAAACAAAATCATATGTGTAATTTACAAGACACATATATAGACTCTATAAAGCACAGATGCAGTGACACCAAAGGACTAGCACTTTCAGGTTGTCATAAAACATCTGTGTATCTAGCGCTCAACATGTTTCGCAGATTAATTTCCACTTCTTCAGGAGCTTAGCATATATTATAGAGCAGGTATCAATCTTATTTCTATAAACAAGTGTAGCACCTTCCTAGGTAGGTGCTAGAGAGAGAGTATAGTTTTGGATCCTTTCTTCTTACCAGAAGGATTGCCAGGTAAATCTATATTGTTCTCTGCCTACCAGAGAGCAGGATCTGCTAGTAATATCTGCTCAATGCGCTCAGGTGCAACTCAGTTTGTCTGAAGTGTTTCACTCTGGTCCAGTAGGGAGGCATATTGGACAGTGGGAAGAAACCTGACAAAAGAGTGCACAGGCATTTAGCACAGCCCTGATGATTGGCTGACGAAAATGCCAATCAGAGTGGAGGAAGGGAGCTGAGATGTCACTTCCGCCATCAGGTGTAGCTGAGGAGCAGACACGTGTGTGGCGGAGCAAAATGGCAGATGCCCGAGTGAGTAAGAGTGCAGGGGCTATCCCATGTGTTTGGGGAGAACCTGCAGAGTGGACTGAATTGCAGAATCTGACCCTGTTGGACACAGAGGTCCGATTGATGCCCAAGGGAAGTCTGGCATTGTGCAACGGAGGGGACATGGAGCATCTTGAACTAGTATGTAGCAGATGCCTGAATGAGTCCATGCGGCTGCGAGCATGGGGTCAGTGTGGGCACTGCGGTGACATGCTGCTGAAGCTAGAGAGGAGTGATTGCCAGCCCAGAAGATTGTGTGTGAACAGGGAAGTAGGAACTACTTCAGAACTGCTGACACCCATAGTGGCTATCACTTTTGGGAGAGGACGGGGAGTGCCGAGAGTACGGCTGTGGCCAGGACTAGTGATAGAAACCTGTACAAGTTGTCAGAGCTGAGCTGCGGTTGCAAGGTGCACTGGTAGCAGTTACAGCAGCAAGCAGTCCAGCTCTTAAAGAGGCAGAGGGGAGTCAATGAGCCTAGAAATTAAATTCCTCCTGTTCGTCCAGTGAAGGGGAGGTAGGGGCCATTGATGTGGGGTCACCCAGTTTCCAATATCCCTACGGGTGCCGGAAAAGGGAATCAATGATTGGGGATCAGAAGTAGAGGTTGAGTAGGACTAAGGAACTGAAGGAAGAAGAAGTCCTGCCAGTTCCAGTTCACTCAGTGAAGAGACAGAGACTGAATTCGTTCGAATGCAGTGTGCAAGGAACTTGGGGTTCTGTGAGGCCTATGCCACTAGGGTCCCAGATTTATCCCCACCTTGCACCTAGTCCCAGGCTCGGGCACAGAACGATGCATACTCTCATCTGATCCAGAAAGGGGAGACTGTTACACCGCACTTGGGAGAGGAGACAGGCAAAAACTCCCCAGGTTCTCAAGTTTCCAACACCTTGTGCAGAGGAAGGTGGCCATGGAGTATGGATACAATATCTATAAGCTCCCCGGATGATAATGGAGGAAATTGAGCGCAAGAGGGGGGCCTAGTGTGAAGAAGCCGCTTGGGACTCCTCTGTATGTCCCCAAGCCACATCCAAGCCTCAATTTTTGGACACCTTCCTGTCAATCAAGACCAGTTGGAATCTGGGGCGGTCCATCTATATTCACAGAGTGGAGGTCAACCGCCCAGATGAAAAAAGCCAAGCCTGGGCCATCAGTATCCTGAGTCCTGAAGGCAAGATCATCCGCATACCTCATCCTGACCACTACTACTGAGGTGTGTCGAGATCTTGTTTCAGCTGGAAGTTTGAGTTACAAAGGAGCTAGCAATCCTGACCTGAAGAATTTGTTGTACCTGTTGGAAAGTGTTACAAAGGGGCTAGAATGCCTGAAGAGTCTCTTTGATACTGTGGGGCCTGGCCCGCTGACATCACATACCCATGCGGTGTGGGCGGCACCGGGCAGGAGCTCTATTTAGGGGTGGAGTTGCACAGTCCCCCTGCTGATGCTGTCTCTAGGATACTCCTCTCCTACTGGCTGGTGAGTTTTGGCTTCTCCCTTCTACAATCACTGGCCCATATACAAACGGACATATGGACTTACAATATACTGATTGTTAGTTAATTTCTTACTTTACTAATTGGGGGTACAATTTAGAGATTGGACACAGAGTTATTTGGACCAGCGCTGCTTTTCTTTGTTTTTATATCTCTCAATAGCCCAGCCTTCCCTCCAGGGCAGGACCCCGAAGCCTTCCACTGGTGGCTCAACAAGGGTCTCTGCCACCCGGGGTCCTTTCACATTAACACATTGCAAGTCATGGCTGAAGATGCCAACATCCGAAACCTTTAGATTCCTCCAGATTTTGCATTTCCTTCAGTCATTAGGCCCGGAGGTGCATCAGGATGCTAAATTGACTTCCTATGAAAGCTGGTTTGCACAGGGGGAGGGATTTCTATTATCTACCAGCTCCTGCTTGACTCTAATGTTAAATTTCCTTACATGCAAGTGTTCGACTCGGATCTAGTCTCTTAGAGAGAACTGGACCATTGGCAGTCATCCTTTCACTTTGACTTCAAGGGAATACTAAATGTCTCTTGGGTGGAGGCGAATGTTAGGGTCCTCACAAGATGGTACATGGTTTGGGCTTGCATTGCTAGGCTATTTCTGCCCTTCTCACCATTATTTTTCAGGGGCTGCCAATCCCTGGGTACCATGCTCCATGTTTGGTGGGAATACGCTAAAATCAGGGACTTCTGGAATTAAGTCTTTGTGATAATAAGGAAGGTTACTGAAACACCGGTTCCACAACTACCCCATATAGATCATATTAATGAAAAGGTTGCTGATAGTTTAGGCCCAAAGTTTGTCCTGGATATGCTGGCAAGTAAGCTTACTGACTCTGTGCATCAATTTTGGAAAATATGGGAGCTATGGGCTAACTACTGTATGTTAATATAGACCTGTAGGTTCTCTCTTTTTTTTTTTTTTCCCTCTGGCACTCCTCTTAGGCACTCCTGCTTTGTATTGACAATGCAGATGCCATCCTTGGTCTTCCTCCCCTTCTTTTTCTTTATTTGTCTTTACAATTTCCATTTTTTTTCTCTGCAGGACCTAGAGTCAGGCCTTCTGACTAGGTCCCTCTTCTCACCTCCTACTTGTCCTCTTTTTTCTTTTTTTCCTATCTTTGGGCTATATGCTCTTTTGGTTGGGGCTAGTTCCCGCTTTAAATTTTATGAAGGTCCAAGGTCGTACCTCTCCTCCCCTTTTTCTCTTTCGTGTAACTCTGAATAGTATTGACTTTTATATACTTTTAATGTCCTTCAAGTGTCCATGTCTTTGTTGTTTTCTCATTATGCCTGAGATGATGCTTTTATTGTACCTTCATTGTATCCTGCCTGGGGATCGGGCCTATGTGACCTCTTTGTATAATAAATCTCTTGTATTTGTCTTTCTTTAACCACTTGCCGACCGCCCACCGCAGATATACTGCTGCAGGCTGGCTTGGCTGTGCGAATCGTCGTACCGGTACGGTAGTCGCACGCGGGGCTAGAGGGGGGCGCACGTGTGCCCCCGCTATCCCCGCAATGCTCTCATTCGGTTCAGAAACGATCAGTCATCAGGTCCAGGCCAATTATTTTTGACCTGGACCTGTTGATCGGTTTTGACCAATGGCAGAACATCTCGTGTAATCTAAACACAGGCACAGGATATAATCTCCTCTCCTGGAGTCCTTTTGATTCCAGCGTGAGAGAGAGAACATCTACTGTGAGTACAGAATCAGCACACTGACACCAGTACACATAGGCACACATCTAACCCCCTGATCTCCCCCTAATTAACCCTTTCACTCCCTGTCACAGCGTACACTATATACAGTACAGATAAAATTTACTGATCACTGTATTAGTCTCACTTGTGACTTCAGATAATGTGAGAGGCGGTTAGTGGTAGTCCCAAATAGGTTTAGTGTCCCTGCCATATATCCCCCAATAAAGATTTACCCCCTGAAACCCCCCCCCCCCCCCATAACCCTTTCACTCCTGGTCACAGTGTACACTAATTACAATATACAGACAATTTACTGATCACTGTATTAGTGTCACTTTTGAATTCAGTTAGTTTGAGAGGCAGTCAGTGGTAGCTAGAGGCAGTCACAGATAGGTTTAGGGTCCTCGCCATATATCCCTTAATAAAGATTTAACCCCCTGATCACCCCCAGTTAACCCCCTTCATTGCTCTGTCACAGTGTCACTATTATAGTGTACAGATCTTTTTTCTGATCACTGTATTAGTGTCACAAGTGACATCAATTAGTTAGCGTCAATTCAGGAGAGACTCAGATTGCCCGCCACATATTTAGTAATACATTTTAACCCTTTGATTGCCATTGACACACATACACACACACACTAAACACCTCCACTACAAGTATAGTGTCTGAACAGATCAATATCTTTGATCTGATCAGAACTATACTAGCGTCCCCAATAGTTTAGTGTTTCCAAAATGCAGTGTTAGCAGGATCAGCCCCGACACCTGCCAGCACCTGCGTTTAGCCCCTCAGCCACCCCCCCCCCCCAAGAAGTGCAGAATCAGCAGATTACTGTCACTTCCAATACACAGCACACTAAACCGCAATGTTAGCAGAGTCAGGCCTGATCTCTGCTAGCACTAGCAGTTACATTTTTTGGTAGCGGTTCAAACAGTCCTTGACAACCAGGTGCTTTTTTACCTGTGAGTCACATTAGGTATCTATAAATCTATTGGCCAAAATGGCCAAACAGAGGTACATTAGTGAAGAGGCCTACACGATACTGAGCATAACAGATGAGAGCGATGGGGAAGCCTCACTGTCAGAATCAGGCTTAATAATCAAACCTGTAGACAGCAGCAGCACCCTGACAGATAGCTCTGATGATGGAGTAGCGATCCCTGCTAAGGTCAGGCGTACCCGACCCTGTTCTTCTGTTGCTGAGGTGCAACAACCCCACGGTTCCCGTTTGCAGCAGAGTGTCGGTACTCGTGCTGCTTAACCTTCTGGTGAACTGGCAAGCACCACCGGCCTAGTACATCCTGGTCATAGTTAAACCAGCACTGCAGTAACACTTGGTGACATGGTGAGTCCCATAAGTGCAGTTCAAGCTAGTGCGGTGGCTAGCACAAGTAGTGTCCCGCAGCCACCAAGAATTCGAAAACAGGCCCATAGAGCCCATAATGTCCTTCCTGATGCACTTGCAAATCATGATTGGGAGCCCACCACTTCTGCAGCGCCCAAACTTCCCCCATTCACTGACCAACCCAGAATTCAGGTGGAAACAGCCAATTTTACTTCCCTTTATTTTTATGTGCTGTTTTTCACGGAAGATCTTCACAGATCTATTGTGGACCAAAGCAATTTATTTGCTAATCAATTCATCGCCGCAAATCCAAATTTGACCCATGCCAGAGAATTTGCATGGAAACGTATCTCTTTCCAAATTTAAAACTTTTCTGGGCCTATCACTCCTCATGGGCATTACTAAAAAGAGTAAGTTGCGGTCATATTGGTCCACTGACCCAATTCACCATATGCCCGTGTTCTCTGCTGCCATGGCCAGGACTAGATACGAGCAAACCTTGCGGTTTATGCACATTAGTGACAATAAACTCTGTGGTCCTCAGGGTGACCCTGGATATGACCGGCTTCACAAAATTCAGCCCCTCGTAAACCACTTCAACCAGAAGTTTGCAGTCTTGTATACACCCCAACAAGCTGTGTGCTTTGATAAGTCCCTGATTCAATTTTCTGGCCACCTTGCTATCAAACAGTTTCTCCCCAGCAAGCATGCCAGATATGGTGTCAAGATGTATAAGCTCTGTGACAGGGCAACAGGCTATACATGTAGTTTCCGGGTTTTACGAGGGAAAAGATAGCAATGTGATGCCCCCCGACTGCCCAGACTACATGGGGAGCAGTGGCAAGATTGTTTGGGACTTGGTGTCATCCTTATTCGGAAAGGGGAACTATTTATACATGGACAACTTCTATACAAGCATGTAACTTTTTAGACACCTTTTTGATTTTGTAATTGGCGAATGTGGGACCGTGCGACCTAATCGCCGGGGCTTCCCCCAACGGCTTGTAGATTCCCGACTTAGACGGGGGGAGAGAGCCAGCTTGAAGTCTGATAAATTGCTTGCAATTTATCTGCTGACATGGCCAGGACTAGATACGAGAAAACTTTGCGGTTCATGCATTTCAGTGACAATGAACTCTGTGGTCCTCTGGGTGACCCTGGATATCAGTGCCAGGACAAGGTCATCCAGTGCCCAGGGCAAAGATACCAAACTGCGCCCCCCCTTCCCTTAGTGTTAAGATCAGTGCACCCCCATCCCAGGAATAAACCATTGTGCCCAGGGCAGCCATCCCTCCTGCACACCCCTTGTTCCGGCCCTGCTGGATATGACCGGCTCCACAAAATTCGGCCCCTCGTAAACCCCTTCAACCAGAAGTTTGCAGCCTTGTATACGCCCCAACAAGCTGTCTGCGTTGATGAGTCCCTGATTAAATTTTCTGCCCGCCTTGCTTCAAACAGTTTTTCCCCAGCAAGCTTGCCAGATATGGGGGGTCAAGATGTATAAGCTTTGTGACAGGGCAACAGGCTTTACGTGTAGTTTCTGAGTTTAAGTGGAGGGACACACGAAATGTTTTCGTTCTGTCCTCCATTCATGCAGATACGACAGTCCAAATTGCAACGGCGACTGGTGTTGTTGAAAAGCCCCTCCGTGTCCACGAATACAGCCTTAACATGGCAGGGGTAGACTTCAATGATGCCGTACTTAGTTGCCCGTAAATCAAGACGCTGGTACAAAAAAGTGTCTGTATACTTGATTCAATTTGCTCTGCTGAACGCTTTTGTGCTATAAAAAGCGTCAGGAAGAAGTGGATCCTTCCTAAAATTCCAGTAAGAGATCATCACAGCCTTTCTGTATCCAGAAGGTGCTGTGGCCCAAATTCACTTTCCAGATGCAGTGTGCCGGCTGCATGAGAGGCATTTTCCGGATGTCCTCCCTAGTACCCCTACCCAAAGAACATCCCAAAGAAGATGTCGTGTCTGTAGGAAACGCGGGTTTAGGTGTGACACACATTATTTTTGTCCCTCCTGTCCTGGCCAACCTGGTCTCTGCATCGGGCACTTCTTTCTTCGGTACCACACACCAGTAGATTATTAGTATAGGGTACAGCACGGTACAGTCTAGGGCACACTTTTTCACACAGGGTCTTGAAAGATGTTGGCTATTGCATTTTGAGAGACCCTAGCCTGGAACAGTTTTTTTAGTTGCAAAAAAAAAAAAAAAAAAAAAGCCAAAAACAGTTGTTTTATTGAGTTAATTTTCTGTTCTTACTCTACCTTTGCACTCTTTCTACTTTTACTGTACTTTATAATATACTGTTATACTGTAATGTTTTATTGTTACTGTGTTTTATTGTTAACCATTGTTTGCTTTGCAGGTACACCCATCAGCTACAGCACTTATTTGTTTATTCTGACAGCAACAGCGTTTGCTCTGACCATATACTGTACATAATCAATGATATCAATGATTGTAGCACTGTAGGAGGTGATTTCACCACCGCAGTTAAAAAGAGCATATATGGTGAAGCATAGGTGTAACGCTCCTGCGTTTTACGTATGATGTGGATTTTCAGCTGCAGAAATATTCCACTTCAGTAGTCATGTAGAGAAACGCTGAGACACCAATCCCAACTCTCAATGACTCATCATGTGTGGATGATCTCAATTCAGCAAGTAAATACACACACTCAATAAGATGTTTCCTAGAGTGACTTATGTATATAGTAACACAGTGATGATAGGCTGAAGAGACAGGTTGGGTAGAGATGGTAGATGACAGACACTTGAAAGGAAATGTTCTTGAAAGTAAGATAGTAGCAGATGGGATGCAGATAGGTTTAGCAATCATGTATGGTAGCAGATGACAGAGTAGCAGGTGGACATACAAGAGAGATCAACCCAGTGCAAGAACAGGTGGTAGTAGGCTCAAGAGCTAGCAATCTTAGATAATGCAGATGTAGTAATAGTCCTTAGTATGCAGAGCTAGATAGTGTAAGCTTTAGTATAAAGGTTATAGAGGTTTCCCCTGTGGGGTACTTATCACTAATAGCAATGTAGCAGAGGAGAGGTTCGGCAAGAGCGGATGATCCGGTAGCGGGATACAGGGATCAGCGCAGCGTGGTTTCGACAGCGAGGTATGCTTGCAAGCATGAGAGCTTCAAGACAGGTTAGCATCAAGGCACAAAGCAGTTTGAACGAACACATGTGAGTGAGAGCCGGCAATCTAAATAGCCATCCAGTCCGGCGCTCAGTGATGACAGCATCAGTCTTAAAGGTGTATGCGCACCTTACCAAAAGAGAATGGTGGGGCGCATACACTTATGAAAGAGTAATTAGGGTACCCAAAGGTACCAGAACATTACAGTACCCCCCCCCCTTAAGGCCGGCTCCTGAAGGCCTCTGGAGCTGGTTTGTCTGGGTACTTCGCATGAAAATTGCGGATTAATCTAGAGGCATGTATGTCAGAGGTGTTTAGCCAGGTGTCGTCTTGGGGCCCATAGTTCTTCCATCGAACCAAGTACTGAAGTCTTCCTCTGTGGATACGAGAATCCAGAATCTCTTTTATCTCGTATTCTTCTCCACCTTCAACTTGTACAGGAGGAGGAGGTGGGATAGTAGGCCTTATTCCTTGGTCAGGAACATGGGGCTTCAGTAGCGACACATGGAAAATGGGATGTATTTTGAGGTCTATTGGCAATGTAAGCTGTACTGCAGCTTTTCCAATAAGTTTCTTGATTGGGAAAGGTCCCAAGAACAGAGGTCCAAGCTTTTTGCTAGGGATTTTCAGTCTTAAATTTTTTGTTGAGAGCCAAACGAGGTCCCTGATAGCGTACTGAGGAGAAGGTCTTCTGCGAAGATCATAGTACTTCTTTTGTTGACTATGAGCGTGTGCAATGGTAGTATTAAGCAAACCCAGAGAGTCCTTTATTTGGGTAAGATAGTCTGAAGCTACTGGGTTATTTGAAGGAAGGATGCGTGGTGGAAGAATAGAGGGATGAAACCCATAGTTCAAGTAGAACGGACTCTGCTTGGTCGTACTGTGGGTTGCGTTGTTGTAGGCAAATTCTGCCAGAGGGAGAAGATCCACCCAATCATCCTGTTGGTAAGAAGTGTAACAACGTAAATATTGCTCGATGCATTGGTTGACTCTTTCAGTCTGTCCGTTGGTCTGCGGATGGTAAGGAGAAGTGAGCTTCCGCTCGATCCGTAGTATGTGACATAGTTCTTGCTAGAACTTGGAAATAAATTGTGATCCACGGTCAGACAGAAGAGTTTTTGGGATACCATGTAACTTAAAGACATGTTTCATCAGGAGTTCTGCCGTTTGTTTGGACGAAGGTAGTCTGCGAATAGCAATGAAATGTGCCATTTTTGTCAGATGGTCCACTGACACTAAGATGGTATTAAATCCTTTGGAAGGAGGCAATTCCACTATAAAGTCCAAGGACACAACTTCCCATGGAGTTTGGGGTATTGGTAGACTGCATAGTAGACCGGATGGTCTCGTAGTGTCAATTTTGGACCTGGCACAGACATTGCATGAAGAGACGAATTTTTGTATAGATGTTTTCATGTCAGGCCACCAGAATTGCCTGGTAATCAGATTAAGAGTCTTTGTCATACCCATATGTCCTGCCATAGGCACATCATGCGATAATTCCAAGATCTTGGTGCGTATGGTAGGTGGTATGTAAAGTTTGTCGTTGTAGTAGAGGAAGCCTTCTGCATCAGTATTTAGTTGTGGTGGGGGTGTATCCAAACTTATACCATGCAAAACCTCTTCCTTCAAGGAACGGACAACTCCAATAATGCGTTTGTGAGGTATTATAGGAACGGAAGGGATTTCGAAGTAGTTTTCTTCAGTTAGTCGTGATAGTGCATCCGCCTTTTTGTTCTTATCTGCAGGTGTGTAGGTCACTAGGAAGTTAAACCTTAGAAAAAGAAGTGACCATCGTACCTGTCGGTGCGAGAGAGTTTTGTTAGTCTGAAGATATTGGAGATTTTTATGGTCCGTGTATATAAGTATTGGTAATTGGGTGCCTTCGAGTAGATGTCCCCAATTCTCCAGAGCCAATTTTATAGCAAGCAGTTCCTTTTTACCCACGGGGTAATTTATCTCTGGACTGCTTAGGGATTTAGAAAAAAAGGCGACTGGATGAAGTGGTGAAGTGTGAGTTGGTCGTTGGGAGAGTATTGCTCCTACTGCCATGTTTGACGCATCTACTTCCAGAATGTATTGGAGGGATGGGTCTGGATGGCGTAGTATGGGAGCAGAAGTAAACCTTGTCTTTAACAAGTGAAAAGCTTTATTTGCTTCATCTGACCATTTGAATGGTTTTTTAATGCTAGTGAGCTGTGTGAGGCAGAGAAGTTTCTAATGAACTTCCTGTAGAAATTCGAAAATCCAAGGAATCGCTGTAACGCCTTGTGTGTGGTTGGTGTAGGCCAATCCTGAATGCAGGATATCTTACTCATGTCCATCTCGATTCCTGTTTTGGATATGATGTAGCCTAGAAAGAGTACCTCTTCTTTATGAAACAAGCATTTTTTCAGTTTCACATAAAGGTTGTGTGTAAGCAATCTCGATAATACTAGTCTTACATGTCTTATGTGTTCAGACAGGGATCGTGAATATATAAGTATATCGTCCAGATATACCACAACACAGACATCTAGTAAGTCTCTGAAAATATCGTTTATAAATCGTTGAAAAACTGCAGGGGCGTTGCATAGCCCGAATGGCATTACAAGATATTCGAACAATCCGTATCTGGTTCTGAATGCAGTCTTCCACTCGTGTCCATCACGGATTCGAATGAGATTGTATGCTCCTTTCAGGTCCAATTTTGAAAAATAGGTAGCTCCACGCACCTGCTCAATGAGCTCAGGGATAAGCGGTAGAGGATAGCGATCTTTTATTGTAATAGCATTCAATTGCCTATAGTCGATGATAGGCCTGAGACTTGAGTCCTTATTGCGGACAAAAAAGAGTCCTGCTGCTGTGGAAGAAGTGGAAGGTCTAATAAAACCTTTTTCCAAATTCTCATCCAAATAGTCTTTGAGATGGTAGATAAAAAGTAATAACCGCGCTAATGGTACAGGAGAACAGCAGCAACTTCAAGTGTGACCACACCCCAAGCAATATTTCTATAAAAAGTCGCGCTAACTTGAATAATGGAAAATAAAGTCCATAAAGTCCATATAAATCAGGAACACAGTATCCAAACAGGCTCCCTATGGGTATACGCTTACCAAAGCTGGTAAATCAAAAGGCAGGTTCTCAGAAGCTAATCTCGTCTCTTTGATAGTAGACTGGAACCAATCTCTCGCGTAGACTCAAAAAATTGGAGAAAAGATAAAACGCAATAGCATAAAACCCAACAAAAACGGATGAAAAAAAATTATACACCAAATGGGTGACTAACAACTGGATGAATAGTGTGAACTCCACCAGTGTATGGAAAAAAGAAAGAAAAGGGGAATACTCTGATAGGGACACCTAAGGTACCCCTTACCAAAGATAGCTGAAGAACATGCAATCATATAAGTGCAATCCTGTGACAGCCGGAGTCGCCTCTTACCACAGTGTAAAGATATGTTTGCCAATGTGAATAGAAAATCCTATGGGTGTCTTCTATGTAGATAACCACCACCAATAACACTCGCCTCTTACCAGATAGAAATCAGATTGAGCCAAATAAAGCAAGAGAGTATGACAGGACGCCAGCCTTCACCAGTAGAAATTGCCTCTTACCCTAAGGGGATGGTATATGAGCCTATAGGGATGATGAGCTTCACGGAACCTGCAGTGGACTCCAGGGCAAGTGACTCCAATACGAGTAACTCCAATGAAACCAGGGTATTACCACCTCCTTGCTGTTCTCCTTCGTTTGACATGTGCTGGAGCGGAGCAAGCGGAGAGGATGTCCTACAAAGTCCCGCCTCCTGGACACCGGCTCCTAGTGTATACAGCAAGGATTGATCAAGGCTGTTTTCTGACACCCATCAGTAATACCTTTGATTCCTGCTTCTTGTGCTCTTGTGTGAGAACACCTGAGCCACTATATCTGGTGAGTTGCCACTTCTACTGTGTGACACTTGGTGGTGGTTGAAAAAGGTGATCCATTAATAACATCACTTTATCCTGGACGGTCTATGGACTTTAAAGGACTTTTTATCCTATATTGAAGTGTTTTTAAACACCCCCTATTTATGGTTGTATTTTATGCAATTTGTGAGTTACATCATAAGTGACTTTTTGCGCTACTATTATTTTTCATTCATGTTTTTCCAATTTATACGATATTTGGTGAAGTAGCAGCAGTTTGTTTGTTTTTAGCAGTTAACCAGCTGACTCCTCCAACAAGCGCAGAGATATCCTGCTTGACATACGTGTGTCCAGATATATATTTATTACTTCTATCTATGGTGATACTGAGTTGTATCAATGCATCCAGGGTTTTTGGCAGATCCGCTCGGGCGAGCTCGTCTTTAACGGCCTCTGATAGGCCAAGCCTAAATTGGGATTTCAGAGATGCATCATTCCATTCTGAATCAAGGGTCCATCTCTTGAATTCTGTGACAAAGTCTTCTACAGGTCTCACACCTTGTTTCAAGGATCTTAATTGAAGATCGGCAGTACTCTGCCTATTGGGATCATCATATAGGCTAGTGAGTTCTGCTAGGAACAAGGCATAGGAGTTGAGAAGCTGGTCGCTTTTCTCAAAAAGAGAGTCTGCCCAGGCCCGAGGATCGCCTGTTAGGTAAGAAATAATAGTACAAACCTTAATGTGATCAGTAAGGTAGGTACGGGGTTTTAGCAAGAAAAGTAACTCACATGCTTTTTTAAATTCGCAAAATTTTTTGCGATCGCCTGTAAATACCAAAGGAGGATTTATTTTGGGTTCAGGGGACTGAGCAGTGGTAAGTTGTGTCAGTCTAATTACCTGCTGCGACAGAGCCTGATTGTCTTCTTTTAATTCAGCAAGTGCGTGTATTAACGCAGTTACTTGCTGTTTTAATTGTGTCATCGGAGTGGTTATTTCTGCTGAATCCATTTGTAGTTCGTTCAATCTGTAACGCTCCTGCGTTTTACGTATGATGTGGATTTTCAGCTGCAGAAATATTCCACTTCAGTAGTCATGTAGAGAAACGCTGAGACACCAATCCCAACTCTCAATGACTCATCATGTGTGGATGATCTCAATTCAGCAAGTAAATACACACACTCAATAAGATGTTTCCTAGAGTGACTTATGTATATAGTAACACAGTGATGATAGGCTGAAGAGACAGGTTGGGTAGAGATGGTAGATGACAGACACTTGAAAGGAAATGTTCTTGAAAGTAAGATAGTAGCAGATGGGATGCAGATAGGTTTAGCAATCATGTATGGTAGCAGATGACAGAGTAGCAGGTGGACATACAAGAGAGATCAACCCAGTGCAAGAACAGGTGGTAGTAGACTCAAGAGCTAGCAATCTTAGATAATGCAGATGTAGTAATAGTCCTTAGTATGCAGAGCTAGATAGTGTAAGCTTTAGTATAAAGGTTATAGAGGTTTCCCCTGTGGGGTACTTATCACTAATAGCAATGTAGCAGAGGAGAGGTTCGGCAAGAGCGGATGATCCGGTAGCGGGATACAGGGATCAGCGCAGCGTGGTTCCGACAGCGAGGTATGCTTGCAAGCATGAGAGCTTCAAGACAGGTTAGCATCAAGGCACAAAGCAGTTTGAACGAACACATGTGAGTGAGAGCCGGCGATCTAAATAGCCATCCAGTCCGGCGCTCAGTGATGACAGCATCAGTCTTAAAGGTGTATGCGCACCTTACCAAAAGAGAATGGTGGGGAGCATACACTTATGAAAGAGTAATTAGGGTACCCAAAGGTACCAGAACATTACAATAGGGGATGGGGTGTACACAGAGGGTGGATCTCCCCTATGCTTCGCCATATTTTTTTTAACACTTCTTGGCAGAGATTTCTTAATCCACATGGAATGATGCGAATGGAGGAATCTGCTTTGTTCTTTTTTTCCTTCAGCCCATGGGCTGAAGGAAAAAAAACAACATTGCATGTATGCCCATCATTAGTGGGTGGATGCTGGGAGGTCTAATGGTGGGCATACCACACACTTTCTGGTGTTGTTCCTTACAGCTAGCTGTCAGCTTAAATTTAAAAGCAATCCTAGCAGATAATTAGCCGCTAGACTGCTTTTACAAGCAGTGGAAGGGGACCCCCCCCCCTCCCCCTACCTTCCACGGTTTTCTCTGGCTCTCCTTTCCCCCGAGACTGCAGCCGGTGGTTCCGTCAGCTGACTATAGAGCTGGTTGGAGACCAGAATGGTACATTGGGAAATCATCTTTTTACACCAATCTTGGTGTGCTCAGATACTTTAAGGGCAGAGGAGAGATCTAGAATCCAATAGACCCCAATTTTTTTAAAAAAGAGTACCTGTCACTACTTATTGCTATCATAGGAGATATTTAAATTCCCTGTAATAACAATAAAAATGATAAGAAAAAAATGAAAGGGAAGGTGTCCAAATAAAATAGAAAAGCAAAATAAATAAGTAAAAAGAAAAAAAAATTCAAGTACCCCTGTCCCCCCGCGTTTGCGCGCAAAGGTGAACGCAAGCATTGGTCTGGTGTCATATGTGAACAGCGATTGCGCCATGCATGTGATGTATCGCTGTGAACGTCAGATCAAGGGCAGTAATTCTTTCAGTATACCTCCTCTGTAAATCTAAAGTGGTAACCTGTAAAGACTTTGAAAAGATTTTAAAAATGTACGTACAGGCGTGCACAATTTTAAAGCATATCATGTTTGGTATCTATGTACTTGGCATAAGATCATCTTTTATATTTTACCAAACAATTAGGCAATATATAGAGTATTTGTGCATTCAATTTAAAAAAAAGTGTTTTTTTTCCCCAAAAATTGTGTTTGGAAAATCTCTACTCAAATACAGTGTGACAAAAAAAATTTCAACACCCACCATTTTGTTCTGTAGGGCCTCTGCTTAAAAAAAAATATATAATGTTTGGGGGTTCAAAGTAATTTTCTAGTAAAAAAAAAAATATTTTTTCATGTAAACAAAAAGTTTTAGAAAAGGCTTGGTCTTCAAGTGGTTAGAAGAGTGGGTGATGTGTGGCATAAGCTTCTCATATAGGGCCTTAAATGCAAGGGCAGTTCAAACACCCCCCAAATGACCCCTTTTTATAAAGTAGACACCTCAAGCTTTTTGCTAAGAGGCATGTTGAGTACATGGAATATTTTATATTTTGACACAAGTTTCGGGAAAATTATTATTATTTTTTTTACACAGTGTCACTAAATTATATATTGCTCACACATGCCATGGGTATATGTGGAATGACACCCCAAATACATTCTGATGCTTCTCCTGAGTACAGGGATACTACATGTGTGAGACTTTTTGGGAGCCTAACTGTGTACGAGACCCCAAAAACCAATCACCGTCTTCAGGTTTTCAAAGGGCATAAATTGCTTATTTTACTTCCTCACTACCTATCACAGTTTCGGAGACCCTGAAATGTCTAGATAGTACAAACCCCCCCCCCCCAAATGACCCCATTTTGGAAAGTAGACACTCCAAGCTATTTTCTGAGAAGCATATTGAGTCCATGGAATATTTTATATTTTGCCACAAGTATCGGGAAAATGACAAAAAACTTTTTTTTTTCTTAAACAAAGTTGTTATTTAAATGATATATTGCTCACACATGCCATGGGTATAAGTGAAATTAGACCCCAACATACATTGTAGCACTGCCCCCTAGAGGACTGCTGGATTGTTCACCTTTTTGGGTCCCTCTGGGTTACCGATAGAAACTGCATGCAGAACTTAACACTTTACTTTCCAGCTCAGTCAGTGAACAGTCTAGAGGTTGTTGGTTTTGTTATTTTATTTTATATGGGGATGGGAGAAAGGATAGAGTGGGATACTTCAGAACTTGAACTATTCACAATGCTGAGGACTTCTATCTGAGGATGCGGCTAGGTCGCAGTTTCACCTTGCCGCTAGATGAATCTGAGGTATAGTTCCTGAATAGACACTTGCTTAGCACCTCTCTTCAGGGTACTCGCCTAGCAACCCCTTTCACTCCACCAGCTGACACCCGTCCTCTGACTTAATAAACAAGCAAAAAATTGGGGGAGCAAACCCTGAACATGTATATCTAAAGCTGGTGCAGCTATGAACCAAGCGACATGTATATTAAAAAAGAATAGCGCACACATGCAAAAGAAATGACATTTAAATATGGAGACAATCCATAAATAAAAATGGGGATTTAGTCCCACCATATGGCCATATCGTGCTCAAGCCCACCACTACGTCAAAGTACCCCATTATCAGTGGGTCCTACACTATCCATAAAAAAGGGGTGAATCCAGCCTCTCTAACCCTTGGAGACAACACTCCTTGCTGGGAGAGATGTGCTAATGCACTACAGGTGACTCCTCCTATATCTACTTGATAGTGGACACCTTGCCGCTAGATGAATCTGAGGTATAGTTCCTGAATAGACACTTGCTTAGCACCTCTCTTCAGGGTACTCGCCTAGCACCCCCTTTCACTCCACCAGCTGACACCCGTCCTCTGACTACTCTACTCTGGGGTGGCCCCCTTCCTGGACAGGCCCTTAGACACGATCCCCTGTACTCACGATACTGTTTTTCCAGATTCTCCAGTGTCTCAAACCCCTCTAGTCAGCTCTCCTGGACCTCTGGGTTCAGCTCCTGCCTTCTAGCTCACCAGGCCAACTGCCTGTGACCATACACCAACTGCTGCAGAAGAGGAGGCAGCCGCCACCCTCCTTCCGGGACTCTGCACACCAGCCAAAGACCCAGAGCACAGGTGCTCCTGGCGTTTATACCACACCCACAATGCACTAAGACAGCACTACGTGCCAATCACTGGAGCTGTATCGATGCCTGTGTACCCATTGGTCAGGTTTTCTCCACTGTCCAACATTCCTCCCTATTGGACCAGTGTGAAACACTCCCCTAGACCAGATGAATCACACACTGAGCACATTGAGCAGACCTAACTCACAGATCCTGCTCCCTGTTAAGCTGAAAGCAATATAGAATTTGCCTGCTGCTACTTTGATAGGCAGACAGAGCCAAAACTAAACTCACTCTCTAGCACCTACCTAGGAGAGTGCTACAACATTCTGCTGCTTCTCCTGAGTACGAGATACCACATTTGTGAGACTTTTTGGCAGTCTAGCCGTGTACAGCACCCCTGAAAACCAATCACTAAGGGGGTAAAATGTTGATTTCACTCCTCACTACCTATCACAGTTTCAGAGGTAATGAAATGCCAAGATAGCACAAACTCCACTCCCCCCCCCCCCCCCAAATGACCCATTTTCGGAAAGTAGACATCCCAAGGTATTTGCTAAGAGGCATGGTGAGTATTTTGCAGCTCTCATTTGTTTTGCAAAATGAAGAAAGCAAAGGAAAAAACATTTTTTTTCCTTTTTCTATTTTTAAAACTTTGTGACAAAAAGAGAGATCTGCAAAATACTTAAAATGCCTCTCAGCAAATAGCTTAGGGTGTCTACTTTCTGAAAAGGGGTCATTTGGGGGGGTTTGTGCAGTCTTGGCATTTCATGGCCTCCGGAACTGTGATAGGTAGTGAGGAGTGAAATCAACAATTTCCGCCCTCAGAAAACAGAATGTATTTTGGGGTGTCATTTCACATATACTCATGGAATGTGTGAGCATTACATAAGTTAAGTGACAACTTTGTGTAAAAAAAAAAAAAGTTTGTCATTTTCCTAAAACTTGTGACAAAATATAAAATATTCCATGGACTCAACATACCTCTCAGCAAATAGATTACAGTCTACTTTCCGAAAATGGGTAATTGGGGGGGTTGCAGGGGCGTAGCGTGGGTTGTCAGCAACCGGGGCAAGGTAAGTCATTTGCACTAGTACACTCCCTTCCACTAGTACAGTAGTTCTGACCTACTTGATTCCTACACTGACCTACCTGACCCCTACACTGACCTACCTGACCCCTATTCTGACCTACCTACACTGACCTACCTGACCTAGTCACTGACCTACCTACACTGACCTATCTACACTGACCTTCCTGACCATTACACTGACCTACCTGACCCCTACACTAACCTACCTGACCATTACACTAACCTAACTGCCCCCTACACCGACCTATCTACACTGAGCTACCTGACTCCTACGCTGACCTACCTACACTGACCTACATGACCATTACACTGACCTTCCTGCCCCCTACACTGACTCCTACACTAACTTACCTGACCCCCTACACTTACCTACCTACATTGACCTACCTGACCCCTTCACTGACCTACCTGGCCACTACACTGACACCTACACTAACCTACCTAACACATACACTAACCTACCTGACGCCTACAATGACCACTACACTAACCTACCTGACACCCACACTGTCCCCTACACAGACCTACCTGACCACTACACTGACCTACCTGACCCCTACACTAACCTACCTGACCCCTACACTAACCTACCTGACACCTACATGTACATACCTGACCCCTACACTGACATTACCTGACCCCTACACTGACACTACCTGACCCCTACACTGACATTACCTGACCCCTACACTAACCTACCATGACACCTACACTAACTTACCTGAGCCCTACACTGACCTACCTGAGCCCTACACTGAACACTACACTAACCTACCTGACACCTACACTGACCTACCTGACCCCTACACTAATCAACCTGACCCCTACACTGACCTACCTACACTTACCTACCTGACCCCTACAGTGACCTACCTGTCCACTACACTACCCTACCTGACCCCTACACTAACCTACCTGACCCCTACACTAACCTACCTGACACCTACATGTACATACCTGACCCCTACACTGACATTACCTGACCCCTACACTGACACTACCTGACCCCTACACTGACATTACCTGACCCCTACACTAACCTACCATGACACCTACACTAACTTACCTGAGCCCTACACTGACCTACCTGAGCCCTACACTGAACACTACACTAACCTACCTGACACCTACACTGACCTACCTGACCCCTACACTAACCAACCTGACCCCTACACTGACCTACCTACACTTACCTACCTGACCCCTACAGTGACCTACCTGTCCACTACACTACCCTACCTGACACCCTAATTAACCTACCTGACAGCTAACTGATCTACCTGACCCCCCCCCATTGACCTACCTGACCCCTACACTGACCTACCCAACACCTACACTAACCTACCTGACACCTACACTAACCTACCTGACACCTAAACTAACCTACCTTACACCTACACTGACCTACCTGACCCCTACACTGATCTACCTTACCCCTACACTGACCTACCTTACCCCTACACTGGCCTACCTTACACCTACACTGACCTACCTGACCCCTACACTGACCTACCTTACCCCCTACACTGACCTACCGACCCCTGCACTGACCTACCTGACCCCCTACACTGACCTACCTGACCCCCTACACTAACCTACCTGACCTCCTACACTGACCTACCTGACCCCTGCACTGACCTACCTGACCCCTACACTGACACCTACACTAGCCTACCTGACACATACACTAACCTACCTGACACCTACACTAACCTACCTACCTTACACACCTACTTCCTGCACTACTCACCCCCATCCTCCACACACAGTGCGATGCAGATGGTGGATCCATCATCCTCCTTACCTCTCCATTGCCTCATCGTCCATTTGATCAGAGCTCTCCACAGCAGCGGGTGGGCAGTATTGTAAGAGCCCCCGCCATCCAGCCACTCCTTGGTATCCCTGCCGCCGGAGGTCAGCTAGCAGCCACTGCACCTCTCCCATGGCCATAACTGCTCTGAGCGCTGCCCCTCCCCCTCCGCTGCTTCACAGGCCGCACCAGAGGGACAGACTGGACCAAAGGAGCCCTGGGGCAGGGGGAGCTGGAATAGGGTGCCGCTGAGAGGAATGCCTTAATTCCTCACCAGAGGTGTAGGGGTCCGGGGAAGGCTTAAAGCTGCAGCACAGACCCTCGGGACAGCAAGGGAATAATTTTGTGCCCCCCTAAATTTTGTGCCTGGTGTGAGGTGACCAGTTGCACCCCCACGCTACGCCACTGGGGGGTTTTGCTATCTTGGCATTTCATGGCCTCCGAAACTGTGATAGGTAGTGAGGAGTGACATTAACAATTTATGCCCTTAGAAAGCTGAAGGCAGTGATTGGTTTTCGGTCCTGCACCTGGCTTGACTGCCAAAAAATCTCACACATGGGGTATCCCCATACTCAGCAGAAGCAGCAAAATGTATTTTGGGGTGTAATTCCACATATACCCATGGCATGCGTGGCATCATTGGGGGGGGGGGGGGGTTGTATTGCCCTGACATTTTAGCACTTCAAGAAATGAGATAGGCAGTCAGAAAGTAAAAGCTGCATAAATTCCAATATATACAGTGCCTTGCGAAAGTATTCGGCCCCCTTGAACTTTGCGAACTTTTGCCACATTTCAGGCTTCAAACATAAAGATATAAAACTGTCATTTTTTGTGAAGAATAAACAACAAGTGGGACACAATCATGAAGTGGAACAAAATGTATTGGATATTTCAAACTTTGTTAACAAATAAAAAACTGAAAAATTGGGCGTGCAAAATTATTCAGCCCCTTTACTTTCAGTGCAGAAAACTCTCTCCAGAAGTTCAGCAAGGATCTCTGAATGATCCATTGTTGACCTAAATGACTAATGATGATAAATAGAATCCACCTGTGTGTAATCAAGTCTCCGTATAAATGCACCTGCACTGTGATAGTCTCAGAGGTCCGTTTAAAGAGCAGAGAGCATCATGAAGAACAAGGAACACACCAGGCAGGTCCGAGATACTGTTGTGGAGAAGTTTTAAGCCGGATTTGGATACAAAAAGATTTTCCAAGCTTTAAACTTCCCAAGGAGCACTGTGCAAGCGATAATATTGAAATGGAAGGAGTATCAGACCACTGCAAATCTACAAAGACCTGGCCGTCCCTCTAAACTTTCAGCTCACACAAGGAGAAGACTGATCAGAGATGCAGCCAAGAGGCCCATGATCACTCTGGATGAACTGCAGAGATCTACAGCTGAGGTGGGAGACTGTCCATAGGACAACAATCAGTCGTATACTGCACAAATCTGGCCTTTATGGAGGAGTGACAAGAAGAAAGCCATTTCTTAAAGATATCCATAAAAAGTGTAGTTTAAAGTTTGCCACAAGCCACCTGGGAGACACACCAAACATGTGGAAGAAGGTGCTCTGGTCAGATGAAACCAAAATCGAACTTTTTAGGAACAGTGCAAAATGTTATGTTTGGCACAAAAGCAACACAGCTCATCACCCTGAGCCCACCATCCCCACTGTCAAACATGGTGGTGGCAGCATCATGGTTTGGGCCTGCTTTTCTTCAGCAGGGACAGGGAAGATGGTTAAAATTGATGGGATGGAGCCAAATACAGGACCATTCTGGAAGAAAACTGATGGAGTCTGCAAAAGACCTGAGACTGGGATGTAGATTTGTCTTCCAACAAGACAATAATCCAAAACATAAAGCAAAATCTACAATGGAATGGTTCACAAATAAACATATCCAGGTGTTAGAATGGCCAAGTCAAAGTCCAGACCTGAATCCAATCGAGAATCTGTGGAAAGAACTGAAAACTGCTGTTCACAAACGCTCTCCATCCAACCTCACTGAGCTCGAGCTGTTTTGCAAGGAGGAATGGGCAAAAATTTCAGTCTCTCGATGTGCAAAACTGATAGAGATATACCCCAAGCGACTTACAGCTGTAATCGCAGCAAAAGGTGGCGCTACAAAGTATTAACTTAAGGGGGCTGAATAATTTTGCACGCCCAATTTTTCAGTTTTTTATGTGTTAAAAAAGTTTGAAATATCCAATAAATTTCGTTCCACTTCATGATTGTGTCCCACTTGTTGTTGATTCTTCACAAAAAATTACAGTTTTATATCTTTATGTTTGAAGCCTGAAATGTGGCAAAAGGTCGAAAAGTTCAAGGGGGCCGAATACTTTCGCAAGGCACTGTACGTACACCATAGTTTGTAGACGCTATAACTTTTGCGTCTTATTGAGATTTTTTTTTTATCAAAGACATATAGCTAAATACATTTTGGCCTAAAAGTATGACAACAATTGGGTTTATTGGATATTTTAAAAAAAAAATAGAAAATGTAATTTTTACTCAAATTTTTTATGTCGCAAAAAATAAAAACCGCAGAGATGATCAAATAGCAGCAAAAGAAAGCTCTATTTGTGGGGAAAAAAAGGACATACATTTTGTTTGAGTACAGCATTGCATGCCTGCACAATTGTCAGTTATTGCAAAAAATGGCCTGGTCATTAAGGGGGTAAATCCTTCCGGTCCAGAAGTGGTTAATAATAAAAAGATTGAAAGTATAAACTTTTCTTCACATCTGAAAGAACAATGAGAAAAAAAAATACTCCAAATTTTAGTAAACTTTTCTGCCATAGAAGATCTTTAGAGCTGAATCATGTACAGTATGGACTTACCTCTGTATTAATAAAAACTGCACAAAATAAGAAGTACATTATAGAAATAATGGAAGAACACAGAACTAACATGAATAAATCCTATCATGCTAAATACTTACTGTTTTGCCTGTACGTCTCTGAAGCTGATTTCAGCTGCTTCTTTCAAGAAATGTTTTAGCTTCCAGTTACCTTTCCTTAATATAATTTGAACAGGTCATAGTACAATATTATCTATGCCTTAGTTTTACAGCTACATGAACTTTGCTTCAGAGTGATATCAATTGCCTTTTACATTCTTTCGCCTTGCTTTTCTTCTTTTCGACACCAGGGTATAAAATAGGGAGAGCATAGTTCACTGGAGGGAAAGAAAGGCACAGGCAAGCTCTACTATCTTGCAGGTAATTTATATATGCAGTATTACCAAGGGTTATTTATGTGTTGATTGCTTTATCAAAATAAAACATAAAACTGATTTGGCTTCAAATGCAATCAGATGAATGGGTGAGGCTGTGGGGACAATGCCAAAGATTAGGTGAATGTAGCAGCTATGGCTTCTTTTTATTTTTAGTTTTGTCACATGATTGGTAGCTAGTCCTAGCGACTCCTCCTATGCATAAACTGTGATGAAGAGCAGTTGATGACAACTCACAGTGCTGGGGTCACCAATTGAGCGCACTTCTTGCACAGAACAGCCATGCTGGCTGTATGTATATATGTGGCAGCACAGCACTGAAGCCCTTCACCATGCTGCCACAAATAGGCATACAGCTAGCAACAGTGGGCTAATACCGTCAAGTCAACCTTTTTTTTTTAATTTCAGATAAAGTGGGAGTTAAAACACCTGTTAAATAGTATGAACCATAATTAAAAATAACTAGGCACCCAAGATCTTTCTCGATATGGACATCAGTACTCTTAGCATATCATTCAAGCTAAGAGGGGAAAAAAGAAAGGGGAAAAAGGGAACCCCTCCCCCTTTTTCTCCCCCCCCCTTTTTTTTTCCTCTCTCTTCCCTTCCCCTCTCTCCCTACGGGATTTGTGCTGGATACAGATCCTCCCCCTTTTACCTAACATAAGTAGCTGTCCTTTCCATCTGGACGGTCTGATCAATCACCCTCCCAGCTAGTATTTGACAGTTTCCTCAGAGGAAAGGATTGCTACTTTTTTCCTGTTCAAAAGCTTCTCTAGTACTAAGGAGCTATATAATATAATTTGATATAATACTATGCTTTTCAGTTAAACCTATCCTCGTCTTATGGTTGTTGTAATGTTCGTTATGTTTACGTTTATATTCATAATCTGTTTCAACTAATTCAGCTCTAATATGCACTCTTACTAATACTGAAATCATTATGTGCATCACTTAATTTTCTCACAGTGAACAACCCAATTAAGAAAGCCGCAATCTCTTTCTGTTGAACCATTGTTGTTACACTATGCATGCATGTTATGTTGTTACAATTGTTGATTATTGTACCTGCCTTACCTTGTTTCTTCAATAAAACTTTTGGAAAAAAAAAAAGGAAATAATGGACTGTAACGGCACATAACATAAAAAAACACCTGTTAGTAGGAATAAAAGAATCTGCTCCAGTTCCTTTTACAAAACATCGACAAAATATGGAATGTCCAAACTAGTTTTGAACCCTATTGAAATCTATAGAGAGACAAATCTTGATATTCAGTTTGTTCCTTAACCACTTTACGTCCAGCCGCCGCAGATGTACTTTGGCAGGCTGGCTCTCCCAGGCAAAGTCCCATACATGTACAACGTTCGCCTGGGAGGAGCTAGGGGGCGAGCGCTTGCTGCCGCCGGCGCGCTCCTGCCCCCACTCGTCAGCGGGGAAGCTGGCGCAAGTGTCAGGCGGCTCCGATGGCCGCTGGCCACTCGCGATCTCTCTCCACTGACAGAGAAGGACGGACGGCTGATGTAAACACAGGCGTCTGTCCTTCTCCCTGAGGTGATCCCAGAGATCATGCAATCCTGCTATATAGGATCGCATGTCTCTATGGTCATCTCACAAGCCCAACCCCCCCACAGTTATAATCACTCCCCTAGGCTTACATTTAACCCCTTGATCACCCACAGGGTTAACCCCTTCCCGGCCAGTGTCATTATTACAGTAACAGTGCATATTTTTAGCACTGATTACTGTAGTAATGTCACTGGTCCCCCCAAAAGTGTCAAAAATGTCAGTTAGGGGTCCAATCTGTCCGCCGCAATGTCGCAGTCCCGCAAAAAATCGCAGATCACCGCCATTACTAGTAAAAAAACAAAAAAACAATAAAAATGACATAAATCTTTCCAGTAGTTAGTAAACGCAATAACTTTTGCGCAAACCGATCAAAATAAGTTTAGTGTGATTTTTTTTTACCAAAAATATGTAGCAGAAAACAAATGGGCCTAAAATGTTAAATAATTTGGATTGTTGTTGTTGTTGATGTTATATAGCAGAATGTGAAAATATTTTATTTTTTTTTCAAAATTGTCGCTTTTTTTTGTTTATAGTGCAAAAAAATAAAAATCGCAGAGGTGATCAAATAACACCAAAAGAAAGCTCTACTTGTGGGAAAAAAGGACGTCAATTTCATTTGGGTACAGCGTCGCACGACCGTGCAATTGTCGGCCTGGTCATTAAGCAGTAAAATTTTCCGGTTGTCAGGATTATTGGGGTGATTAAATAAAAGAAAAAGGGTATTTTAAAAAGCTACATGTTTTCAGCCTACATAGAGATTTTAAACAGCACAGCTTCCATCTTTTTTGGAGGTGAATGAAACTTTTAAACAAGATGTCTCTTACAGAGGGTCTTATGGTTTCAACAGAAAATTCTGTTTACCTATGTAGTCATAAATAAGTGGAAAATTGACGTTCTTTTAGATATGACTCATTCAGCCTGATGCTATACCAGATGTTAAGGGGGGTGATGTCTTGATTGTCTGTATTTTACAATGAACAATGTGTTCAGTATATTTCTTTTTAAAGGATTATTTAAAAATAAGTTTTAGAAAACATCATCATATGTAAGATGTATATTAACAATAATACATTGTATTTTTTTTATTATCATTGATAGAAGTGTGAACTTGGAATATATAATGTTAGATATATATATATATATATATATATATATATATACACATAAGTATACTTTTCTATTAAGTGTAGGGACATATGTGTTTTGTAACTAATTACCTAATTTTAAGGCATATGGTAGGAGTGTTTATATAAGAATTACTTTGAACTGGGCTAGGTAATATAAATCCTACAAGCCAGACGCTTTTCTTGACAGTATAGGACACAGCCAAGTGATTTAATTGCTTGAATCAGTCTTAGTTCAAAGGTTATCTTTAATAGTGGTCTTATTATTCTATATACTGAATCTAATAAGCAATACAATACTGCCCCCTTTGGCACTGCTACTAAAAGCAGTATCGGGGTAACTCAGTATTTTCCAATAAATATATATATTGTATTAAAAATATATATTTATAAATGGTTTTACCAGATCCAGTCCCTGCCAAGATGAGTGATGGAGATATTAGATGGACATCTATGTATGTACTGAGAATATGGACAAGTTTTTATGTTGTTTTTATGATTACTCTTAAATATAAAGAGATTATCATTTAATTCTAATATCTAAACTAGTGGAGGCGTTGCTAATGACCTCACCAGTTAATGGATAAAGTAATCCCAACCACTGGGGATAATGTTCCTCCTTCTGGGTTTAACTTATGGTAATTTTAATGGTCCTTTATTGAATACAATATAAAAAGGAGAACCCAGATGTAATAGGACACATCACATTACTGACAACATTCATTACACCTACAACACACACGCTATTCACATACATCTATATACTCATCTATACATACTCCATCTTGCTCCATCATTTATCTGAAACTTTGAGGGACGCCAAATGAAACTCCTCCCTAACCAGCCACCATTTTGGGAAGGCATCCATCTTAAGGACTCTGGTAACGACCATTTGAAGCTAGCAGCCATCTTAAGTGTGGTAAATATACCTTGCGGTTTATTTGATTATTATTTAACAATTGTTTATTTCTTTACTTATATGTTTTATATTGCATATTTAAGGGTAATGAGATTACAATCCAGCCGTATGAACCATAGTAGATTTTTCTCTAAAAAGCTTATTTTTGTTTTTATACATTTTTATTAATATCAGATTTAGCGCATTATTGGCGATTTAGTCTCCCATTTTGCATAGCCTATTCTCGCTCTAACTGCAGTGGAGTGACTGTCGGCTGCGCAATTCGCGGACAATTGTGGTCTGATTATATAGAACATCTACCTATGGTTTATGCTATACCTGGAGAAAAGGTAATCTTGATTTCTTCATTCTTCATTTTCACTTTCATCATTTAGCTAAATATCACATTGCATTTATCGTTTTAAGTTTGTATTTTATGTAGAGTTATCTTTTTGTGTCATCTCAAGTCTAATCATTTATTGTGAATACATCTCTTGTGAATAAATATTCTTATATATATATTCCTTACTGTAGACTGTTTTCACTAAGATTGGTAAATGCTGTTAAAAAGAAATTAATCGATTAAAAAGAACTTGTTACATATTGATTTGTGGAAATAAGTTGAGCTTCTCCTACCCCACAGATCTTTGCTTATTTACATAACATAAATAGACACTGTTATATTCAGAGCAGTATAAATATTCTGACACGGTCTTAAAGTGGTTAAAGGGTTAGTTTACCTTTACCAAAAAACTGCCTATGCAGATAAGGGACGTCTGTAGATAATAACAAACTATGTACAGTTGCTTTGACTAAAGTTAAATAAAGCCCTTGCTATAATTGTGGGTCATTTATATACCTCATGAAGCCTGACTGGAATAAATAGTTAGTCAGGCTGATACTTCCAGGACATTGCTAATTGAGGCCTAGTCATTACTATTTCAGCTCCACCATCAAATGAGTGAGCTATCAGATGCTGAACTCAGAGCTACTGCATCAGGGAAGAGAAAGAACATGTGAGGGGATTTGAATCAGAGAAAAAGCTCACTCCTTTGATGGTCAAGGTGAGCAGTAATGACTAGGCCTCACTCAACAACATCCCAGAAAAATCCTGGAAGTATTCCAGTCATTAAATACGTAAATAGCCTACACCTATAGTAAGGGCATTATTCAACTTTAGTCAGAGCTGCAGAGTTTGTTTTTATTAACAGTTTTGTGGTAAAAGTGAACTAACCCTTTATTAATCAAACTGTTGTTTCAAATGTAGCACCCTCTAGTATGTGTGTTAGATGTAAGATAGGTTTGTGTTAGTTTAGGTAAATTTATTTAGTTCAGGCTAAGCCTGAGCTGTAAATCTGAGCCAGGGTTCAGTGACTCAAGGCTGGAGGAATCATCTGGCAACTCTCTCAGGCACTTCCCCCTGATCTGAAAGTTTATAAGGAGGGTGGGAGTAAGAAAGGGCTACCATGCATATTTATGAGGCCTCGGACAATCCCCAGCATTGGGCTGGCAGAGGGCAGAGCTTACCTTATAAACAGACATGGGCCATGCCAGCAGGGGCAGTCGGGTGGAAGATGGAGATGGAGTGCTGAGGAGGCTGTCGGTGCCCCTTAGGGTTACCCCCTAGTTTGGGGGGGTTGACCTTGGGAGGGTGCATATGTGCTGGAAGGATCCTGCCAAAACACACAGAGAAAGCCCTTCCCAGAGGCATGGGAGCAAGGAGAGAGGTCAGCAGTGGTGCGAGAATGTCAGCCCCTGTTTGCTGAAGACATCGAGATAGTCATGCTAAGGTTCAGGCAGGGTCTGTCACATCTCATTCTCAGAATCTATACATAGTAGAGTTGCAGGGGCAACTAAAAGTTCTGGCAGGCAGTGCTTCCTACAATATGTTGATTGGAGGCTGATCTTCCCTGTAACCTAAGGTGACCACATTTCCAAACTGCCATTCAGGGACACCCCCCATCTAATCCTCTCCCCTTATTCTTCATTACTGTCCTCCACTTGTGTCCCCTTCTTCTTCATTACTGTCCCTTACTTGTGTCCCCTTCTTCTTCATTACTGTCCACCACTTGTGTCCCCTTCTTCTTCATTACTGCTCCCCATTTGTGTCACCTTCTTCTTCATTACAGCCCCCCACTTGTGTCCCCTTATTCTTCATTACTGCCCCCCACTTGTGTCATCTTCTTCTTCATTACTGCCTCCCACTTGTGTCACCTACTTCTTCATTACAGCTCCCACTTGTGTCACCTTCTTTTTCATTACTGCCCCACTTGTGTCCCCTTCTTCTTCATTACAGCCCCCCACTTGTGTCACCTTCTTCTTCAGTACTGTCCCCCACTTGTGTCCCCTTTTTCTTCATTACTGACCCTTACTTGTGTCCCCTTCTTCCCACTCTATAGTCTCATCTTCCTCCCACTCTTTTAGGTATTCCAATATTCTTATTTTTTCTACTCTTCTTACCCAATCGCCTAATGTCGGTGCTTTGTTTTTCTGCCAGAACAATGGGATCAGACCCTTTGCAGCGTTCATCAAATGGGGGATTAATGTCACTTTATATTGTTTTATTTAACTTTTTGTAGCGTGGAATAGACAGAACCAAGGATCTTCTTTTATCTCTATTTTAGTAATTTCTTTAATTTGAGCTAGGACCTCCTTCCAGAATTTTTTTATTTTTGGGCAATCCCACCATGGATGGGCCATTGTACCAACTTGTATACAGCCCCTCCAACAATATTTTAATTTTTCTTTTTGATAATTGTGGGTTCTATCTGGGGTGTTGTACCATCTTGCGATGCATTTATAATTCATTTCCACTGTGTTCACATCAACTGAAGAACTGTGTGTTAGTCTAAGACTTTTTCCTAAATTGTAATCTTTATTCCGTTCTCCTATTTCCTTTTCCCATTTTTCAATGTATGGCGGTACCCTCGGACCCATCAAGTCCACCAGTATTTTATAAATATTTGAAATACTGTTCTTGTATTTTTCAGAGGAACAGATTTGCTCGAATGGGAGCAATTCGTCTTCCGATCTTAATGGTTTTGGTAGGGTGGACACAAAATGTTTTAGCTGACAAAACCGCCATTCATTTATCTTCCATTTTTTTGTTTTAAATTATTTATTGTGCACACCTTCCCCTTTTCTATGATGTCCCTAACCCGTGCATCCTCATCTGTGATCCAGCTTCCTCCCATCTCTTTTTGACCTGGTGGAAAAAAATTAGTATCTCTTAAAGGGATTAATGGTGAATTGTGATTCCATTTATTTTTTGTGTGAATTGTATCCCAAGCTCTCATTGCGTGATGTGTAATCAAATGTGTATTAATATTCAATTTCCTATATTGTGAAGGGATCCATAGAATTTTCCCTAGTTGAGTGCCACTCATAGTGCATTCTATTTTTACCCAACTTTTTTCATTTTTTAACTTCCCCCATTCCATCACTCGTGAAAGTAGTGTTGCATCGTAATATTTTTTGAAGTCTGTAACCGCTAGTCCTCCTTGATTCTTGCCTTTTGTTAGTACTGTATATTGTATTCTGGGTTTTCCCTTTTTCCAAATGAATTTGGGGACTAAGGATTTCAGTGTTTTAAAATATGCTTGAGGAATCGGTATTGGTAACATTTGATATTTGTAGGCTATTTTCGGTAATATTGCCATCTTGATAATATTAATTCTTCCTATCCAGGACAACTGTCTATGTGAGATCCTGTTTAACTCCGTTTTAACTTCGTTTAGCAGTGGTATATAATGGGGATTTAGTCCCACCATATGGCCATATCGTGCTCAAGCCCACCACTACGTCAAAGTACCCCATTATCAGTGGGTCCTACACTATCCATAAAAAAGGGGTGAATCCAGCCTCTCTAACCCTTGGAGACAACACTCCTTGCTGGGAGAGATGTGCTAATGCACTACAGGTGACTCCTCCTATATCTACTTGATAGTGGACACCTTGCCGCTAGATGAATCTGAGGTATAGTTCCTGAATAGACACTTGCTTAGCACCTCTCTTCAGGGTACTCGCCTAGCACCCCCTTTCACTCCACCAGCTGACACCCGTCCTCTGACTACTCTACTCTGGGGTGGCCCCCTTCCTGGACAGGCCCTTAGACACGATCCCCTGTACTCACGATACTGTTTTTCCAGATTCTCCAGTGTCTCAAACCCCTCTAGTCAGCTCTCCTGGACCTCTGGGTTCAGCTCCTGCCTTCTAGCTCACCAGGCCAACTGCCTGTGACCATACACCAACTGCTGCAGAAGAGGAGGCAGCCGCCACCCTCCTTCCGGGACTCTGCACACCAGCCAAAGACCCAGAGCACAGGTGCTCCTGGCGTTTATACCACACCCACAATGCACTAAGACAGCACTACGTGCCAATCACTGGAGCTGTATCGATGCCTGTGTACCCATTGGTCAGGTTTTCTCCACTGTCCAACATTCCTCCCTATTGGACCAGTGTGAAACACTCCCCTAGACCAGATGAATCACACACTGAGCACATTGAGCAGACCTAACTCACAGATCCTGCTCCCTGTTAAGCTGAAAGCAATATAGAATTTGCCTGCTGCTACTTTGATAGGCAGACAGAGCCAAAACTAAACTCACTCTCTAGCACCTACCTAGGAGAGTGCTACAACATTCTGCTGCTTCTCCTGAGTACGAGATACCACATTTGTGAGACTTTTTGGCAGTCTAGCCGTGTACAGCACCCCTGAAAACCAATCACTAAGGGGGTAAAATGTTGATTTCACTCCTCACTACCTATCACAGTTTCAGAGGTAATGAAATGCCAAGATAGCACAAACTCCACTCCCCCCCCCCCCAAATGACCCATTTTCGGAAAGTAGACATCCCAAGGTATTTGCTAAGAGGCATGGTGAGTATTTTGCAGCTCTCATTTGTTTTGCAAAATGAAGAAAGCAAAGGAAAAAACATTTTTTTTCCTTTTTCTATTTTTAAAACTTTGTGACAAAAAGAGAGATCTGCAAAATACTTAAAATGCCTCTCAGCAAATAGCTTAGGGTGTCTACTTTCTGAAAAGGGGTCATTTGGGGGGGTTTGTGCAGTCTTGGCATTTCATGGCCTCCGGAACTGTGATAGGTAGTGAGGAGTGAAATCAACAATTTCCGCCCTCAGAAAACAGAATGTATTTTGGGGTGTCATTTCACATATACTCATGGAATGTGTGAGCATTACATAAGTTAAGTGACAACTTTGTGTAAAAAAAAAAAAAGTTTGTCATTTTCCTAAAACTTGTGACAAAATATAAAATATTCCATGGACTCAACATACCTCTCAGCAAATAGATTACAGTCTACTTTCCGAAAATGGGTAATTGGGGGGGTTGCAGGGGCGTAGCGTGGGTTGTCAGCAACCGGGGCAAGGTAAGTCATTTGCACTAGTACACTCCCTTCCACTAGTACAGTAGTTCTGACCTACTTGATTCCTACACTGACCTACCTGACCCCTACACTGACCTACCTGACCCCTATTCTGACCTACCTACACTGACCTACCTGACCTAGTCACTGACCTACCTACACTGACCTATCTACACTGACCTTCCTGACCATTACACTGACCTACCTGACCCCTACACTAACCTACCTGACCATTACACTAACCTAACTGCCCCCTACACCGACCTATCTACACTGAGCTACCTGACTCCTACGCTGACCTACCTACACTGACCTACATGACCATTACACTGACCTTCCTGCCCCCTACACTGACTCCTACACTAACTTACCTGACCCCCTACACTTACCTACCTACATTGACCTACCTGACCCCTTCACTGACCTACCTGGCCACTACACTGACACCTACACTAACCTACCTAACACATACACTAACCTACCTGACGCCTACAATGACCACTACACTAACCTACCTGACACCCACACTGTCCCCTACACAGACCTACCTGACCACTACACTGACCTACCTGACCCCTACACTAACCTACCTGACCCCTACACTAACCTACCTGACACCTACATGTACATACCTGACCCCTACACTGACATTACCTGACCCCTACACTGACACTACCTGACCCCTACACTGACATTACCTGACCCCTACACTAACCTACCATGACACCTACACTAACTTACCTGAGCCCTACACTGACCTACCTGAGCCCTACACTGAACACTACACTAACCTACCTGACACCTACACTGACCTACCTGACCCCTACACTAATCAACCTGACCCCTACACTGACCTACCTACACTTACCTACCTGACCCCTACAGTGACCTACCTGTCCACTACACTACCCTACCTGACCCCTACACTAACCTACCTGACCCCTACACTAACCTACCTGACACCTACATGTACATACCTGACCCCTACACTGACATTACCTGACCCCTACACTGACACTACCTGACCCCTACACTGACATTACCTGACCCCTACACTAACCTACCATGACACCTACACTAACTTACCTGAGCCCTACACTGACCTACCTGAGCCCTACACTGAACACTACACTAACCTACCTGACACCTACACTGACCTACCTGACCCCTACACTAACCAACCTGACCCCTACACTGACCTACCTACACTTACCTACCTGACCCCTACAGTGACCTACCTGTCCACTACACTACCCTACCTGACACCCTAATTAACCTACCTGACAGCTAACTGATCTACCTGACCCCCCCCCCATTGACCTACCTGACCCCTACACTGACCTACCCAACACCTACACTAACCTACCTGACACCTACACTAACCTACCTGACACCTAAACTAACCTACCTTACACCTACACTGACCTACCTGACCCCTACACTGATCTACCTTACCCCTACACTGACCTACCTTACCCCTACACTGGCCTACCTTACACCTACACTGACCTACCTGACCCCTACACTGACCTACCTTACCCCCTACACTGACCTACCGACCCCTGCACTGACCTACCTGACCCCCTACACTGACCTACCTGACCCCCTACACTAACCTACCTGACCTCCTACACTGACCTACCTGACCCCTGCACTGACCTACCTGACCCCTACACTGACACCTACACTAGCCTACCTGACACATACACTAACCTACCTGACACCTACACTAACCTACCTACCTTACACACCTACTTCCTGCACTACTCACCCCCATCCTCCACACACAGTGCGATGCAGATGGTGGATCCATCATCCTCCTTACCTCTCCATTGCCTCATCGTCCATTTGATCAGAGCTCTCCACAGCAGCGGGTGGGCAGTATTGTAAGAGCCCCCGCCATCCAGCCACTCCTTGGTATCCCTGCCGCCGGAGGTCAGCTAGCAGCCACTGCACCTCTCCCATGGCCATAACTGCTCTGAGCGCTGCCCCTCCCCCTCCGCTGCTTCACAGGCCGCACCAGAGGGACAGACTGGACCAAAGGAGCCCTGGGGCAGGGGGAGCTGGAATAGGGTGCCGCTGAGAGGAATGCCTTAATTCCTCACCAGAGGTGTAGGGGTCCGGGGAAGGCTTAAAGCTGCAGCACAGACCCTCGGGACAGCAAGGGAATAATTTTGTGCCCCCCTAAATTTTGTGCCTGGTGTGAGGTGACCAGTTGCACCCCCACGCTACGCCACTGGGGGGTTTTGCTATCTTGGCATTTCATGGCCTCCGAAACTGTGATAGGTAGTGAGGAGTGACATTAACAATTTATGCCCTTAGAAAGCTGAAGGCAGTGATTGGTTTTCGGTCCTGCACCTGGCTTGACTGCCAAAAAATCTCACACATGGGGTATCCCCATACTCAGCAGAAGCAGCAAAATGTATTTTGGGGTGTAATTCCACATATACCCATGGCATGCGTGGCATCATTGGGGGGGGGGGGGGGTTGTATTGCCCTGACATTTTAGCACTTCAAGAAATGAGATAGGCAGTCAGAAAGTAAAAGCTGCATAAATTCCAATATATACAGTGCCTTGCGAAAGTATTCGGCCCCCTTGAACTTTGCGAACTTTTGCCACATTTCAGGCTTCAAACATAAAGATATAAAACTGTCATTTTTTGTGAAGAATAAACAACAAGTGGGACACAATCATGAAGTGGAACAAAATGTATTGGATATTTCAAACTTTGTTAACAAATAAAAAACTGAAAAATTGGGCGTGCAAAATTATTCAGCCCCTTTACTTTCAGTGCAGAAAACTCTCTCCAGAAGTTCAGCAAGGATCTCTGAATGATCCATTGTTGACCTAAATGACTAATGATGATAAATAGAATCCACCTGTGTGTAATCAAGTCTCCGTATAAATGCACCTGCACTGTGATAGTCTCAGAGGTCCGTTTAAAGAGCAGAGAGCATCATGAAGAACAAGGAACACACCAGGCAGGTCCGAGATACTGTTGTGGAGAAGTTTTAAGCCGGATTTGGATACAAAAAGATTTTCCAAGCTTTAAACTTCCCAAGGAGCACTGTGCAAGCGATAATATTGAAATGGAAGGAGTATCAGACCACTGCAAATCTACAAAGACCTGGCCGTCCCTCTAAACTTTCAGCTCACACAAGGAGAAGACTGATCAGAGATGCAGCCAAGAGGCCCATGATCACTCTGGATGAACTGCAGAGATCTACAGCTGAGGTGGGAGACTGTCCATAGGACAACAATCAGTCGTATACTGCACAAATCTGGCCTTTATGGAGGAGTGACAAGAAGAAAGCCATTTCTTAAAGATATCCATAAAAAGTGTAGTTTAAAGTTTGCCACAAGCCACCTGGGAGACACACCAAACATGTGGAAGAAGGTGCTCTGGTCAGATGAAACCAAAATCGAACTTTTTAGGAACAGTGCAAAATGTTATGTTTGGCACAAAAGCAACACAGCTCATCACCCTGAGCCCACCATCCCCACTGTCAAACATGGTGGTGGCAGCATCATGGTTTGGGCCTGCTTTTCTTCAGCAGGGACAGGGAAGATGGTTAAAATTGATGGGATGGAGCCAAATACAGGACCATTCTGGAAGAAAACTGATGGAGTCTGCAAAAGACCTGAGACTGGGATGTAGATTTGTCTTCCAACAAGACAATAATCCAAAACATAAAGCAAAATCTACAATGGAATGGTTCACAAATAAACATATCCAGGTGTTAGAATGGCCAAGTCAAAGTCCAGACCTGAATCCAATCGAGAATCTGTGGAAAGAACTGAAAACTGCTGTTCACAAACGCTCTCCATCCAACCTCACTGAGCTCGAGCTGTTTTGCAAGGAGGAATGGGCAAAAATTTCAGTCTCTCGATGTGCAAAACTGATAGAGATATACCCCAAGCGACTTACAGCTGTAATCGCAGCAAAAGGTGGCGCTACAAAGTATTAACTTAAGGGGGCTGAATAATTTTGCACGCCCAATTTTTCAGTTTTTTATGTGTTAAAAAAGTTTGAAATATCCAATAAATTTCGTTCCACTTCATGATTGTGTCCCACTTGTTGTTGATTCTTCACAAAAAATTACAGTTTTATATCTTTATGTTTGAAGCCTGAAATGTGGCAAAAGGTCGAAAAGTTCAAGGGGGCCGAATACTTTCGCAAGGCACTGTACGTACACCATAGTTTGTAGACGCTATAACTTTTGCGTCTTATTGAGATTTTTTTTTTATCAAAGACATATAGCTAAATACATTTTGGCCTAAAAGTATGACAACAATTGGGTTTATTGGATATTTTAAAAAAAAAATAGAAAATGTAATTTTTACTCAAATTTTTTATGTCGCAAAAAATAAAAACCGCAGAGATGATCAAATAGCAGCAAAAGAAAGCTCTATTTGTGGGGAAAAAAAGGACATACATTTTGTTTGAGTACAGCATTGCATGCCTGCACAATTGTCAGTTATTGCAAAAAATGGCCTGGTCATTAAGGGGGTAAATCCTTCCGGTCCAGAAGTGGTTAATAATAAAAAGATTGAAAGTATAAACTTTTCTTCACATCTGAAAGAACAATGAGAAAAAAAAATACTCCAAATTTTAGTAAACTTTTCTGCCATAGAAGATCTTTAGAGCTGAATCATGTACAGTATGGACTTACCTCTGTATTAATAAAAACTGCACAAAATAAGAAGTACATTATAGAAATAATGGAAGAACACAGAACTAACATGAATAAATCCTATCATGCTAAATACTTACTGTTTTGCCTGTACGTCTCTGAAGCTGATTTCAGCTGCTTCTTTCAAGAAATGTTTTAGCTTCCAGTTACCTTTCCTTAATATAATTTGAACAGGTCATAGTACAATATTATCTATGCCTTAGTTTTACAGCTACATGAACTTTGCTTCAGAGTGATATCAATTGCCTTTTACATTCTTTCGCCTTGCTTTTCTTCTTTTCGACACCAGGGTATAAAATAGGGAGAGCATAGTTCACTGGAGGGAAAGAAAGGCACAGGCAAGCTCTACTATCTTGCAGGTAATTTATATATGCAGTATTACCAAGGGTTATTTATGTGTTGATTGCTTTATCAAAATAAAACATAAAACTGATTTGGCTTCAAATGCAATCAGATGAATGGGTGAGGCTGTGGGGACAATGCCAAAGATTAGGTGAATGTAGCAGCTATGGCTTCTTTTTATTTTTAGTTTTGTCACATGATTGGTAGCTAGTCCTAGCGACTCCTCCTATGCATAAACTGTGATGAAGAGCAGTTGATGACAACTCACAGTGCTGGGGTCACCAATTGAGCGCACTTCTTGCACAGAACAGCCATGCTGGCTGTATGTATATATGTGGCAGCACAGCACTGAAGCCCTTCACCATGCTGCCACAAATAGGCATACAGCTAGCAACAGTGGGCTAATACCGTCAAGTCAACCTTTTTTTTTTAATTTCAGATAAAGTGGGAGTTAAAACACCTGTTAAATAGTATGAACCATAATTAAAAATAACTAGGCACCCAAGATCTTTCTCGATATGGACATCAGTACTCTTAGCATATCATTCAAGCTAAGAGGGGAAAAAAGAAAGGGGAAAAAGGGAACCCCTCCCCCTTTTTCTCCCCCCCCCTTTTTTTTTCCTCTCTCTTCCCTTCCCCTCTCTCCCTACGGGATTTGTGCTGGATACAGATCCTCCCCCTTTTACCTAACATAAGTAGCTGTCCTTTCCATCTGGACGGTCTGATCAATCACCCTCCCAGCTAGTATTTGACAGTTTCCTCAGAGGAAAGGATTGCTACTTTTTTCCTGTTCAAAAGCTTCTCTAGTACTAAGGAGCTATATAATATAATTTGATATAATACTATGCTTTTCAGTTAAACCTATCCTCGTCTTATGGTTGTTGTAATGTTCGTTATGTTTACGTTTATATTCATAATCTGTTTCAACTAATTCAGCTCTAATATGCACTCTTACTAATACTGAAATCATTATGTGCATCACTTAATTTTCTCACAGTGAACAACCCAATTAGGAAAGCCGCAATCTCTTTCTGTTGAACCATTGTTGTTACACTATGCATGCATGTTATGTTGTTACAATTGTTGATTATTGTACCTGCCTTACCTTGTTTCTTCAATAAAACTTTTGGAAAAAAAAAAAGGAAATAATGGACTGTAACGGCACATAACATAAAAAAACACCTGTTAGTAGGAATAAAAGAATCTGCTCCAGTTCCTTTTACAAAACATCGACAAAATATGGAATGTCCAAACTAGTTTTGAACCCTATTGAAATCTATAGAGAGACAAATCTTGATATTCAGTTTGTTCCTTAACCACTTTACGTCCAGCCGCCGCAGATGTACTTTGGCAGGCTGGCTCTCCCAGGCAAAGTCCCATACATGTACAACGTTCGCCTGGGAGGAGCTAGGGGGCGAGCGCTTGCTGCCGCCGGCGCGCTCCTGCCCCCACTCGTCAGCGGGGAAGCTGGCGCAAGTGTCAGGCGGCTCCGATGGCCGCTGGCCACTCGCGATCTCTCTCCACTGACAGAGAAGGACGGACGGCTGATGTAAACACAGGCGTCTGTCCTTCTCCCTGAGGTGATCCCAGAGATCATGCAATCCTGCTATATAGGATCGCATGTCTCTATGGTCATCTCACAAGCCCAACCCCCCCACAGTTATAATCACTCCCCTAGGCTTACATTTAACCCCTTGATCACCCACAGGGTTAACCCCTTCCCGGCCAGTGTCATTATTACAGTAACAGTGCATATTTTTAGCACTGATTACTGTAGTAATGTCACTGGTCCCCCCAAAAGTGTCAAAAATGTCAGTTAGGGGTCCAATCTGTCCGCCGCAATGTCGCAGTCCCGCAAAAAATCGCAGATCACCGCCATTACTAGTAAAAAAACAAAAAAACAATAAAAATGACATAAATCTTTCCAGTAGTTAGTAAACGCAATAACTTTTGCGCAAACCGATCAAAATAAGTTTAGTGTGATTTTTTTTTACCAAAAATATGTAGCAGAAAACAAATGGGCCTAAAATGTTAAATAATTTGGATTGTTGTTGTTGTTGATGTTATATAGCAGAATGTGAAAATATTTTATTTTTTTTTCAAAATTGTCGCTTTTTTTTGTTTATAGTGCAAAAAAATAAAAATCGCAGAGGTGATCAAATAACACCAAAAGAAAGCTCTACTTGTGGGAAAAAAGGACGTCAATTTCATTTGGGTACAGCGTCGCACGACCGTGCAATTGTCGGCCTGGTCATTAAGCAGTAAAATTTTCCGGTTGTCAGGATTATTGGGGTGATTAAATAAAAGAAAAAGGGTATTTTAAAAAGCTACATGTTTTCAGCCTACATAGAGATTTTAAACAGCACAGCTTCCATCTTTTTTGGAGGTGAATGAAACTTTTAAACAAGATGTCTCTTACAGAGGGTCTTATGGTTTCAACAGAAAATTCTGTTTACCTATGTAGTCATAAATAAGTGGAAAATTGACGTTCTTTTAGATATGACTCATTCAGCCTGATGCTATACCAGATGTTAAGGGGGGTGATGTCTTGATTGTCTGTATTTTACAATGAACAATGTGTTCAGTATATTTCTTTTTAAAGGATTATTTAAAAATAAGTTTTAGAAAACATCATCATATGTAAGATGTATATTAACAATAATACATTGTATTTTTTTTATTATCATTGATAGAAGTGTGAACTTGGAATATATAATGTTAGATATATATATATATATATATATATATATATATATATATATATATATATACACATAAGTATACTTTTCTATTAAGTGTAGGGACATATGTGTTTTGTAACTAATTACCTAATTTTAAGGCATATGGTAGGAGTGTTTATATAAGAATTACTTTGAACTGGGCTAGGTAATATAAATCCTACAAGCCAGACGCTTTTCTTGACAGTATAGGACACAGCCAAGTGATTTAATTGCTTGAATCAGTCTTAGTTCAAAGGTTATCTTTAATAGTGGTCTTATTATTCTATATACTGAATCTAATAAGCAATACAATACTGCCCCCTTTGGCACTGCTACTAAAAGCAGTATCGGGGTAACTCAGTATTTTCCAATAAATATATATATTGTATTAAAAATATATATTTATAAATGGTTTTACCAGATCCAGTCCCTGCCAAGATGAGTGATGGAGATATTAGATGGACATCTATGTATGTACTGAGAATATGGACAAGTTTTCATGTTGTTTTTATGATTACTCTTAAATATAAAGAGATTATCATTTAATTCTAATATCTAAACTAGTGGAGGCGTTGCTAATGACCTCACCAGTTAATGGATAAAGTAATCCCAACCACTGGGGATAATGTTCCTCCTTCTGGGTTTAACTTATGGTAATTTTAATGGTCCTTTATTGAATACAATATAAAAAGGAGAACCCAGATGTAATAGGACACATCACATTACTGACAACATTCATTACACCTACAACACACACGCTATTCACATACATCTATATACTCATCTATACATACTCCATCTTGCTCCATCATTTATCTGAAACTTTGAGGGACGCCAAATGAAACTCCTCCCTAACCAGCCACCATTTTGGGAAGGCATCCATCTTAAGGACTCTGGTAACGACCATTTGAAGCTAGCAGCCATCTTAAGTGTGGTAAATATACCTTGCGGTTTATTTGATTATTATTTAACAATTGTTTATTTCTTTACTTATATGTTTTATATTGCATATTTAAGGGTAATGAGATTACAATCCAGCCGTATGAACCATAGTAGATTTTTCTCTAAAAAGCTTATTTTTGTTTTTATACATTTTTATTAATATCAGATTTAGCGCATTATTGGCGATTTAGTCTCCCATTTTGCATAGCCTATTCTCGCTCTAACTGCAGTGGAGTGACTGTCGGCTGCGCAATTCGCGGACAATTGTGGTCTGATTATATAGAACATCTACCTATGGTTTATGCTATACCTGGAGAAAAGGTAATCTTGATTTCTTCATTCTTCATTTTCACTTTCATCATTTAGCTAAATATCACATTGCATTTATCGTTTTAAGTTTGTATTTTATGTAGAGTTATCTTTTTGTGTCATCTCAAGTCTAATCATTTATTGTGAATACATCTCTTGTGAATAAATATTCTTATATATATATTCCTTACTGTAGACTGTTTTCACTAAGATTGGTAAATGCTGTTAAAAAGAAATTAATCGATTAAAAAGAACTTGTTACATATTGATTTGTGGAAATAAGTTGAGCTTCTCCTACCCCACAGATCTTTGCTTATTTACATAACATAAATAGACACTGTTATATTCAGAGCAGTATAAATATTCTGACACGGTCTTAAAGTGGTTAAAGGGTTAGTTTACCTTTACCAAAAAACTGCCTATGCAGATAAGGGACGTCTGTAGATAATAACAAACTATGTACAGTTGCTTTGACTAAAGTTAAATAAAGCCCTTGCTATAATTGTGGGTCATTTATATACCTCATGAAGCCTGACTGGAATAAATAGTTAGTCAGGCTGATACTTCCAGGACATTGCTAATTGAGGCCTAGTCATTACTATTTCAGCTCCACCATCAAATGAGTGAGCTATCAGATGCTGAACTCAGAGCTACTGCATCAGGGAAGAGAAAGAACATGTGAGGGGATTTGAATCAGAGAAAAAGCTCACTCCTTTGATGGTCAAGGTGAGCAGTAATGACTAGGCCTCACTCAACAACATCCCAGAAAAATCCTGGAAGTATTCCAGTCATTAAATACGTAAATAGCCTACACCTATAGTAAGGGCATTATTCAACTTTAGTCAGAGCTGCAGAGTTTGTTTTTATTAACAGTTTTGTGGTAAAAGTGAACTAACCCTTTATTAATCAAACTGTTGTTTCAAATGTAGCACCCTCTAGTATGTGTGTTAGATGTAAGATAGGTTTGTGTTAGTTTAGGTAAATTTATTTAGTTCAGGCTAAGCCTGAGCTGTAAATCTGAGCCAGGGTTCAGTGACTCAAGGCTGGAGGAATCATCTGGCAACTCTCTCAGGCACTTCCCCCTGATCTGAAAGTTTATAAGGAGGGTGGGAGTAAGAAAGGGCTACCATGCATATTTATGAGGCCTCGGACAATCCCCAGCATTGGGCTGGCAGAGGGCAGAGCTTACCTTATAAACAGACATGGGCCATGCCAGCAGGGGCAGTCGGGTGGAAGATGGAGATGGAGTGCTGAGGAGGCTGTCGGTGCCCCTTAGGGTTACCCCCTAGTTTGGGGGGGTTGACCTTGGGAGGGTGCATATGTGCTGGAAGGATCCTGCCAAAACACACAGAGAAAGCCCTTCCCAGAGGCATGGGAGCAAGGAGAGAGGTCAGCAGTGGTGCGAGAATGTCAGCCCCTGTTTGCTGAAGACATCGAGATAGTCATGCTAAGGTTCAGGCAGGGTCTGTCACATCTCATTCTCAGAATCTATACATAGTAGAGTTGCAGGGGCAACTAAAAGTTCTGGCAGGCAGTGCTTCCTACAATATGTTGATTGGAGGCTGATCTTCCCTGTAACCTAAGGTGACCACATTTCCAAACTGCCATTCAGGGACACCCCCCATCTAATCCTCTCCCCTTATTCTTCATTACTGTCCTCCACTTGTGTCCCCTTCTTCTTCATTACTGTCCCTTACTTGTGTCCCCTTCTTCTTCATTACTGTCCACCACTTGTGTCCCCTTCTTCTTCATTACTGCTCCCCATTTGTGTCACCTTCTTCTTCATTACAGCCCCCCACTTGTGTCCCCTTATTCTTCATTACTGCCCCCCACTTGTGTCATCTTCTTCTTCATTACTGCCTCCCACTTGTGTCACCTACTTCTTCATTACAGCTCCCACTTGTGTCACCTTCTTTTTCATTACTGCCCCACTTGTGTCCCCTTCTTCTTCATTACAGCCCCCCACTTGTGTCACCTTCTTCTTCAGTACTGTCCCCCACTTGTGTCCCCTTTTTCTTCATTACTGACCCTTACTTGTGTCCCCTTCTTCCCACTCTATAGTCTCATCTTCCTCCCACTCTTTTAGGTATTCCAATATTCTTATTTTTTCTACTCTTCTTACCCAATCGCCTAATGTCGGTGCTTTGTTTTTCTGCCAGAACAATGGGATCAGACCCTTTGCAGCGTTCATCAAATGGGGGATTAATGTCACTTTATATTGTTTTATTTAACTTTTTGTAGCGTGGAATAGACAGAACCAAGGATCTTCTTTTATCTCTATTTTAGTAATTTCTTTAATTTGAGCTAGGACCTCCTTCCAGAATTTTTTTATTTTTGGGCAATCCCACCATGGATGGGCCATTGTACCAACTTGTATACAGCCCCTCCAACAATATTTTAATTTTTCTTTTTGATAATTGTGGGTTCTATCTGGGGTGTTGTACCATCTTGCGATGCATTTATAATTCATTTCCACTGTGTTCACATCAACTGAAGAACTGTGTGTTAGTCTAAGACTTTTTCCTAAATTGTAATCTTTATTCCGTTCTCCTATTTCCTTTTCCCATTTTTCAATGTATGGCGGTACCCTCGGACCCATCAAGTCCACCAGTATTTTATAAATATTTGAAATACTGTTCTTGTATTTTTCAGAGGAACAGATTTGCTCGAATGGGAGCAATTCGTCTTCCGATCTTAATGGTTTTGGTAGGGTGGACACAAAATGTTTTAGCTGACAAAACCGCCATTCATTTATCTTCCATTTTTTTGTTTTAAATTATTTATTGTGCACACCTTCCCCTTTTCTATGATGTCCCTAACCCGTGCATCCTCATCTGTGATCCAGCTTCCTCCCATCTCTTTTTGACCTGGTGGAAAAAAATTAGTATCTCTTAAAGGGATTAATGGTGAATTGTGATTCCATTTATTTTTTGTGTGAATTGTATCCCAAGCTCTCATTGCGTGATGTGTAATCAAATGTGTATTAATATTCAATTTCCTATATTGTGAAGGGATCCATAGAATTTTCCCTAGTTGAGTGCCACTCATAGTGCATTCTATTTTTACCCAACTTTTTTCATTTTTTAACTTCCCCCATTCCATCACTCGTGAAAGTAGTGTTGCATCGTAATATTTTTTGAAGTCTGTAACCGCTAGTCCTCCTTGATTCTTGCCTTTTGTTAGTACTGTATATTGTATTCTGGGTTTTCCCTTTTTCCAAATGAATTTGGGGACTAAGGATTTCAGTGTTTTAAAATATGCTTGAGGAATCGGTATTGGTAACATTTGATATTTGTAGGCTATTTTCGGTAATATTGCCATCTTGATAATATTAATTCTTCCTATCCAGGACAACTGTCTATGTGAGATCCTGTTTAACTCCGTTTTAACTTCGTTTAGCAGTGGTATATAATTTTCTTTATATAGGTTTTCAGGTTCTGTTGTTAATGTGATTCCCAGATATTTTAGTCCTGAATTTTTCCAAGTGAAGGGGAATTCCGATCTTAATTTTTCTTCTTCCTTTTTTTTTATGTTGATATTTAATATCTCTGATTTTACCAGGTTGATTTTTAAATTGGAAAGTTCTCCGTATTTCTTTAGAATTTCCATCAAATTTGGGAGAGTAATCCTTGGATTAGAGATGTAAAGCAAGACATCGTCCGCAAAATAGGCTACTTTATGTTCCACATCTCCGACCATCACTCCCGTTACATCTGGGCACCTCCTAATTGTTGCTAGGAGTGGTTCAAGAGAAAGGACAAACAACAGCGGGGACAGCATCCCTGCCTCATTTCATTAGACATCCCAAACGGTCCAGAGTGGACCCCATTTACCCTCACCTTGGCTGTAGGGTGGCTATACAGTGTTTTTATCCATGCCATAATTTTTGCTCCAATCCCCAATTCCTCCAAGGTTTTAGTCAAAAATTCCCAGCCTACTCTGTCAAATGCCTTTTCAGTATCTATTGACAGTATTAATCCCTGGGATCCACTCCTGACCATCTGCTGCATCAATAGAAGTGTTTTTACTCCATTGTCTCTTCTCTGTCTCCCCGGTATAAAACCCACTTGATCGCTATGTACCCATTTCTTCATTAGATTTTTCAGCCTGGTTGCCAATACTTCTATTGTAAAGTTTTGAATCTATATTTAATAACGAAATGGGTCTATAGCTTGAACATGTTGTAGCATCTTTTCCTTCCTTCAGGATTATTGTAATTGAAGCAAGACGGGCTTCTCTACTCATTTCATATACCTGACCCAGGTCATTAAAGTAATATTTTAATTTGGGTATCAATAGGTCTTTATACAATACCTTTTATAATAGTTCACTATAACCCCATCTGGTCCGGGACTTTTTCCTGAGTTTGTAGTGTTAAGAGCTTTTTTTATTTCTTCCTCTGTGATTGGAGCCTCTAGCTGATCTAATTCATCTTGTTGTATTTTAGGAAGTCTCGCCTCTCTTAGGTACTGTTGAATTTTACTTATTTTGTTCAGGTCCTTCTTATCTGCTGATTCTTTAATATTGTAGAGTTCTCCATAATAATCCTGAAACACCTTTGCTATATCAGTAGTTGAATATACTATTTCCCCCTTACCATCTCTTATCCTCTCTATGTAGTTCATTGTTTTCTTTCTTTTTAATACCCTTGCCAGATTCTTCCCAATCTTGTTTTTCCATTGATAGTTCTCTTTAGTGGCTTTATTATTATCCTGTCTTATTTCTTGTACCAATAATTCTTTTAGTTCCCATCTTCTTATTTCTAGTTGATGTTGAGTCTCTATGTTCTGTGTATTTTTATGTCGTTGTTCTAGATCATAATGTCTTTAATCAGTCTGTCTTTTTTTTTACACTCTCTCCTTTTTCCTCCTAGCCCTTTAAAATTAAAATCCCCCTCATGTAGGCTTTATGGGCCTCCCACAGTATATTTAAAATAAGAATATTACATAAGACCAATAAAAAAATGATTTTTAATGCAGAAATTTTGGCTTACTTAAAAGTATGTCTATGTACAGTATAGTATGTACGCAATACTTGGTCGGGGCTCCTTTTGTATAATTATTAATATATGCGTTTCACTTTTTGAATTGAATTACTGAAAACAATTAATTTTTTGATGATATTCTAATTTTATGAGAAGATTTATTTTCACCCATTTTAAAGTAATCACTTATTTTATTTTTGATTCTTGGTCGCATTGTCACTTTAGTTAAATTTGAAAGCTCCATAATCAGTTTTTACACTTTTTGCACATATTGAACATATTGAACTTTTTTTAGCACCATTTTTTTTAAATTGACAACATCTAGAAAATGTTTACATCTATATACCGTAGATGTACTTTTTGTTTCAAAACCTGTATGCATATAGCAGTATAGTATATGAATTCTGATGCTAGGGTGTATGAATCAAGAAACATTACACAAGTTTTATTTAAAATACATAATGTTTATTTCTGACAGGGAGTTCTGCTTCATCTGACAATTCTATTTATGCATAAATGCATGTTTTAATTACAGTTTATTTTAGTTTTTTTTAAATATTTCCATAATGTTATATTTTACACTTTCATTTTGCATGCCATTAAGTTACTAGGTACATTCTCTGCAATTTAATGTTTTAAAAAAATCACTTACAGTTTTATTAGTCATGACAATGAACTTTAAAGAACTTTAAAAAAACAGTTTTTCAGAAAGCATTCAACATCTTTAGGGCAGTTTCCTTTAAAGCAAATAAACCTCAATTTTGGGAAAGCTGAATACACATCTTAATGGAAGTACTGGCTGTAGCTTTAAGCAGGCTTAGGTCAGACTTAACTTCTTCAGTACTGCTTCAAGCTTGCTGAAGTCTCATACAAGCTTGTTTAAAGGAAGGAAATTATTAAATAAATATGACAGCTGCCATTGCTGGTCTGCTTCTGAAATTAAAGATGCTCTAATCTTGATCTAGTAAGTCTTCTGAGTCACTGATCCAGAATAAGTATGCAGCTCAAGGTGCTCAGCTGGTAAAGAATTTGGTGTCTCACAGCAGTTTAAGGGTACAGGTTGTCTTATGCTTAATCCAAAAAACAGTGAAGCATGAGGGGATGAGAGACACCACACACACCGCTAGCTCAATAGGTGAAGAGGAATGTGTGGCCTCAGCCTTGTGGTTTTAGGAGGAATTCAAGGCTGAGGCTGTTCAAATTCCTCTTCACCTATTGAGCTAGCAGTTTGTGGTCTCTCTCATCTCCTCATGCAGACTTTATTTGATTCATACTTCTTCCAGGTCACTTACCAGGCAACCAGCATTTTCAGAGGTAGATCAGCAATAGTAGTCCTGCCATTTCTTTCATCTCATGTTTCCGCTAACTTTTTTTGCCCAAAGTCAGTAAAGTCTAAATGCCCTATCCAAATTTAGCAGCATTATGATATATTGGTTAACTTGATAGTTTTCTCACTAGCACAATATTAGCGGTTTTCATGATCAGGAACTAGAGTGGTGATTTGTTAATGTTAGACAAGAACTGGCAGTGTCAATGTGTTGTAGGAGCTAGCTTAAAGAAAAGCATAATGTGTCTGTTTACACCCACCTACATTCGATCCGCTCCGCTAAAAACATGAGGATCTGTTCCCCTTTCATCTAGGGGATTGGATCAGATGGCAATCGGGTGTAAACAGACAGGCAGTTTGTTTACTTCTGAATGCCAATAGAGGAGAACAGTCTGCATAAGCGGAGCGGACACAGACCAGCCATCCAGCTGCTCAGTAGGGATCAGCGGACAGATCCCCCGCTGAGCAAATGGACTCCTGGTGGAGTCCACCACTTGGAAAGAATGGGTCCAAGTCACAAATTGCTAGAGGGCAGCAAGTGCTGCCGAAAGAAGACTTGAATTTCTTTCCAAATCGAATCCTCAGCTTGGCAATGAAGGATCATCTCTCCACCATAAAATAGAGGCAGGTTGTGGCCACGAATATTTGAGGCATAGTAAAAAGGGAATCCTGGGGGTTCAATCAAATGGCCAGCTCCTGGATAAGTTATCAGCCTGTTTTTAGTTTTCCCATTCCTCATTGATCTATAGAAAGCGAATTGAGCAAACTCTTGACTATTGTAACTTTGATCAGCAGAGCCAGCTAAGAAAAGTATGGGTCCAGAGGCCATTTCTACTGGAATGAGTGATTCACCACGTAGCTCATATAACCCAAAAGTGCTCATACATCCTTCTTTAGTGATCACTGTCTTCTCTGGTTTGTAAGGTGTTTCTTTAATGAGAACCTTACCTTTATGGTAAAGTGTGCTACCATATATATTACAGGTACCATTAATACTGACAGTAGCTCCAATTTGTGGTAAATATGAAGCCAGCAAAAGGGAAATCTCTGCACCCTTTGAGACACCCAGAACTCCAAGTTTAGGTCCAGCAACCTGAAAAGTAAAAATGAAAAAGTATTTTTCAATAAAGTAGAAAATATGGAAAACAAATGATAGTTTTATATGTGGTCTTCAAGACAAACAAACAAATACCCTCAGTATAAAATAGCATCATTCATACCATCATAATGTATACAGTATGTATTTTTGATTCATGTAAGAAAACAGTCAGTGTAAGGTCATTGCTATTTAGCACAACATGTTCCCTATCTGCAGTACAATAAGAGCATAAATTCAGCATGAAAAAGTCACAAGAGTGTAAAAGAGAAGAATTCCACGCTAAGGTCAAACGTTGGCTGCAGCCTCCCTAAAATATAACCAGAGGTTATACAGGAATGAACAAGGAATATAGGAAGGATAATGGTGCTGCCTAGAAAGAAGTTGATGACTAGTAGTGCAATCTGGTGAGCTAGCACCAACATAAAAACATGAATGAAATAAGTGTATGAAAACTATTGAAACACGGTAGTTTGAATTAAATATAGAAATAAATTAAAAATAACTAAATATATAAGTGTGGCTGTGAATATCAAAACATGGGAATAAATTGATTGATGCCCCTAGTAAAAAGCAATAATGCACACCTATAATATGAAATAGATAAATCATATGAATGAACAAATCTAAAAAAGTCCAATCAAACCAGTGACACTAATAAAGTGACTGAGTGCAAAATAAAGTTATAAGTGTTATGGACCAACAAGCAAAAAGATGATATAGTGATATATCATATACCACGATAAAGTGCTAAATAGAGTAAGAATAAATAGATGGGAAAGACCAATTAAATAAATATAATAAAATATAATAAAATAAATATCTGTGTAATGTCCGTGAATAAATAACTTGAAATTGGATGGTGAGGTAGAAGTGCTCGTGCTACCCTCTCTCCCAATACTGTCACTGGTTTGATTGGACCTTTTTTAGATTTGTTCATTCATATGATTTATCTATTTCATATTATGGTGTGCATTATTGCTTTTTACTAAGGGCATCAATCAATTTATCCCCACATTTTGATATTCACAGCCACACTTAAATATTTATTTATTTTTAATTTATTTCTATATTGCCAAACAGTGGAAAAAATGCAGATTCACCAGATGGAGTTGATCTTTGTTGGCTTATATCAACAAAAGATCAGGTAGCGCTTTGGGATCTCCGTGGGCCGGTAGGCTTACGTTCAAGAGATGAAATTCCTGTGGGTGGTCTCAGGGGGCAAGACAAGGAAGAGGACTCCTCATAGTGTAGTATATAAAAACCAATCCGTATTTATTAAAAAATTTGTAAAAAACATAGTGATCACAGAAGACACAGTTCAAAATAGGTCGGTTGGACCCGCATTATCTCCCGTGCTCATACGGGGTTCCTCACGGTCACCCGTAACTTAAAGTGAAGTTCCACCCTAAAATTTGACTTCGGTCCATCTTCTTGCTCCGGGTCACCTGAAAAACAAATGGATAATTGCAATTTTTTTTTTTACTTACCTTGTTTTAGAAGATAATATACTTACCTTACTTCCTCTTCCTCCCTCGGTGGCCACGGCGAGTCATCACTTCCTGGCTTGCAATGATTCCTGGGAGCTGAACGTCATCGCTCCCAGGAATCAATGCGCCTGCACCGGCCCCGACGTCAGTTCCGGTGCAGGCGCGTCATACCTTGCTAAACAGCTTCTGGGCATGCCCAGAGGCTGTGCAGGGATGACGCTGCAGCCCCGGAAGTGACGGCGGGGCCGGTGCAGTGCATCGTGGGACCGAAGAGGATGGAAGAGGACGCAGAAGAGGATCGCGTTGGCTTCAGCTGCCCACACCTGAAATGGCAGTGCTGGACAATACATTTTCAAGGTAAGTATTTCTTCTAAAAGGTAAGTGCAACCCGGGACAGTTCAGAGGCTATCCATTGTGGAATGCACTAGCCCTGACTGTCCCGGGGGTATTTTTTTTTTTTAGGTGGAACTCCGCTTTAAGCAGAGAGTTGCACCGCTCCCGGAAGTGAGACGAGCGGCGTGAGTGTCAGGATTTTGTAGACTGTAGAAATTTGTAGACTGCTAAGCAGGTTTCTTAGCAGTTTTATTCCAATATTTAGGAATTTTAAAGAAAGCGAACAGCATACAAAGAAACCGTTGATTCATTAATTTCTTCCACAGTGCATATAAATTCTAAATATTTTTGTGTTTTACAGACTGAGACATCATTAAACTTCTGTCGGATTATTTCTTGTCTGCTTCTATCAGATTATTTCTTGTCTGTGAAGTCAGAAAGTGATGGGAAATCCAAAATTTTACAGTTGTCAATGGAGCAGGAGGTGAAAGTAAATCAATAGGGTTACCTGTTCTGGTGACAACTGTCTACTGTAATTTCCCTCAATTTGGAGAGATTTCATCTCATATCCTGTTGTTTTTCTGGGACAGGAAGAGAAGGAAATTCTCTCCAAAAGAACACAAACACAAAAAAACTGTCAGTAGTTTCAAAGACTAAGAAAAGACTCATGTCAATCTAGGTTTACCTCCAAGAAATGTCACAATACCTTAGGATGTTTCAGGAGCAGATCTGTAGCTTCTTCAAAATATTCTAAATCTAGTCTTTGAAATGAGCGTGGAAGATCCTCAAAATTAATATATGCCAGAGCAAAAACCACAAACCCACGACTGGCAAGAAGACTACCTCGGTATTCTGCAAGGCCACCTCCTCCACCAAACATGTCGATGATACCAGGATATGCACCCTTTCCTGTTTAAATAATAGCAATTAATATAATTAATGAGAGCTGTAAAGTAGTCCAAAAAAATATAAAGTTGGGCTTTAAAGTAGAAGGCAAGTCAAAACTTAACTAAGCTTATATATACCACCACACACATTCTAAGCCTATCTTATCTATCCTGTAAAAGGAACAATGTCTATACCTCCCTATTCTGAAGTTGCTTCTGTCCGGTCACATGATTTCTCCAGTGCCAGTTTCAGTGTAGAGGAGAGATTGCTGCCAACGGCTGCAAATGTCTTGGTGATGATGTCACCCATAGGCTTACAATGGGGCATCTGTTGTCGACTGTCCCTCCTCTACACCAAAGCCAGTCATGTGAATGGACCAGAGTGACTTCAGAATTGGTAAGTATAGACATCTTTCCTTTTAGAGGGTGGATAGATTAGGGTTAGAATGGGGGTGGAAGTACAGTAGTTTAAAACTGGGTACACAGGGGCTGAAAACTTTGGGAACTGTCTGAAGTTCGGCCCATGTGTAACACTTTAATGCCTATAAATGCACTTTCAGTGCTCAATAACCCAACCAACACAAATACAGTTGACATCATTCACACCCTTTATCCTGTCTTCATGGATTCCCTTTAGGTATCCTCTACACTGCATTATAATACTTATTTTGACCTCTTGTCCAGTTAATATGAAATACTCTATATACAGTCTGACAAACCTGGCAGATGTTTGATTTGACTATAGTTAGGCATTATAGTTGAACTTCAGGCAAACAGCTCAATATACAAATAAAACACATGACATGAAATACTCGTATATATTCTTACCTACGAAAGGATTAGTATTTCTTTACCCCCTCACAAAGCATAGTCATGTGGATGACCCTACTTACAAGTAAGGAATACAGTGATGTCCTCTCTCTACCTCAAGCCTGCTGACTGGATAGTAGTGATGGGCCGAACACCTCCCTGTTCGGTTCGCACCAGAACATCTCGAACAGGGAAAAAGTTCTAGCGAACATGCGAACTCTATTAAAGTCTATGGGACACGAACATGAAAAATCAACAGTCCTCATTTTAAAGGCTTATATGCAAGTTATTACCATAAAAAGTGTATGGGGACCTGGGTACTGCCCTGGGGGACATGTATCGGATTTTAAGGGGAACCCCATGCCAAAATTGAAAAAAAAAATCGGCGTGGGGTCCCCCCCAAATCCATACCAGACCCTTATCCGAGCCAGCATGGGGGGGTGAGCGAGCGCTCCCCCTCCTGAACCATACCAGGCCACTTGCCCTCAACATGGGGAGGGTGCTTTGGGGTGCCCCCAAAGCACCTTGTCCCCATGTTGATGGGGGCAATGGCCTCTTCCGGACAACCCTGGGCTGTGGTTTTCGGGGTCTGCGGGTGGGGGCTTATCGGAATCTGGAAGCCCCCTTTAACAAGGGGGCCCCCAAATCCCACCCCCCTATGTGAATGGATATCAGGTACATCGTACCCCTACCCATTCATCAAAAAAGTGTACTAAAAAAATAAACACAAAAGCTAGTTTTTGACAAGTCCTTTATTAAAAAATAAAAATTAAAAAATAGTGTCCCCCGATGTAAATCCTTCGTCAATCACATTGCCTGCCGCACCCGAAAAAAAAAAAAAAATAAAAGATGCTCCCGCCTCTTCACATGCCTCCCGGCTAATGAGCAGCCTGATCCATGACAGCTCTTTTATAGGAAAGGGGCAGGGACAAGCGGTTACATCACCCGGTGGCACTGCCCCTTCTGACATCACGTGAGCAGGGCTCTTATGGACACACAGAGCAGGGCTCGGTAGCGATCATGCATAGGTATCCCCATAGCAAATGGCTTGCTATGGGGGAATTCAGCAGGGGGGTGGAGCCAGGAGCGCCAACAGGTGACTTTTGAAGAGGAGAGTAGGTAACTATAACATATTTGTTATTTATAATTTTAAAAAAAAAAACAGAGCCTTACAATCACTTTAATAACTAGAGCAACTTGGAGGAAAAATCATTAGTATGTCACAGTATATCTCAAATGAATATAGAAAAGTACACACAAGAAAAAAAGATGGACATTTAGGTTTGTAAACAAAACTACAATAGATGTTAAATTTAATAAAAGGTATGAATTTATTGATTATTATAACAAAAGTAGAAAGAAACGTTCCTAAACATTAAAAAGAAGAATAGGTTCAACCACCATATAGTTCATAGTAACATGTATTGGTAAGATATTCTGATACACAATAACAATACCCCATTTAAACTGCTAAATTGCTCTCTTCAAAATCATGTTTTTATTCTCTGAACATGTAATTGTTCATCCAATGCATTTCCTTAAATGCAATTTGCCTTTTCAATGCTTCATGTGCAGCTTTTGAGTAACATCTCTTAGAAATTACATTAATCCAATAAATAACTCATGCAAAATCCCTAATATCATATAATGCTAGCAAAACATCTCTATATATGATACATACCTCATCTAATAGAATTATACTGATACCACACAAATGGTAAACTTTTGATCCATTCATAAAATCATAAGCATGCTTTTCTCTGCTCTCCTACTTCCAAGTACATCACCTCAGTGCAGGCAGATGTATAACCATTGACCTGCCACTTGGTCTCTAACACCTGCCATATAAGGCTTTTGTCCCAAAGACCAAGTGAAGATGAAAATCAGGATCACTAAAATGAAACAATGCATGATTATGCCTAAAGATGGGGGGGAAACAATTGTTAAGCTTTTCCCAGCCTAATATTGGGTAACATTTTCATCTTGTTTCCCACCATATAGCCACAAACTGCCCTCCTCTTTCTTTTGAGGCAGGTCTAGGTTAGGTTCTTTCCTCTGCAGGTGACAACACCGAGGACCACTTCATGTCCCATAAACCAGGTAGACATGGAAGGACGTGCAGACGCATGCAGACGTAATGCCCTGGGCCATTAACAATTTTTGGGCCTTTCTTAGCCTACCATAGGGTAACTATTCCATCTTGTTTTCCACCATATAGACACAACCTGTCTGACCGAGGGGATGTATTTGAATACAGGGGAGTGGAAAAAGCATGCATATGATTTTATGAATGGATCAAAGGTTCAACATATACAGTACATTATGTGGTATCAGTAAAATTCTATTAGATGTGGTGTGTATCATAGAAGTAGAGATGTGAACAACATGAAATACATGATTTTGATTAAGATGCTAATTGGTTTCATAGCCTTTCTCTATAAGATATAAACTGCACATCCTTGAGAAAGTGGATGCTATTTCAAGAAATGCGTTGGCTGAACAATTACATGTGCAGAGAATAAGAATATGCTTTTATAAATTTAATAAATCATTTTTATTAATTTTATTATGAAGGTTAGATATGAATACATTTTCTCAATAGTTTGGATGAGGTAGAGATGGTTTGTGAGTAACATGAAAAACTAAGGATTTTCATGGCCTTTCTCTATAAGATGTTATTTATAAGCTGCACATGAATCTTTGCACATGCACATGAAAAGTGGATGCTATTCCAGTAAATGCATTTAATGAAACAATTACACGTGCAGAGAATAGGAATATGATTTTGATTTAAAATATAAATACATTTTCTCAATAGTTTGGATGAGGTACTGTTATTGTGTATCAGGATATCTCACTAATACATGTCACTAAGAATTATACAATGGTTGAGTTTTTTTTTTCTCTACTTTTATGACATTGAGCAATAAAACGCTCTTTCAAATAATTTGATGTATGTTCTGGTTTAGTTTACACTCATAAATTTCCCAATTTTTATATTGTGTGTACTTTTCAGTAAAGCTGCTGTCATTTACCTTTCAGGTTCTGGGTTAAGCTAGTTTTTTTCTGCATAACACAAGAATATTTTATTAGAAAAAGAAAGATTTACAGTATCCACTCCTTTATTCTTCTTGTCACATTACCACACAAAAAGTTAAGAAAAATTATGTAATTTTTCATATTTTAGAAGGCGCTCTAAACAATGTCTTTTGTAACATTTGAACATTTATGGGATGTATTTAATAAAAAAAAAATATTAAAAAAATAAATAACATTTTTTTACTTGGAATTTTAAGGAAAAAAAAAAGATTTGGCATTACTATTTCACATGAATATTATGCAAATTTACTTTACTAGTTTAAGAATGTAAACTTACCCGCAGGGGAAAAAATGGTACCTCGAAGTCTACCATCACGGATCTGGGTCCTTTGTACATCAGCAGCTATGTGCCACCTATTAAATGTAGCACTGCAAGTGGGCTGTGGGTCAGCAACTAACCCTACTGATAAAGAATCAAAAAGATCCACCGTGTACAGAAATGGGCCAGCTTTCACGTCTCTTATAACAGGTCGTTGAAATGGTTTTAGAGGCTTCAGTGACCATAACAGTCCCATGGGATGAACTCCTTCGTAGTTTCCACCAAGAGCTGGATTGCTATTCAGGTCAATTTGCCCTTCTACATCAGCTTTGTAAAATGCTCGTGACTGGAAGACATTTCCCTTTTCATCATGAAGTGTTAAACGAATAGTTGCCATTTGATTAGGTTGCAGTCCTGATGCCTTAATTTGCACATGCTCATCAGCGAGGCCAGTTTCTGGAGTAACTATAAGATTAACCATATTTGGAATATTGTGCGAATTGTAAAAATGCCTTGAAAGGAAAACAATGAAGTACATATCAGATGAAGATGTATTAAACATATACAGTAATAAACTATCAAATAAAGATCAGTATAAAATATATAAGATATAAAATAAAAAAAATACAAATGTTTTGATTACAAAAATATAGTGTAAACATACTTATGCAAACAAGTGCAGAGGATATAGATCCCTTTGTAATTAAAGATCTATTAAGGATAAACTACATTTTTTCTCTCTTTTATGATGCATTTTTTTTTGTTTTGGAAAGATTTTGAAAAGGTTAGATCCATCTACAAGTGAAGAATGTTGGAGCCCAACCATAAACTTCATGTCCTTTATTCAATAATACTTCACAGCACTGGACAGGGACAAAACCTGTATTTTCACTGTCCAATTCACTGTCCAATGATGTGAAGTATTAATCAATAAAGGATCTGAAGTTTATGGTCAGGCTCAAGCATTCCTCACTTGTTGTTGATGGGATGCAGGAACTCAACCCTTGACATTACATTTTAGGCTAAGAGGTAGAGCTTATTTCCGAAAAAAAAAAAAATAACTTTGCTTTGAAAGGTTAAAGACTCTGTCAGGTTTTATTAATGTGTTTCCCTTTTAGGACAGGAACTGTTTGGAAATCTCTTCGACTGGGGCACAAACAAAAACAAAGATAAATTGTAGCAGAATAGGGAAAGACTAGAACTTCTGAAACATTCTTAATTATTGTTTGTTGCTTGCTGTCCCAGTGGCAAATGTTCTCCCATTATCTTTCCCTGCTGTCACAAGGACAAGAAGTGAGGAAAGTTCTCCCAAGTGGAGTCACAGGCAGAAATAAAAATCTATTATATTCCGCTTCTTCAAAGAATTAGGGGGTGATCTGTCAGACTATGATAGAGCTACCTTTTCCCAGAAAGGAAGAATTATTATTCTAAAGATGGGTGTGTTGCCCAAAAAAATTATTTACTACGCAGACAATACATATCTGACTCCCAAACTCATTTTTTGTTAATACTTGGCAGATCTTTATGGACTTTGTTTGGTGAAAGGCTAAACCTAGGTTAGCGTACCATATACTTACGAGGTCTAAACCGGATGGTGGGCTGGGCCTCCCCAAACTAATATAGGGCAATTGCCTAAGCTAGAATTCTCAGTTGACTATACCATGCCACTCAAAAAAGCCTGGGTATTACTGGAGGGGACATAGGCGGGCAGTGATGTGGCCCACGCCCCTTGGGTCCCACACCCATGCAGAGGTCTTTCTAATTCTACTTCTTTTCTCATTACCCACACTTTAAAGCTCTGGGAGTTTGAATCTCTTTGGCTCAAACAGCCCCTTGATAGAGGTCTGTTATCTATTTCTTATAATTGCTGAATAAATGCAATGTCACCAAAGGTCTAAGATTCCTTAGGGAATGGGTGACAGAGTTAAAATGCCCTTTTACAGATTTACAGAAACATGAGATGTTAAGACTGGCAAACATCTCTTCGAACTTCTACTAAAATACATGAGACTAATTATAAACTCATGTTCAGGTTATATAGGGTCCCGAAGACGTTGGCTGTTGCATACCCTTCAGTCTCAGACAGGTGTTGGCGGGGCTGTGGATTACAGGGATCCCATACTCAAATTTGGTGGGATTGCTCCAAGATTAGGCCGCTCTGGGCCGAGCTCAGGAATTTAATATCTGAAATTACTACGGTCTCGATTCAGGACGACCCTGTACAGTGCCTTTTTCATGGCATTCTAAGTTCCATCAGGATATAAAAGAAGAGTATAGTTTCTCATTTGATAGACGCTACTAAGGGAATCATTCCGGTCGTTTGGAAAAGGTTACAGACACCTACTATAGCACATTAGTGGGAAACAAGGTAATGAAATCATGGAAGCTGAGAAATGGTTGCATATTTATAGCAATAGACTGGAAGAGTTGTTTCATGTTAAGTGGGAACCCTGGACCTATTACTGTATATAAATAGTACAGAGAAGAACTAAATAGTCACATAAAGAGGGGCAACTTCTATTTCGGAAATTCTAATTCCACTGTGTTAGAGATTTATGGACCACCCCACCTTTCTTCTTATATTTCTTCCTTCTTTTTTTTTTTCCTTTCAGGTGCATTTAAAAGTTATATGTTTTGGAATTTAGGGTAACGACTTTGTACTTTTAAAGGATTTGTAATTTTGTATGGTGCTTCCTGTTTGTATATTGATTAAGGCTAAATAAAGATTATGTATAACACCATATCAGCTGCACACTTTTGGGGCATATAATGCTGTCCTATTAACTAAATTTTCTGATTTGAAGGGTAAATATAACTAGATACATATATATTTTTTATGTTATTCTTTATTTTGAGCCCTTTTGAAGCATTGTTTGATATGAACTGAAGAATCCTTCTGTTTATTAGTACCAGCTTTCCCTGTGGCTTGGCCAGTTCCTCCTCTATGGTGTGACGCATGCTTTGCGGTTGCTTCTATCTCCCCTCATTGAAGGGCAATTTCCATTCACAACTTCCTCCATATTATGGGCTAAAGTTCAGTCATTTGAGGTATGCCTTTTCATGGTTTTATTTAAATATTCCATGGAGTTTGAACATTGTAACTACTATATTTATTGATATTATCACTCAATGTATATATATTTCTCATAATATTTCTTATCAAATATAGAAGGCTAACTTGTGAAAGATGTTCGTCAGTCTCCTGAAGAAGCCATTACAAGATGGTGAAACATGTTGAGCAGACATAATCAAGTGCTTTCTCTCTTCTTTTATATGTTTAAAAAAAAATCACGTTGATGTTTGTACCATTGTCTTTAATAAAATATGTCCAAATGATTTTACAGAAAATGATTTTTTCTCCATTATTTAATAATTTATCAGCACCTTAAAAGTCCCATTACCCAATTTGTTCCTTCTTGATTACTATCCAGGGATGTAGTGCTTTTGATAAACTTACTTTCCAGCAATATAAATAATAAAAAAAAGATTATGTATTTATATATATATATATATATACAGTGGGTACGGAAAGTATTCAGACCCCCTTAAATTTTTCACTCTTTGTTATATTGCAGCCATTTGCTAAAATCATTTAAGTTCATTCTTCTTCCTCATGAATGTACACATAGCACCCCATACTGACAGAAAAACACAGAATTGTTGACATTGTTGCAGATTTATTAAAAAAGAAAAACTGAAATATCACATGGTCCTAAGTATTCAGACCCTTTGCTCAGTATTTAGTAGAAGCCCCCTTTTGATCTAATACAGCCAGGAGTCTTTTTGAGGAAAGATGCAACAAGTCTTTCACACCTGGATTTGGGGATCCTCTGCCATTCCTCCTTGCAGATCCTCTCCAGTTCTGTCAGGTTGGATGGTAAACGTTGGTGGACAGCCATTTTTAGGTCTCTCCAGAGATGCTCAATTGGGTTTAAGTCAGGGCTCTGGCTGGGCCATTCAAGAACAGTCACGGAGTTGTTGTGAAGCCACTCCTTCGTTATTTTAGCTGTGTGCTTAGGGTCATTGTCTTGTTGGAAGGTAAACCTTTGGCCCAGTCTGAGGTCCAGAGCACTCTGGAGAAGGTTTTTGTCCAGGATATCCCTGTACTTGGCCGCATTCATCTTTCCCTCGATTGCAACTAGTCGTCCTGTCCCTGCAGCTGAAAAACACCCCCACAGCATGATGCTGCCACCACCATGCTTCACTGTTGGGACTGTATTGGACAGGTGATGAGCAGTGCCTGGTTTTCTCCACACATACCGCTTAGAATTAAGGGCAAAAAGTTCTATTTTGGTCTCATCAGACCAGAGAATCTTATTTCTCACCATCTTGGAGTCCTTCAGGTGTTTTTTAGCAAACTCCATGCGGGCTTTCATGTGTCTTACACTGAGGAGAGGCTTCCGTCGGGCCACTCTGCCATAAAGCCCTGACTGGTGGAGGGCTGCAGTGATGGTTGACTTTCTACAACTTTCTCCCATCTCCTGACTGCATCTCTGGAGCTCAGCCACAGTGATCTTTGGGTTCTTCTTTACCTCTCTCACCAAGGCTCTTCTCCCCCGATAGCTCAGTTTGGCCGTACGGCCAGCTCTAGGAAGGGTTCTGGTCGTCCCAAACGTCTTCCATTTGAGGATTATGGAGGCCACTGTGCTCTTAGGAACCTTAAGTGCAGTAGAAATCTTTTTGTAACCTTGGCCAGATCTGTGCCTTGCCACAATTCTGTCTCTGAGCTCTTCAGGCAGTTCCTTTGACCTCATGATTCTCATTTGCTCTGACATGCATTGTGATCTGGAAGGTTTTATATAGACAGGTGTGTGGCTTTCCTAATCAAGTCCAATCAGTATAATCAAACACAGCTGGACTCAAATGAAGGTGTAGAACCATCTCGAGGATGATCAGAAGAAATGGAAAGCACCTGAGTTAAATATATGAGTGTAACAGCAAAGGGTCTGAATACTTAGGACCATGTGATATTTCAGTTTTTCTTTTTTAATAAATCTGCAACAATGTCAACAATTCTGTGTTTTTCTGTCAGTATGGGGTGCTGTGTGTACATTCATGAGGAAGAAGAATGAACCTAAATGATTTTAGCAAATGGCTGCAATATAACAAAGAGTGAAAAATTTAAGGGGGTCTGAATACTTTCCGTACCCACTGTATATATATTCTTATGTATATAAAGAAAACCTGAAAAAAAAAAAAAAAAAAAAAAGGATTTTTTGTTACTCACCGTGAAACCTTTTTCTCTGAGTTCATTTATGGACACAGCTCCTAATCCTAATTGTCCCTTAATCCTAATCTTACCAAAGCAGTGCCTCATTGAGGGGTGGGAAGGAAACAGAAGTAGAATAGGCAATGCATGTAACCAGCAAAAAACACCAAAGGGGAAAGCAAGGAAACAGCAAACAGCAGCATGCAAAACCTTGCATCCAAAACAAGCATCAGAGGATGCGAGCACCTCAGTAAAAACGAGTTACAGGTATGCACAGACAGCCAGGGAGCCACTTTGGAAACTTGAGACACAGATGCCTGAAGTCGGAAACCCCCAGGAGACACTAGGCACTCTATTAGAGCATGCTGCATTTGGGGCAAGGGAGGAGCCCAACTCCTGATGACACAAACCTGAACAACCGTCCAACTGAGCTAGTGAAATAATAGTGGCAGAGGAGGCAACTAGGCCTTCTTGTAGGCCAACTGCAAGCACAAACAAAAAAACTAACCCCCAGAAGGAAGCCATTGGAGATGGGTATATTCAAACCCCACGAACTACAACCAAGGGATTCAGCGCAACCTGCGTGAACACAGGGAAAGGAGAAAAATACAAATTCATTCACTATATAGAGAGTAAAAACATGTGATATGTAATAAATATCGCTCTATAAATATAAATAGCAGATAAAAGTCCACAATTCATAAAAAGTAACTGCTGTGCTAAACAATAAAAAATTAATTAAACATATAAAAAAGTGATAATGCGGTTGTCCAAATGTGCCTCCTGTGCTCCTTCGTCCAGAGTGGACACACTCTAATACAGGAGGTGTGCTACTGGCCAGATCACTTTTTTAGTGGTACTTGCTTCCACTTCCTTAATCCTTGCCTAGCCAAGGATGACATCCACTTGTAGTTGATTTTGTATTATTTTTTTTAACTTTTCTTTGCCATAGCTGGGTACATATCCTCTTCAGAGAAGTATCTTCCCAAGTCCTGTGCTCCTTGCTGCAGTGCTTCTGTTTGCCTCCCTTCACATGTGGTGTTTGGGCTTCTCTGTTTCCTATCGAAACCGCATTATCAGTCTGGAGTACCCCGGAGCAGAGAGATACCCCAGGATCTTGGAGGACTGCAGAGAGGGGGAACTTCCTCTAAGCCCAGAGGGCTTTACAAGCCTGAAAGGTTCTGGTGCCATACGGCATACAGAACCCATTGCATCTGGTAAGTGATTTAATTCACTCATTTATAAAGAAATTATATGATGGATAAAATATTTACGCTTTGGAAGTGAGGATACATCTGCCATTAAGGACAGTTTCACTCTTATCATTTTGGAGCGCAGGAATTATCTTATCATTTATTTGGAGCACAGCAGTCACTTTGCACTTTGATGGACTCCTTTTTATGATCATATAATAATTTTTGTTTGAAACCGAAGCACAAAAGTCACTTTAACACTTTTTTATATGTTTAATTCATTTTTTTTTGTTTAGCACAGCAGTCACTTTTTATAAATTGTGGACTTTTATCTGCTATTTATATTTATATAGCGATATTTATTACATATCACATGTTTTTACTCTCTATATAGTGAATGAATTTGTATTTATATATTGATGCTGTGTTGATTTGCACTGATTTGCACTGATTTGCACACCTTGCACTGATTTACACCACTTATTTAATATGTTTTTAAAGTTGACATATTGTGGTTATCTGATGTTTTGATATATACATTTAAAATTCAGAGGTTTAAGCAAGCGCTGTATTTGATCTTTTTCTTGAGATCATATAAAATTCAACCACTCCCCATATATACAGCGGCTGCTATTTTTATTAATTTTAATTCCTATAAAAATATTTTTAACCAGAGTCTATTTTAAATTAAATTTAATTATTTTAAACTCCTTGGCGCTTGGAATATACTTTGTATATAATTTTAAGGAGAAAAATGCCCTCATTTAGGTAAAATTAGATGCAACCTTCAGCAGAAAGGAGAGGCACAGATGGAGAACCACCTTATCTCTGCATAGAACCAGGTAGGGTGATAAACCGCGCAAGGCGGCTAACTCTGGCAAGAAGGCAATCTTCTGGGGAAGCTCAGACAAAGGCACATAACTAATATTCTCAAACAGAGGCTCTTGAAGAACTGCAAGAATTGGGTTAAGGACCCAAGGTGCTAACAGAGGTCGTACTGATAGAGCCACATGCCAAAACCTTTGAATAAAAGAACAATCAAGCCCAATGAGTAGACAAGGGATGATGAAAGAACATCACAAGAACAGAATCCCAACCTGTAACAGTACTTAAGACCTAAGCCTTGATCATCGCCCCATTAAAGAAAGGCCAAAATTCAAGCCACGAGAAGGAACGTGGATGTAGCTCCGCAGTCTTGCTTCCAGATGGAAGCCTGCCAAGTGTAGTAATAATCTCCCGAGAAATAGAAGACAAGCCTTCAGCATGGTAGGAATCACAGAGCTTCTTGCAGGGGCAGCCACCAAGACTAGTCGCACCATGTTGGTGTACCAAGGATGGCGAGACCAGACTGGGACCAACAGGGAAACTGGAATCCCCTAAGCCTCCATCCTACAGAGCATATCAGGGAAAAACTTGAGAGGAGAAAAGGCATAAATTAAGCTATACAGGCTCCATGGTTCCACCAGAGTGTCCGTCATATCCGCCAGGGGGTGGCTCACTCTGGCCACAAACCTCAGTACTTTCCTGTAGACACGGGACACCAAGAACTCCACGGCCAACATGAGTTGCTCACACACTTCTTGGTGAAGAGCCACTTAGCCTGATCCCGAGTCTGAACACTCTGGCAAAACTTGCAAACAACCATTGAAAATTAAAATGCTATTTGTACTACTAAAAAGAGCAAAATGTAATAATGCATTAAAGTGTTTGTTCACCAGTGCCAGAGGTCTGCCAAGCAAAATAGGTGAGTTGCAAACTTTGGTGCATGAAAAAAAGTATGATTTAATTAGTATTGCTGATGACTGGGCTATTAAGCATTCTTGGCTCTGCACTCTTTTGGAGAGACAGGGTTAAAAGGAGAGGTGGCGGTGTCTGTCTATATGTGAGAAGTGATCTCAAAGCGAGTGTGAAAAGGACCTAGTTGATGGAAATTGTGATGTGGCTGAAGCATTATTGGTGGAACTGCATATAGATGTGCGTAGGTCAAAGTTAATCATTGGAGTTTGTTATAGGCCACACAGTGTTAATGAGGAGGGGGAGATTCAGCTCCTTGCACAGATGGAAAGGCCTGCAAGGGCTGGCACAGTGATAATAATGGGGGATTTTTAACTACCCTGATATTGACTGGAGTAATGGCACTGCTGGAACAGTTAAAGGGCAAAAATTTATAAGCTAAGACAATTTTTTTGGTATTGTTCATTGAGGCCCCAACTAGGAATGATGCCCTGTTGAACCTGGTAATCTCAAACCATGCAGAGCTTATGACCATAATATGATTTAATTTAATGTTAGCTGTAAACAACAAACACATACAGGAAATATAAAAACACTTAACTTTAAGAGAGCAAATTCTCCAAGGATGAAGGCTGCTCACCAAGATTTAGACTGGGAGGGAATATTGGCATCGATGAACACAGAACAGAAATGGAAATTCTTCAAAGCAAGCAACTGTATGTGAACACACTGCAAAGTATTATCCCATTGGCAATATGTTTAAAAGGCTAAAAATAAAACTTATAAGGCTCACATCCAAAGTTAAAAAACCTATAAATAATAGGAAAAGAGTTTTTAAAAAATATAAAAATGAAGGAACACTATCATCATTTAAATGTTACAAAAAATAAAAACAGAATATTTAAAAAGGAAATCAAGGACGCAAAAATTCAAAATGAACGACAGATTGCAAAAGATAGTAGGACAAACCCCAAACAATTCCTCAAATATATTGATAGCAAAAAGGTCAGGTCTGAGCATGTAGGCCCTTTACAAAATAGTGTGGAGTGGGTGACTGGGGACAAAGTGAAGGCATATTTATTAAATTCCTTCTTCAGCTCTATGTATACAAAGTAGCATGGGGGAGCTTATGTCCATAATGGTGATGGTATTGACACAGCCCCAAATAATCTACAATGGCTCGAAATTTATATGGTCCAGAAAATATTTAGACAGAATAAAGGTGAATAAAGCACTTGGACAGGATTCTAAAATATATATTTAAAAAGGGATCAAAGTCTTTACCAAGTAACTATAGACCTTTTAGTTTAACTTCTATAGTTGGGAAGACACTGGAGAGTTAAATAAAGACCACATAAATGAGTTCTTGCTGGAAAGAAATATTCTAAGTAACAGACAGCATTGATTCATAAGAGACAGAAGTTGTCAGACTAATCTGATTTCATATAGGATTGTGTATATATGTGTGTATATATTTGTGTTTATATGTATATGTGTATATATATATATATATATATATATATATATATATATATATATATGTGTGTGTGTGTTTGTGTGTATATATATATATATATATATATATATATATATATATATATATATATATACATATACACAGTGCTTAAAAAATTAAATCAACAGAGTATAGCAGCATTAGGTCAATTAAAAAAGTAGCAGAGAAGTAAGTTAAGTAGTAGTCAGTTTCAGCTGCTTTGGTGTTAATGAAATTAACAACAGGTGCACTAGATGGGCAACAATGAGACAGCCTCAAAAACAGGAATGATTTTACAGGTGAAGGCCACTGAAGTTTTTTTCCCTACTCATCTTTTCTGACTGTTTTGCACTAGTTTTGCATTTAGCTAGGGTCAGTGTCACTACTGGTAGCATGAGGGGATACCTGGACCCTATAGAGGTTGTACAGGAAGTCCAACTCCTCCAGGATGAATCATCAATAAGTGCCATTGCAAGAATATTTACTCTGTCTGCCAGCACAGTCTCAAGAGCATGGAAGAGATTCCAGGAGACAGGTAGCTACTCTAGGAGAGCTGTACAGGGCCGTATAAGGTCCTTAACCCATCAGCAGGACCAGTATCTGTTCCTTTGTGCAAGGAGGAACAGGATGAACACTGCCAGACCCTGCTAAATGACCTCCAGTAGGCCACCAGTGTGAATGTCTCTGGACAAACAATCAGAAACAGACTTCATGAGGGTGACCTGAAGGCCCAACATCCTCTAGTGTGCCCTGTGCTCACTGTCCAGTGCCGTGGAGCTCAATTGGCCTTTGCTATTGAACACCAGAATTGGCAAGTCTGCCACTTGTGCCCTGTGCTTTTCACAGATAAGAGCAGGTTCACCCTGAGCACATGTTACAGACGTGAAAGGGCCTGGAGAACGTTATGCTGCCTGTAACATCGTTTAGCATTACTGGTTTAGTGGTGGGTCAGTGATGGTCTGGGGAGGCATATCTATGGAGGGACTCACAGACCTCTACAGGCTAGACAATGGTACCCTGACTATCATTAGGTATCGGGATGAAATCCTTGGACCCATTGTCAGACCCTAAACTGGTGCCGTGGGTCCTGAGTTCCTCCTGGTGCATGACAATGCCAGGCCTAATGTATCAAGAGTATGCAGTAGGTTCCTGGAGGATGAAGAAATTGATACCATCGAATGGCCCCTGCGCTCGGCTGACCGAAATCCAATAGAACACTTCCAGTGTTTGGGTCCATCCGACACTGCCAGGTTGCACCTCAGTCTGTTCAGGAGCTCAGTGATGCCCTGGTCCTGATCTGGGAGGAAATACCCCAGGAAAGCATCTGTTGTCTCATTAGGAGCATGACCGGAGGTTGTCAGGCATGCATACAAGTATGTGGGGCCATACAAATTACTGAGTACCATTTTGAGCTGCTGCAATGAAATTTAAATTTAAGCAAAATGAATTAGCCTGCTGCATCATTTTTTCACTTTGATTTTTGGGGTGTCTTTTAATTCAGCCCTCTGTAGGTTGATAATTTTAATTTCCATCAGACGATGTGGCGTCCTATAGTTTCTAACACATTAATCAGTAGCGGAAGATTGTGTGTGTGTATATTATTATTTTTCCTTCTATTGGTTGAACTGGTTGAACTAGATGGACTTTTTTCAGCCAGACTAACTATGTAACTCAGATGAGATGCCCACCAATTTTCCACACCAGGAATGTACACAGCGGAAAGAGCCAGCTTGTATAGCACTGCCCACATAAGGATTCATGCAGGGACGTGCAGTGAAGTCAGTGGCTGGTGAGGCACTGCCTAGTATCAGAGCCAGATACACACAGGTTACATATTCAAAAGTTACGTATTCGATTCTCATTATGTAGGCGATTGCAGTTCTTTACATAGTTACATAGTTACATAGTAGGTGAGGTTGAATAAAGACAATAGTCCATCCAGTTCAACCTGTGTAGGCGTGTGTGGCTGTAATCATCTCACATACCCCTGAATGTTCTGATCCTTGAGATGTAAGTCTAAGAGTCTTTTGAAAGCCACCATACTACCCGCAGAAACCACCTCTTGTGGTAGAGAATTCCACAATCCTGTAGCCCTAACAGTAAAGAACCCCCTGCGTTGCCTGAGGTTAAAACGCTTCTCCTCTAATCGCATTGTATGCCCTCGAGTCCTCATGCAATCCCTTCGAATGAACAGCTTTTTTTCTAAGCTGGGATCCCCATTAAGATATTTATAAATTGCTATCATGTCCCCCCTCAGACGTCTCTTCTCCAGGGAGAATAAATCGAGCGATTGCAGACGCTCTTCATAGTCAAGGTCCTCCAATCCCCTAATTAGTTTAGTTGCCCTTCTCTGGACTCTCTCCAGCTCCAACACATCCCTCCTGAGGACTGGCGACCAGAACTGGACAGAATACTCCAGATGCGGTCGGACCAGAGTTTTATAAAGTGGAAGGATTATAGTCTTATCTCTGGAATACATCCCTTTCTTTACGCATGCTAATATTCTGCTGGCCTTGGCAGCTGCCGCTTGACATTGCATGCTGTTGCCTAATCTATCATCAACCAAGACTCCCAGATCCTTCTCCATTTTCTACTCATTTAGGAAAAATATTTGCAAATGCTGTCCCTTTAAGATGTTTTTCAGTCACCCTTTTTGTTAATGCTAGAAACAATAATACTAGCAAAGATGACAATAAAGATTGTAGAAAAAAAGGAAAACATATCTCTATATTATTTAAAGCCAGAAATATACAGTGTCTGCCCTGGGCCGCAAGGCAGTATTCCAACATAAGGACCACAAACACACCTCCAAGATGACCAGTGACTTGCTAAAGAAACTGAGGGTAAAGGTGATGGACTGGCCAAGCATGTCCAGACCTAAACCCTATTGAGCATCTGTGGGGCATCCTCAAAACGGAAGGTGTAGGAGTGCAGGGTCTCTAACATCCACCAGCTCCGTGATGTCGTCATGTAGGAGTGGAAGAGGACTCCAGTGGCAACCTGTGAAGCTCTGGTGAACTCCATGCCGAAGAGGATTTAGGCAGTGCTGGAAAATAATGGTGGCCACACAAAATATTGACACTTTGGGCCCAATTTGGACATTTTCACTTAGGGGTGTACTCACTTTTGTTGCCAGCGGTTTAGACATTATTGGCTGTGTGCTGAGTTGTTTTGAGGGGACAGCAAATTTACACTGTTTGACAAGCTGTACACTCACTACTTTACATTGTAGCAAAGTGTCATTTCTTCAGTGTCATGAAAAGATATAATAAAATATTTACAAAAATGTGAGGGGTGTACTTAATTTCGTAAGATACTGTAACAGTAATATTTAGTAATAAACAAGTAAACAATGAAGGGTTCAGGCCCCCCAGTTAAATACAGTAAGCGTCCAGTGAAAGGAATCTATTGGTCAACAGATTTTTATTTTTTATTTCTGCATTCTGTAAAAGCCCTGAAAAATGCTGAGATTTCACTGGTCAAGTACAGGCCTGTTACAGAATGCAGAATTAAAAAAAAAATAACACTGTGCTCTATATAGCTACCAACAGTCCTGATTTCATTTAAACAAGTCCTTATGTTGGGTAACCACTTGCCGACCAGCCGCCACACATATACTGTGGCAGGTCGGCTCCATTATGTGAAACTACGTACCTGTACATCATTTCGTGTAATAGTCAGAGGGCCGTGCGTGTGCTGATTGGCCAGAGGGGGGGGGGCCAAGTCCTTATGTTGAGTAACCACTTGCCGACCAGCCGCCACACATATACTGTGGCAGGTCGGCTCCATTATGGGAAACTACGTACCTGTACATCGGCGAGGGGGGTAATTTTCCTTTAGCTGCTAGAAGAATAATAAGGTAAGTAGGTGCTGCCACCATCCCTGTATGTATTGTTGGGGTTTTTTTTTTTTTTTTTTTCCTATTCCCCGTGGAGGAAGTATCTTAACTCCTTCAGCTCATACAAAATGTAAGTGGTTTCACCCTTTTATAAGACATAAGATACTATGTGTCTAGTAGGGTTAACGCAGCAGGACCCTACCCCTCTGTTAAAACCCAACAGAAAGGTTCTGAAATCAGGGAGTATTACCACCCTTGGAGTGACTAGGAGTCCCAAGGGAAAGAGGTAACCCGGACGATTTACAGAGCCCCTTTAAAGCTATCTCACCCCACGAGAGATACAATGAGTGCTCCCGAAAGGGAGGACCCACCTACAGGGAATCTAATTGGAGAGGGATGGAATACCCTGATGCTGGACATCCAGAAGAGTTTTCAGGGTCATGAACAGCAGGAGTCAGATGTTTTAGCACTATTCAGCACCCTAAAGAGACAACTAGAACGCAAGTCAGCCCTCTTCTGGCATATTAAAAGTTTTGAAAGATATGTGACGGAAAATATAAACCCAGTCGGTCTCAGAATCCAGATATTCCCGACAATGGATAATATCACGACATTAATGAAAAAAGAATGGGAAGAGATCATGAACGAATGTTCTAAAAAACGTATGATTCTCCTTCAAACAGAATACCTTAGACAAATTAAAAACTTGGATGTGGAAATAAAACAAATATACGAGAAACTAAACCCCCTGAGAAATGCATCACTGTATAGTGAACAAGAAAAGAACCTCAAACAACATATTGAAGAATTCAGCAAAGAACTACTGAAGAAAAAAGAAAGAAAATATTGGAGAGATAAAAACGCTTTCTCACAAAATCGCGCCTATAAATGGACGAACAATAGACAGACCAGGAGAACTACGTATAGAACATCCAGGAACACTGACCCACAATACTCCTCAGACTCTTCAGCCTACACATCGGGACCCGAACAACAACGTTTTAAACGGAGGGGCCAAAACAAACCCCCAGATAATACACAACCAACAGAAGACAATGATGACCAATCATCACAAGATGCTGAAGAACCTAACACCTTAGACACCAATCCATTCCCGAATGAAGATGCAACGGCTCCGAAAAAATACCCCAAAATGTTCACAAGGTCCCAATTACCAAGAGATGAGAACCCAAAATCACAGAGGCCTTTTTTAGGAACAAAACAGAAGACAAAACAACTAACCAAATGACACATAATGAAGATATTGACCATGAAGGACTGACAATTATAAACCTATCCACACATATCCTAACCAAAGCTGAAAGAGAAGTACTATCCCTAGGACTTTCATTCTGCCCAAACAAAGGGACAGATACATTTGAAACAATTAAGGATGTCAATCTTTTTGCGCGAAATCTACTCGTTAAAATCAAATACAACAAAAAAACACCTGCTGAGACACCACCAACAAGTTTAACCGCAGCCGAATTCAGAGCGATTAGAGACCTGAATATCTTATTGGAGGAAGGAGCAATCGATGACTGGACAGATGAAAACAAATCAACCGAAAGTGAAGAGGAAGAAGTAGAAGAACCTCAAGGAGCCAAATGTCCCACATTCAAGAAAAAATCCCATATTTTTCCCTCATTAAATGAGAATCCCTCAATAGCCCTCTTCGTCAGGGAAATAACCAAAGACCTTGAAAAATTCAAAGGCAACAATTTGAAACAAAACCTGACCAAGGATCAAAAAACTGCCTTACAAGGACTCAAAAACAACGAACTAATCACAATAAAACCCTCGGACAAAGGGAGGAATATTGTGTTAATGAACAACGACAACTATGAAGCAATGTGCCAGAGGATCCTTGACAATACACAATGTTATAAAAAGATCATGCCCATCATGGTTGAAACATACAAAGAGGACTTCTACAAAAAAATCGACGGAGCTTGAAACCAAGGAATGATCTCAGAAACACTCTGGCAGTTCGTGAGGACAAAACATCCTAGAACCCCAACTTTCTACGCTTTGCCGAAAATCCACAAGGATAAAAATAATCCCCCTGGTAGACCTATTATATCAGGGAATGGCAATTTGACGGAAAATACAAGTAAAGTCATAGATGCCTACTTAAGGCCTCATGTAACTAAACTCCCCTCATATACCAGAGACACAGGACACCTCCTGCAGATCATTGAGGGTATCACCATACCAGATGATGCATTTCTCATCACCATTGACGTTGAGGCTCTTTACAATAATATTCCACATAAAAAAGGAATGGAAGTCATCAAATGAACGCTAGAAGAACAAAGTGGACAGGACATAAAATTTAATACCTTTATAATCATGATCCTCAATAACAATTTTTTTGTATTCAACGGCACATATTACTTACAGACGTGTGGCGTCGCAATGGGCACTAGTTGTGCCCCGTCCTATGCGAACACATATCTTGGAGCATGGGAACAAGAATTCCTAGCCGAGGAAAAAAACAGTACTTTCGCCAACAATATTATCGTTTGGCAGAGATTTATAGATGACATTTTTATAATCTGGACTGGCTCGGAAAGCATGATACATGAATGCCTCCGAGCCATGAATAATAACACATACAATATGTTTTTTACAATCAATTATGATAAGAAAAAAATTCCCTTCTTGGACACATGGATCATGAAAGACAAAAATGGACTCCTTAAAACAACTCTATATCGAAAAGAAACGGCAGGTAATTCCATTTTACATGCATCCAGCTTCCATCCCTCCTCACTAAAAAACGCAATCCCATACAGCCAATTTCTCAGGCTAAAACGGATTTGTACCACCGAACAAGACTTTCAGAAAGAAGCTGACTCCCTGACTGCCAGATTGAAAAAGAGGGGTTACACAAAAACGACCCTAAGAAAAGCCTTCAACAGGGTAAAACAACAAGAAAGACACGAGATCCTATTCAGAAAGAAACAACTATCAGACAAGCAAGAAAATAAAACAAGAGTGATCATGAGATTTACGAACGACCAACCTAAAATAAAAAATATCATAGCCAAACACTGGCAGATCTTACAGGAGGACCCGGTGATAAAACCCTTCGTATCGGAACACCCTCAGATCAAATATAGAAAAGCGGGATCTATGAAGCAATCACTCACCCACAGTGAGTACAAACAAACAAGAAAAGATCCCTGTAAACAGAAGGGCACATTCCCATGCGGAAACTGCGGGCAATGTGATGTGATTAAAAAATGCACAACCACCACACTTCCTAATGGAGAGCCCTTTACACCCCGACATTTTGTTAACTGCCGAACGAGAGGGGTGGTCTACCTCATGAGATGCCAATGCGAATCCTTTTATGTAGGAAAAACAAAACAAGAATTTGGAAAACGTGTAAACCAACACATCAACAGTATGGAGATGTGCAACTTTTACGTACCCCTCGGCAGGCATGTGGCACATTTCCACAAAAACAAAATGCCTAAAGTCACATTTACAGCACTGGAAAGGATTCACATACCGTGTAGAGGGGGGGACTGGAACAAACACCTGCTACAAATGGAAATGAGATGGATAAGACGTCTCCAAGCCACAAAACCACCTGGTTTAAACGAAAACAAGAGTTTTCGTCCCTTCCTCGAAGGGTTTGCATCAGGAAAGACAGACTAACAAATCAAAACGCTTTACTTCTAAACAACAGTGGGGAAACATTGGCATAATCATCGACCAAGTATACCCTTTCTGTATCCAGTTCTTTATCTGCCCTCCTCCAACTGAGTTGGTATGGCTTATGGCTATCCAATCCATAAGATCCATCCATACTTCTCCTTTTTTTCGTTTTTCTTTTTCTTTTTCATCTTTCATTTCTCTCATCCATATACTTCTCAACTAAGTTGACTCTGAATGAGATACCAAACTTGTCTCTTTCAACAAATTAAAGAGATTTTAAACTTTTAATTTGTCATATATACCATATACACTCCATATCCAATCCTGCTTAACGTGACCCAGAGACCATTCTGAATGACCGTCCCATCGGAATTTCCTCCCCGATCCATTAGATTCACTGAGGAAAGGTCTTTATTATTGTCTTTCTGCTGTACAAACACTCCTGGAATACATACTGTATTGTACTATGCTTTGTATATGTTTTTCGATTCTCCAAGACCATGGTCTTGACATACCATCAAGTTGAATATATACTACTTTATAGTAAGATGATTACCGAATCACTGTTTATTAATATATTTTGCTCGCATGGTTCACAAGCTGTCAGTGCTGCAGACCGGCCCCCCCTTCATCCCTGCTAATCGCACCCAGCACGGGTAGCCCCTACGTATCGTCGTAGGGGCTGTCCGGGACCCATCCAATCACCCTCGGGGAAAGGAGGGCCCCTCCTCCCGTGCTGGTGGCCAATGAGCGTCTCTCTACTCTAGCGCCTGTGTGCGCACCCACTTGGCGCAGGCGCACTACTAGGTGCCACGTCACGCTCGAACGAGCCCTCCGACGTGCAGCAGTCACTGCACATGCGCGGAGGGCTTTATAAGGCCGGGGATCGACGTCCAGTCCTCACTTCTCTCTAGCCGAGGGAAGAGGACGGACGAAACCTGCGTTAGCCGGAAGGATTACCCCCACCAGTCTCTTCTTCAGAAATGTAAGCTCCTTTGGACCGCCTCACTTTTCAACAACATTGGGCACCGAAAGTCACCGTTTTATTGTACAAACACAAGGAGGCTATACACCTCCATTGGGGCTAAGTCACCAACCCATTTTATACATTATACAAAATGCAATTAGAGGTAACAAAGACCCCTTTTTACTATATTCTAAGATAGATCAAGCAACTTGAAAATAAGAGAGGGAAAAACTATTCCCCGTGGAGGAAGTATCTTAACTCCTTCAGCTCATACAAAATGTAAGTGGTTTCACCCTTTTATAAGACATAAGATACTATGTTTCCTACTACCCACTAATATAATCACATCCTACCATCCTAGGCAATATGCATAATACGATCCCGCTGCGTTTGCAACAGGATGAAGGGAGCCATGCGCAGTAACTGTCAGCCACATCCATGTAGGTAAAATTTCTCTCAAATAATGGAATTTAAAAATTACACTTGACGTGAATAAAGATCTAAACTTATATATATATTATCTTCATAGATAAAAGTACAGAGTGACTCAACGCTTTGAAAAAGGCTCAGAGAGAGCCGAAACGCGTCAGCAATAGGATCCTCCTAGGGGACAAATGTCCCTTTCAACATCTGTTGAAATCCTATCAAAATGTCACCTTTTTCACCATTGTCACTGATTCATATCTGAATCAACCTCTTTATTACTTCCTTCACACCGGGGTCTCTACCCCCAAGCACTTTGTTCACCTATATGTTTCTTTTTTACAAATATCTGGATTTACATCTGTTGTAAATAAATTTTTGTTTATTTTAAATCAAACATCATCTATTATATTATATGTATTATATATTTGGTTCTATATCTATGCACTTGCCCTTAAAGTCCCAATTCTCTTTGGCCTGAGGCACCAAAAAAACCCCCCAACAATACATACAGGGACGGTGGCAGCACCTACTTACCTTATTATTCTTCTAGCAGCTAAAGGAAAATTACCCCCCTCGCCTATTTTTTGGATGGATAACACATACGCGGCCTCAATTTCCTTTGCTCTCTACTATATACCATAAGATACTAAAAGTATCTAGTAGGGTTAACGCAGCAGGACCCTACCCCTCTGTTAAAACCCAACAAAAAGGTTCTGAAATCAGGGAGTATTACCACCCTTGGAGTGACTAGGAGTCCCAAGGGAAAGAGGTAACCCGGACGATTTACAGAGCCCCTTTAAAGCTATCTCACCCCACGAGAGATACAATGAGTGCTCCCGAAAGGGAGGACCCACCTACAGGGAATCTAATTGGAGACGGATGGAATACCCTGATGCTGGACATCCAGAAGAGTTTTCAGGGTCATGAACAGCAGGAGTCGGATGTTTTAGCACTATTCAGCACCCTAAAGAGACAACTAGAACGCAAGTCAGCCCTCTTCTGGCATATTAAAAGTTTTGAAAGATATGTGACGGAAAATATAAACCCAGTCGGTCTCAGAATCCAGATATTCCCGACAATGGATAATATCACGACATTAATGAAAAAAGAATGGGAAGAGATCCTGAACGAATGTTCTAAAAAACGTATGATTCTCCTTCAAACAGAATACCTTAGACAAATGAAAAACTTGGATGTGGAAATAAAACAAATATACGAGAAACTAAACCCCCTGAGAAATGCACCCACTAATATAATCACATCCTACCATCCTAGGCAATATGCATAATACGATCCCGCTGCGTTTGCAACAGGATGAAGGGAGCCATGCGCAGTAACTGTCAGCCACATCCATGTAGGTAAAATTTCTCTCAAATAATGGAATTTAAAAATTACACTTGACGTGAATAAAGATCTAAACTTATATATATATTATCTTCATAGATAAAAGTACAGAGTGACTCAACGCTTTGAAAAAGGCTCAGAGAGAGCCGAAACGCGTCAGCAATAGGATCCTCCTAGGGGACAAATGTCCCTTTCAACATCTGTTGAAATCCTATCAAAATGTCACCTTTTTCACCATTGTCACTGATTCATATCTGAATCAACCTCTTTATTACTTCCTTCACACCGGGGTCTCTACCCCCAAGCACTTTGTTCACCTATATGTTTCTTTTTTACAAATATCTGGATTTACATCTGTTGTAAATAAATTTTGTTTATTTTAAATCAAACATCATCTATTATATTATATATATTATATATTTGGTTCTATATCTATGCACTTGCCCTTAAAGTCCCAATTCTCTTTGGCCTGAGGCACCAAAAAAACCCCCCAACGTACCTGTACATCATTTCGTGCAATAGTCAGAGGGCCGCACGTGTGCTGATTGGCCAGAGGGGGGAGCCAATCAGCAGGCCACCCGCAATTGCTCCCCATAGAGACAGAACGGCGGTCTGCCTATGTAAACAAAGCAGACCGCCGTTCTGCCACAGAGGAACACAGGGCTCCTGTGTTCCTTCTATTCAGGAATATCTGAATAAGGATCTCTATGTTCATCTAGTGAGTCCATCCCCCACACAGTTAAAAAGCATCCCCTAGGGCAGTGATGGCCAACCTATGGCACACGTGCCACAGCTGGCATGCAGAGCCCTCTCTGTGACCACGTGAGAGCCGCCGCCACTGCCTGCACTGTGACAAGGGGAGAAGTGAGCACGGACTCTCAGTGTATTTCCCCCGCTTGCTCCCCTTCTTCTGTCAAGCAGCGCGGGACAGAGACAGAACGGCGCTTGCAGAGATTGCCGCCCATGCTGATTCCTCCTGCCTCCCCATTGACTGCAGTCAGCAACCAATGAGGAGCGAGGACAAATGCACATGGGACATGTAGTCATGGAAGATTATGGCTATATTTTAATCAATTAATGAAAAACTACAGCCCCAGCATACCCTGAGAAAATAAGAGGAGGGACAGAATGGAGCCTGGGAAAAAAAAGGGCTGAGACAGAAGGGATAACAAGGGTGAGATGAGCGTGGAGACAAGAGTGAGAGGAGGCTGAGGTGGTTCAGGAGGGAGAGAGAGCTCAAGCCACAACAGCCCCTGCAGTTGAACCAGCTAGAAAGGAGTGAGAGGATGGTGCTGAGAGGACACGATCAAGAGTGAGGAGAGTGATCAAAGGCATCAACAAAAGAAGGAAGCTGCTGTCAGGCACACCGACACTGGACGCCGGAGTCGGGTGAGTGCTGAATTGACTGCAATATCTCTTGGAGTGTGCGATCATCACCTGGGTGGCTGGGTGGCTGGGTGGCTGCAGTTTAATTGCAGTGTTGGCACTTTGAAAAAACTAAGTTGGTTTTGTCAGGAAGTTTGGGCACTCTGGCTCAAAAAGGTTTGCTACCCTTAATTCTTTGATTGTCCCTGGTGTTAACACCTTCCCTGCCAGTGTCCTTAGTCGCAGTTGAAGTCCCGCTAAAAATCACTGATCACCGCCATTACTAGTAAAATAAATAAATAAATAAATAAAAATGCAATAAATCTATCCCCTAGTTTGTAGACACGATAACTTTTGCGCAAACTAGTCAATATACACTTATTGGGATTTTTTTTACCAAAAATATGTGGCAGAATACATATTGGCCTAAAATGATGAAAAATTAGATTTAAATTTTTTTTTTATTGACTGTGTTTTATAGCAGAAAGTGAAAAATATTGTTTTTTTTTTTTTCTGGATTGTTGCTCTTTTTTGATTTATAGCGCAAAAAATAAAAAAATGCAGAGGTGATCAAATACCACCAAAAGAAAGCTCTATTTGTGGGGAAAATGGCCTTTGTTTTTGGGTACAGTGTCGCTTGACCGCGCAATTGCCAGTTAAAGTAACGCAGTGCCGTAATGCAAAAAATGGCTTGATCATTAAGGGGGTAAAACCTTATGGTCCAGAAGTGGTTAAATTAGTAAACTATGAAAGCTAATGAAAGTGCTATACTGTATATAATCTATATAATAAAAGAATAGAATCTGAACCATTCTCTGATTATATAGATCATATATAGCACTTTCATTAGTTTTCATAGTTTACTAATTTAACCAGCATAAGGACTTGTTTTTTGTAAACGGCATTCAAACCACACTTGCGAGGTATCTCCATGAACGTTAGAGCTAGCACTGGACCTCCTCTGTAACTCCAAACATGTAACCTGTAAACATTGTTAAAGCATTGCCTAATGAGATTTTTAAGTACTGAAGTTTGGCGCCATTCTACAAGTGTACGCAATTTTAAAGTGTTACATGTTAGGTATCTTTTTACTCGGCGTAACAGCATCCTTCACATTATACATAAAAATTGGGCTAACTTTAGTGTTTTTTGTCTTTTATTTATGAAACAGTTTAAAAAAAAAAACGCGTTTGAAAAATTGCTGTGCAAATACCGTGTGCCATAAAAAGTTGCAACGATCTGGTGATCAGGTGTGTTCTGGGTCATCTTCCTGCTGCCTGGGCCACTGGGTGATTCCAATTCTGGGCATGCTTCTCATTATCAGCTACCTTTTGGTATGAGACTCTTGCTCCACCCAGTGGCCAGCTGTTGCCAGTTACCTGATCCTATGAGCCATAAATACCCTCTTCCACTTCCTGCTGGCGCCTTAGTATAGGTTTTGCTTCCTGCTTGTCTGCTGTGTATATTCTATTCTTGTTGCTGACCTTGGCTTACCCTGACCACACTTCAGAAATATCAAGACTACTGGTTGGGAAACCGGGGGAGCGGTTGTGTCTCTAGCAGGCCTAACGGGCACCCACAGTAACCAGCGTACAATGCACTGGGGGTGACTTCCCAGCCAGAAGTGAGGGAGACCAAAGAAACCAGACCAGAGGAGTCCTAGCCCCCTAGTCCAACTGAATCTGATTGTTCAGTGCAGAGGAGGCTTCTCCCAATTGACAAGATATATTTTGCAGATCCCTCCTATGGTTCTGCACCCAGAACCATCATGAAATGGGCACCATGAGATCCTGGATGGCAAGGATGCCTGCCTGTTGAGCAGCTGCAGCGAAATTGACAACTGAAGCTTCTGGAGATGTCCAGTAGGACGAACACTTTGGGCTGCACCGAGTCAAGATCAGGCCCAGATACTTCCTCCTGGTCGGAGTCAAAAGCGGACTTCTTGAGCCTCAGGACACATCTACGGGAGCCATTTTAGTACACTGGGGTAACTTTGCAGGCACACCTGGATGGAGGGAAGACACACCTCAAGGCCTTTGACCTTTGAGAACACACCTCTTGACCTTTACAACCCTAACCTCCCTCAGTATCTGTACTGGCAAGAACCCTAACACTCCTCAGTGTCTTTACTGGCAAGAACCCTAACCCCCCTCAGTGTCCGTACTGTTCAAGACAGAGGAGGCTTTTTCCAATTGACAAGATATCTTTTGTAGACCCCTCCTATGGTTCTGTACACGGGGCCACCTTGAAACAGGCACCAGACCCAGAATCGCAGGAAAGTCTGCCTGTGGAGCAGTTGCAACGAAATTGCCAACTGAAGCTTCTGGTGCTGTCCAGTAAGAGGGACACTTTGGGCTGCACTGAGTTGAGATTAGACCCAGAGACTTCATCCTGGTTGGAATCAAAAGCGGACTTCTTGAGCCTCAGGACCTATCTACAGCCCTGCAGAGTGCGCATGAAGATCATGACATTGTCCATCGGTGCAAAAGGAGTCTCTGCCTGGAGGAAAACATCATTCAGATAACCAGACATGGCGATCCCTTGTTGTATCAGCAATGCGTGAACTGGTAAAACAAGAGGGCGGAGGCCAGGTCAAGGGAAAGCACCACAAACCAGTCTTGTGCGCCCAGACAGCAAAGTGTAAAAAACAGTGGTCACCAGCACAGATAGGAACGCGCAGGTATGCATTCTTGATGTCTATGCCAGAATATCCCCATGATGAGTGAAAGCCAGCACCAAATTGATGTTGAATCTGCAAGTTTACAGAGTAATTCAGGGCCTTGAAGTCCAAGAATTTCTCTGGAGATAGGAATAAAACTCTATCATGTAACCAGACACTATCAGTCTGTAGACCCATCTGTTGGAGATTCGGGAGGTCCACAGCCTGAGCACCAATGCAATGAGTGGGGTAAGCCTGTATGCCGAGGAAAAACTTTCCACAGGCTTAGCGGGCCGGTGGGACCAGGCCCATTCGTGCTACCAGTGGGAGCCTGGAAGGGCTAAGACCCCTAGTCCGAGAAGCCAGAGAAATGAAAAGAGCTATTCTACTGGTCCCACTACCTAAACCTGGCATAAAAACTAAGCCTATGCAGTCAGCATCTGGGATACAAGGGCCAAAATCTAGCGCAAGCTATACGACAATAGTAAACATGGTGCAGGTGACAGCTCCTGTCGTCCAGCCCGTCAAAACCTTAAAGGAAAAAGACTCCATCACTGGTATCATGGTTGCCATATACAACCTAAAGCTGAGAGGAGCCATGACAGGGAAAGGGCAACCACTGTAGAGGACCTCCTCAAATGGGTAACATGCTGACAAAATAATTAGGGGCTACGAAAAGCCAGTTCAGACATTCCCAATCCTTGAGGCGGCTAGGGAGTACTCACGGATCCTCTCTGGAAACAAACTGAGCTCAAGCACGATGCAAGGGATAAGAACAGCTGATGCCGTGTGTGATGGCAGCAGCGTTCGCCCACAAGCAATGGAGAAGTGGGGAAACAGGCTAGAGGGGCTGACAGAAGAGGCAAGTCAGGAGGGAAGGAGGGGACCCTACAGGGCCAACCCCCCTAGGGAATGCTTGCACCCAATGTGCTATAAAAGCTATAAATAATAAGAAAAGAGCTTTTAAAAAATATAAAAATGAAGGAACACTATCATTGTTTAATTGTTATAAAATAATATAACAGAATATGTAAAAGGGAAATCAAGGATGCAAAAATTCAAAATGAATGACAGATTGCAAAAGATAGTAGGACAAACCCCAAAAAATGATTCAAATATATTAATGGTAAAAAGGTTAGGTCTGAGCATGTAGGCCCTTTAAAAAATAATCAGGAGTGGGTCACTGGGGACAAAGAGAAGGCAAACTTATTAAATACTTTCTTCAGCTCTGTGTATACAAAGGAGCATGGGGGAGCTCATGACCATAATGAGGATGGTATTGACACAGCCCCAAATGATCCACAATGGCTCAAAAGTGATATGTTCCAGAAATATTTAGACAGAATAAGGGTGGATAAAGTACCTGGACAAGAGGGTATCCACCCATGCATCCTAAAAGAATTGAGCGCTCTAATTTTAAAGCCTTTGTTTCTAATTTTTAAGGACTCATTAAGGACTGGAATAGTACCACTGGACTGGGGTAGAGCCAATGTGTTGCCTATATTTAAAAAGGGGTCAAAGTCTTTGCCAAGTAACTATAGACCTGTTAGTTTAACTTCTATAGTCCAGAAGATACTGGAGAGTTTAATAAAAGACCACATAGATGAGTTCTTGCCGGAAAAAAATATTTTAAGCAACAGACAGCATGGATTAATGAAAGACAGAAGTTGTCAAGCAAACCTGATTTCTTTTTATGAGGAGGTAAGTAAAACCTTGGACAGAGGGTTGGCTGTGGATGTAGTATACTTGGATTTGGCAAAAGCGTTTAACACAGTTCCCCACACATGGCTAATGTGTAAGGTAAAGTCTACAGGCTTTGAAAAATCAGTTTGTAAATGTATAGAAAATGGGCTAAAAGATAGAATTCAGAGAGTAGTGGTTAATGTTCCTTACTCTGAATGGTCTAAGGTCATCAGTGGTATACCCCAAGGTTCAGTGTTGGGACCCTTACTTTTTAATACCTTTATAAATGATATAGGGTCTGGGATTAAAAGTACAATTTCAGTCTTTGCAGATGACACCAAGCTAAGCAGGGGAATAACTTCCTTACAGGATGTCTCCAACTTTCAAGCTGACCTCATACACTGTTTCATTGGGCAACTACTGTATGTGGCAAATGAGGTTTAATGTTGATAAATGTAAAGTTATGCATTTGGGGGCTAAGAATATGCATGCATCATACATACTAGTGGTAATAGATCTGGGGTAATCCATAGCGGAGAAGGATCTAGGTGTTCTGGTAGATCCCAAGCTTAATATTAGCAAGCAATGCCAAGCTGCGGTTTCTTGTATTAACAGAGGCATGGACTTCAGAGAGAGAGAGAGAGATATCATTTTGTGCCTGTACAAATCATTATTAAGACCTCATATGCAGTTCAGTTTTGGGCACCAGTTCTTAAAAAGGATATGGGGGAACTGGAGAAAGTGCAGAGAAGGGCAACCAAACTGATAAGTGGCATGGAGGAGCTCAGCTATGAGAAAAGATTTAGAGGAACTGAATTTATTCTCTCTTGAGAAGAGGAGATTAAGGGAGGATATGATCAACATGTATAAATACATAAGGGGTCCATATAGTGAACTTGGTGTTGAGTTATTCACTTTAGGGTCAACACAGAGGACAAGGGGGCTTTCTTTACGTCTACGAGGAAAACAAATACGGAAAGGTTTTTTCACCATAAGAGCTGTGAAAATGTGGAATAGACTCCCTCCAGAGGTGGTTCTGGCTAGCTCACTAGATTGCTTTAAAAAAGGCCTGGATTCTTTCCTGGGTGTACATAATATGAATTGGTACTAATATTTATAGGTAAAGTTGATCCAGGGAATGTCCGATTGCCTCTCGGGGGATAAGGAAGGAATTTTTCCCCTGCTGTAGCAAATTGGATCATGCTTTGCTGGGGTTTTTTCACTTCCTCTAGATCAACTGCAAGTATAGGATTGTGTATATGGGATTGTATGGTTGGGTTTTCTTTACTGTTTTTTATCTTTTATTGGTTGAGCCAGATGGACTTGTGTCTTTTTAAACCTGACTAACTATGAAACTATGTTAGCATCTGTTTGCCAATCCGATCCACAGAGGTTGCAGGTATCACTCCCAAGATAGATCCATTACTCAGCAACACTGTGACATGGGCTGCAAGCACTCAGTTATATGTGCCCCTGTGAGACGTTTAACTTGCTGGCCACCCCAGTCCAGGATGGGGTTTGTTGCACCCAACACAGAGCATAGCTAAAGGTCTGCGTGCTCTCAGTAGCCAGACTGGGGTGACTACTGGATCTAGATTATCCAGCCCATTGCCCAGCCCGGCTGTTGACTAAAGATCTCCTCAGGAAAAAATTCTCAGGAAAAAGGACACTTACTATTCTATCCAACAGTAAAAAAAAAAGAAGTTTTGGGTATACATACACTTTATATATTTCATATCTTGACTCATCAGACCAGAGCACCTGCTGCCATTTATCTGCAGCTCTGTCCTTCTGTTTTTGTGTGTACTGTAGTTATGTAATTTGGCTTAAAGGAATTACATTTTGGTCACAATTCTTTGATTAAGTCAACTTATGATAAGACTTCTGTGAATTCAATGGAGGAATTACCAGGGTCGCAAAGGTCGCACTTGCAACTGGGCCCTGGCCTTCTGCCACTGTCGGGGGGGGGGGGGGAGGCCCCAGTGGGGTTGTTGGAGTTGAGAGCATCTCTCTCATACAGCCCAGAGCTTGCACTGACAGTTTCCCCACTCTGGGCCTTTTTAGGAGAGACCCTTTCAGCTCAGAGTCCTGATGAAGAGGCACTGATGAAGAGGCACTGATGAAGAGGCACTGATAAGCGGCATTGATGAGCACTGATAGGTGGTACTGACAGGTAGCACTGATGGGCACTGATCTTTGATGAGCACTGATCTTTCATGAGCACTGATAAACAGCATTGATTGATGAGCACTGATAGACAGCATTGATGAGCACTGATAGGTGACACTGATAGCTGGCACTGAGAGGCAGCATTGATGAGCACTGATAGTCAGCATTGATGGGAACTGATAGGCAGCACTCATAGGCAGCACTGATGGGGCTGCACTGATCATCAGGGCACTGACGATCAGTGCCCTGATTTTCAGTGTAAACAATGTACTGACAGTCTTGCCAGTTAACGGCTCTCCTTTCCTCACACAGACACAGCATGGGAGGAAAGGACTGTCGATAACCAGCAAGTCTGTTTACATGTGATCAGCTGATCACATGGTAAAGGGCAGCTGTGATTGGCTCTTTACCGTGATCAGCTGTGTCTGAAAGTCACAGAGCACGCTGGATATGCGCCCCATGGGGCACACAGAAGGCAGGGCGCCCTCCCACAACTGGAAGCCCGGAGCTCAAATGGAGAGGGGTCAAGCCCTTCATAGTTTCTTGCACCAGGGACCTAAAGGTCTTAATTATGCCGCTGCCTACACCTAAATGTATGCATAGCTTAAACGTTTTATTTTAATTTTGCATAGGGCAGAAAAAAGAGCTAAAACTTCAGTCAGTTTACTTTTGCTGTGTCCCACTAGGAAGTTTTCACTTAACTTTCTTTCCCTGACATGCAGCAGGAAACAACTGGGAATTACTACAAAGTATTTGGAATTCCCCGCTAAGATTTTTTCTAGAACCTATTGGCAGATTTACCCTTACCTGCTGTTCCACAACATTAGTAAGAGAGGAGGGGAGCATTGGCGAGAGAGCTGGGGGGCATTAGTAAGAGAGGGGGGAAATTGGTGAGAGAGCTTAGGGGGCATTAGTAAGAGAGGGGGACATTGGTTAGAGAGCTTGGGGTCATTAGTAACAAAGGGGGGCATTGGTGAGAGAGCTTGTGGGGAATTAGTAAGAAAGCTGGGGGCATGCATTAGTAAAAGAGCTTGGGGGCATTGGTGAGAGAGCTGGGGGGCATTAGTAAGAGAGGAGGGGGGGCATTGGAAGCCGTGGAGGGAGGTGGACACTGATTAAAAAAAGAGTGAAGGGTGAGGACCTATCCCCTCAGCAAGGAAACCTCATGACACAGAGGAATCCCTGAAGGCGTGTGTATACTGAGGGGGAATCCACTGACTGACCAGGTAAGTGACAAATTTCTAGTGCAACTGATCCGAACCCCCACCAACTCTGGCTCTTACTGATCAGCCCCCTCCCCCTTCCCCCCACACACACAGATCTCATCCCTATTCCCCCATCATCTCTACAACAGATAGGAATAGAAATGAGATCTGTGGTGGGGGGGGATCAGTAAGAGGCAGAGGTGGTGGGGGGGGGGGGATGACACCACCGCTGTCACTAATCCCACCCCCCTTCACCACCACCACCACTGTCACTAATTCCACCCCCCCTCATCACCACCTTCGCTTTCACTAATCTCGCCCCACCACCACCACCGCTGTCACTAATCCCACACCCTTCACCACCACCACTGTCACTAATCTCACCCCCTCACCACCACCACCGCTGTCACTAATCCCACCCCTCTCACCAGAACCACTGCTGTCACTAATCCCACACCCTCACCACCACCACCGCTGTCACTAATCCCACCCCCTTCACCACCACCACCACTGTCACTAATCCCACCCCTCCCACCACCACCACCGCTGTCACTAATCCCAACCCCCTCACCACCACTACCGCTGTCACTATTCCCACCCCCCATCACAACCACTGCTGTCACTAATCCCACCCCCCTCACCACCACTGTCACTAATCCCACCCCCCTCACCACCACCACCGCTGTCACTAATTCCACCCCCTCTCACCACCACCACTTTTACTAATCCAACCCCCCTCACCACCACCGCTGTCACTAATCACACCCCCCCTCACCACCACCGCTGTCACTAATCCAAACCCCCTCACCACCACCACCGCTGTCACTAATCCCACCCCCCCTCATCACCACCACCTTTGTCATTAATCCCACCCCCCTCACTACCACTGCTGTCATTAATGGCACCCCCTCACCACCACCACCGCTGTCACTAATTCCACCCCCTTTACCACCACTGCTGTCACTAATCCCACCCCCCTCACCACCACTTCTGTCATTAATCCCACCCCCACCACCACCACTGTCACTAATCTCCCCCCTCACCACCACCGCTGCCACTGATCCCACCCCCCTCACCACTACCGCTATTGCCACTCATTCCATCCCCTTCGCCACCACTACTGCTACTCATCCCATCCCACCACAGCTGCCACTCATCCAATCCCACCACCACCACCTATGCCACTGATCCCATCCCACCACCACCAACGCTGCCACTGGTCCCATCCCACCACCACCAACACTGCCACTGATTCCATCCCACCACCACCAACACTGCCACTGATTCCATCCCACCACCACCAACACTGCCACTGATTCCATCCCACCACCAACACTGCCACTGATCCCATCCCACCACCACCAATGCTGCCACTGATCCCATCCCATCACCAATGCTGCCACTCATCTCATCCACCCACCAACACTGCCACTCATCACATCCCCTCCACTACCACCACCACTCATCCCGTCCCACCACCACCGCCACTAATCCTATCCCACCACCATCCCTACCACTGATTCCATCCCACCACCACCGCTGCCACTCATCACATCCTATCCCCCCACCACTGCCACTCATCCCCCCACCACTACCCCCACCACTGCCACTCATTCAATTCCATCTACCCCACCACCACTGCTGCCAATGATCCCATTCCCCCCCACCGCCTCAACTCATCCCATCCCTTTACCACTGCCACTTATTCTATCCCCCCACCACTGCTGCCACTCATCCCATTCCATTCCCCCATCACTACCACCACCACTGTGACACATTCCAACCCCATGCTCCAGGGGGCCCATGCCTCACCCCTCTACACCTGGATAGGAAGGGTGGCGGGCGGCATATAGAGAAACCAATACCCTCTCAACTGCAAAAGAAAATGTAGGGGATCAGTTCCTCTATATGCCCCCCCTGCTGCCCCTCTTTATCCAGGGGTACTGGGGTGACACATGGGGCTGGGTCGCCCCAGGGGTCAGGGGGGCACTTCATGGTTTCTTGCACCGGGACCCTGAAGGTTTTAGTTATGCCTCTGGGGAGGGCATTAGTAAGAGAGGAGGGCGAGCATTGGAGAGAAAGCTGGGGGGGGCATTGGTAAAGGAGAGCTGGGGGCATTGCTGAGAGCTAGGGGAGGCATTGCTGAGAAAGCTGGGGGGCATTGATGAGAGGTGGAGGGCATTGGCGAGATAGCTGGGGGGCATTGGTCATAGAGCTGGGGGGGGCATTGGTCAGAGAGGTGGGGGGGCATTTGTGAAAGGTGAGAAGGCTTGGGGGGCATCAGTGAGAGCTGGGGGCATTGGTGGGAGAGCTGGGTTTTGTTTAACCACACCCTTAAGCCCCTTCCACTGTTAAGACTCTGGCCACACCCACATTTTTCAGCTACACACGCAGAAAGCTCACTTACTCCCTTATTTGTCCCTCGTTCTGAAGTTCAAAAGTTGGGAGGTATGCTGTAATGCACACAGTCCTCTGGACAGTGGTCTGAGGAGGCCTTTATTGCTGCACAGTGCTCTTGACAAGTGGTCTGAGGAGGCCTGTAATGCTGCACAGTGCTCTGAACAGTGTTCTGAGGAGGCCTGTAATGCACACAGTGCTTTGGACAGTGGTCTGAGGAAGCCTGTAATGCACTCAGTGCTCTGGACAGTGGTCTGAGGAGGCCTGTAATGCGGCACAGTGCTCTGGACAGTGATCTGAGGAGTCCTGTAATGCTGCACAGTGCTCAGGATAGTGGTCTGAGGGGAGGTCTGTAATGCATAGTGCTCTGGATGCCAGTGGTCGGAGGAGGCCTGCAAGGTTGGATAGGGCTCTGGATATGGAAAGTCTAAAGAGGAGGCCTGAAATGCATTGGCGAGATAATTGGGGGGCATTGGTCATAGACCTGGGGGGGGGGGCATTGGTCAGAGAGGTGGGGGGGCATTTGTGAAAAGTCAGAAAGCTTGGGGGGCATTAGTGAGAGCTGGGGGGCATTGGTGAGAGAGCTGGGTTTTGTTTAACCACACCTTTAAGCCCCTTTCACTGTTAAGATTATGGCCACACCAACATTTTTCCGCTACGCATGCAGAAAGCTCACTTACTCCCTTATTTGTCCCTCATTCTGAAGTTCAAAAGTTGGGAGGTATGCTGTAATGCACACAGTCCTCTGCACAGTGGTCTGAGGAGGTCTGTAATGCTGCACAGTTCTCTGGACAGTGGTCTGAGGAGGCCGGTAATGCACACAGTGCTCTGGACAGTGGTCTGAGGAGGCCTGTAATGTGGCACAGTGCTCTGGACAGTGGTCTGAGGAGTCCTGTAATGCTGCACATTGCTCAGGATAGTGGTCTGAGGGGAGGCCTGTAATGCACAATGCTCTGGATGCCAGTGGTCGGAGGAGGCCTGCAAGGTTAGATAGAGCTCTGGACATGGACAGTCTGAGGAGGAGGCCTGAAATGCATTGCACACAGTGCTCTGGACAGTCTGAGGAGGCTTGTAATGCTGCACAGTTCTCTGGACAGTGGTCTGTAGTCTGTGCAGGTGTGTAATGCACACAGTGGTCTGGACTGGATGGTGATCTGAGGGGAGGCCTGAAATGTACATGTACAATGTACAATGTCACAGTGCTTTGCTAGGGATGGTCGTGAGTCAGGACTTTCATCAGGAGGCCTATAATGCACAGTGCTGCTGTGGATGGTTGTCTGTAATGCTCAACAGTACTAACTGGCAACTTCAGTGCTAAGCATGATATAGACTAATTTGCTGGGAGTGGAAGCACTCGCACTCACAGGCTCTACAAAGGCCGAGCTCCATGGAAACCGGAAGTTCACAAGGGTAAATTTCCCTCCCATTAAAATTTCATTTTGTTTTTGTTCCTTAAAGAAAACAGAATTGATTTTCGTCATATTTTTCTTCAGTGGGCGAAAATGTGGTGTACTTTTAGTTTTTGTCATTGTAAAAAGGATGCTGATAAAAATTTTGATTAAAATGTTTTTGTCTATGAAATTAACACTGAATTCTACACTCAGTGTATTAAAGTGATATTAAACAGATTATTATACCCATTGCCACAGTTTTTGCTTTATTCTATGTTTATATAATATCAATGATGATATGATATCAAATATGACTGTTGTGGAATCTTTTCCTCTCAGGTACAGATACCTGACAAGTAGTAAAGCAAATCTCCTGCGCTCAAGTAGAATATGACGGAGGGAAGAGGGATACTTCAGACTCAAGTGGAAAAAAGCCAATGGTCTTGCTGCCCCCTCAGGATCATCAGGGTATCCAGAACCAGCTGAGAGAAAAGACAAAAGAAAAGGGGCGCACCGACCTAGTGCATCACCACTAAAACCGTTTATTAAAATATTAAAAAGTATACAATATACTCACAAAGCAGGTGTGATAGTACACACATCAACATTGCATATAAAATCTCCAAGGTAGCCAAGGTCCCACACGTAGCTGAATGGCATGCAGAGTGCCGTATGGGGCTGCTGTGGCTGGGCTCACGCGTTTCAGGGGCGAACCCCCTTCCTCAGAGCAGCAACTTTTCTGGCTCTGAGGAAGCAGGTTCGCCCCTGAAACGCGTCAGCCCAGCCACAGCAGCCCCATACGGCACTCTGCATGCCATTCAGCTACGTGTGGGACCTTGGCTACCTTGGAGATTTTATATGCAATGTTGATGTGTGTACTATCACACCTGCTTTGTGAGTATATTGTATACTTTTTAATATTTTAATAAATGGTTTTAGTGGTGATGCACTAGGTCGGTGCGCCCCTTTTCTTTTGTCTTTTCTCACAGATACCTGACACCTATTAGTCAGTAAAACCAAATCAGATATGTAGCTACATAGAGATCAACAAGAAGCAGTAAGTTTGAATCAGAGTGATCTGAATTTTATTGTTCCGCGTTTGAGAATAAATATGCAATATGACGTATATAAAATATGTTGTATCAAAGATATTGTTTGACCAATCAAAGGTTAGTAGAAACTTCAGCAAGCTCAGAGTTAAAAGTTAATAGTCAGGTGTTTGCAATTTTTTGGAGGGGTCTCCCATCAAAGATATAAATGTCTTGTGGTCATGATTTCTAGACGACCATCTGTTCACATCTAGACGAGTTCCTTATTTCCAAGTTCAAATATTCCAGCAGTCATCAGATTTATTTATTGCTTTTTTGCAAGTTTGCATATAAAGAATAAAGAGATAACAAGAGATTAATTCTCATTAGGAAAGCCATTTTGTTCTAAGCATCTTGCCACCTCAATGACCCAAAACATCCTCTCTACTCCTCCCAAGACCTCCTGCTTTCTAGCTCCCTTGTCTTCTCCTCCCATGCTCTACTCCAGGACTTCTCCAGAGCCTCTCCCATCCTCTGGAACTCACTACCCCAACTGTCCTGCTATTCCCTACTCTGTCCACTTTTAGGTGACCCCCTAAAACTCAACTGTTCAGGGAGGCCTATCCTGCCTTCAGCTATTCAGCTAAAATCTTCTACTTCTCCTATCAGTTCATCCCTCACAGTTACTACCTTACAGCCCCTCCCTATTAGATTGTAAGCTCGCAGGAGCAGGGCTCTCCTAACCCTCCTGTATTGAATTGTGTTGTTTCTGTATTGTCTCCCTTTATAGTGTAAAGTTCTGCACAAGCTGTTGGCGCTATATAAACCCTGTATAATAATATAGTAATATACCTAGATGCATGTCTCACAGTTTAGGGTCAGACAGGGAGTCATGATTGGTAGCGGATTCCTCTCTCTGGTTTATTGGTCTCATGCTTCACACAAAGCTTTAGGCTGGTTCACACATGTCTGGCTGTAGTTTGCAGTTCACTGGTTCAGGTGCGAATAAGAGCCAAATTTTTCCTTGAATTCCCACCTCAACTAGACACAAAAACGCACAGGTCCCTTTACAAAACCACACCGTGGCCACCCTGGACATATGTGAACCAAGTCCATTAAAAGCCAGTCACATTCGCATGTTATGCAAATTGGCAAATTGTATGCGGGTAAAAACACATCCAATTTGCATATATGTGAACCCAGCCTAATAGTGCTGTCCAGCAGTCCTAACTTTGAAGCCACCCCCAACTTTTGTAAAATGTCCAAGTCTAGGGACAGCTTAGATGTGCAGCTTCAGGGAGTCCTTTATTCATAGCTTATGTAAAATGTCACTTGGAGTAGCTCAGTGGTGACTCTAGGAACAAAATATAGGGGGGCACATAGGATACCACAGTCAAAACCGGGGGCACTCATAATTTTCCCCACTATATCATACCACTGAAAAAAAAGTATATTTATATATGCAATGATACCTTTTTATTGTACTAACCTAACACTTAAAAGACAAGCTTTTAAGATTTTCCTTTCTTCCTCATGTATTACTTCAGACCTAAGAAAGAGGAAAACCCTTAAAAGATGTTCTCTATAGTTTGAAGCAAATTCAGCAAACAGTTTACGCAGTAATAGCCCCTAGTATTGGTGCCAGTTTACACAGTAATAGGCCCTAGTATTGGTGGCAGTTTATGCAGTAATAGAACCTCGTATTGGCACCAGTTTGCGCAGTAAGAACCCCTAGTGTTGGTGCCAGTTTACGCAGCAATAGCCCCTAGTATTGGTGCCAGTTTATGCAGTAATAGCCCCTAGTATTGGTGCCAGTTTACACAGTAATTGCCCCTAGTATTGGTGCCAGTTTATGCAGTTATATCCCCTAGTATTGGTCCCAGTTTACGCAGTAATAGCCCCTAGTATTGGTGCCAGTTCTTGCAGTAATAGCCCCTAGTATTGGTGCCATTTTACCCAGTAATAGCCCCTAGTATTAGTGGCTGTTTAAGCAGTAATAACCCCTAGTTTTGGTGCCAGTTTATGCAGTAATAACCCCTAGTATTGGTGCCAGTTTACACAATAATAACCCCCAGTATTGGCGCTACTTACTAATAAAGCCTAGAATCAGTGCCAGTTTATGCAGTAAAAACCCCTAGTATTGCTGCCAGTTTATGCAGTAATAATCCCTATTAATGGTGCCAGTTTATGCAGTAATAGCCCCTAGTATTGGTGCCAGTTTATGTAGTATTAGCTCCTAGTATTGGTGCCAGTTTATGCAGTAATAGCCCCTAGTATTGGTGCTAGTTTACGCAGTAATAACCCCTAGTATTGGTGTCTGTTTACGCAGTAATAGCCCCTAGTATTGTTTCCAGTTTACGCAGTAATTGCCCCTAGAATTGGTGCCAGTATATGCAGTAATAATCGCTAGTAATGGTGCCAGTTTATGCAGTAATAACCCCTAGTATTGGTGCCAGTTTACACAGTAATAAAGCCTAGTATTGGTGCCAGTTTATGCAGTAAAAACCCCTAGTATTGCTGCCAGTTTATGCAGTAATAATCCCTATTAATGGTGCCAGTTTATGCAGTAATAGCCCCTAGTACTGGTTCGTGTTTATGCAGTAATAAAGCCTAGTATTGGTGCCAGTTTATGCAGTAATAGCCCCTAGTATTGGTGCTAGTTTACGCAGTAATAACCCCTAGTATTGGTGCCTCTTTACGCAGTAATAGCCCCTAGTATTGTTTCCAGTTTACGCAGTAATTGCCCCTAGAATTGGTGCCAGTATATGCAGTAATAATGGCTAGTAATGGTGCCAGTTTATGCAGTAATAGCCCCTAGTATTGCTTCCAGTTTATGCAGTAAAAATCCCTAGTAATGGTGCCAGTTTATGCAGTAATAGCCCCTAGTATTGGTGCCAGCTTACGCAGTAATAGCCCCTAGTATCAATGCCACTTTACACAGTAATAACTAGTATTGGTGCCAGTTAGTATTGGTGCCAGTAAAGCCTAGTATTGGTGCCAGTTAGTGATGAGCTTCGTGTTCGAGTCGAACCTAAGTTCGACTCGAACACTGCCTGTTCGCCCGTTCGCCAAATGGCGAACAAATGGGCTTCTTCGTGGGAACTTTGAGTCCCCGCATCCATAATTAATTGAACAGGTTTTATTTAATATCCATAATTAATATTAATCATCCCCTGGTCAGGAATTCAAACCCACAGCCTCTCATTTGCAAGCCTGTTATTCTAGTACCTACGCCACCAAGCCAGGTGTTCAATCTAAGACTCTCTCTGCTTAACTAAGCTCTTTTATAGGGCTCTGATGTCACCAGCACCCCATAATCCACTGCTCAGGGGCAGTGAATAAATTACTGATGTCACTTCAGAAGGGGCGGGGACAATTAATAGGTTTTAATTAAAACCCATAATTAATATTGATCACCCGCTTGCCAGGGTATTCAAACCCCAGCCTCTCATTTGCTGGCCCGTTATTCTACCAGCTACGCCACCAAGCCAGCTGTTTAACCTAAGACTCTCTCTACTTAACAAACTTTTATCTGAGTTTGACAGCTCTTTTATAGGGCTCTGATGTCACCAGCGCCCCATAATCCATTGCTTAGGTGCAGTGAATAAATTACTGATGTCAGTAATTTATTCACTGGCTAGTATTGATGCCAGTTTACGCAGTAATAATCCCTAGTATTTGTGCCAGTTTAAGCAGTAATAAAGCCTAGTATTGGTGCCAGTTCACGCAGTATTAAAGCCTAGTATTGGTGCCAGTCTACGCAGTAAAAAAAGCCTAGTATTGGTGCCAGTTCACGCAGTTATAACCCCTAGTATTGATGCCAGTTTATGCAATAATAGCCCCTAGTATTGGTGCCAGTTTACGCAGTAATATCCCCTAGTATTGGTGCCAGTTTACGCAGTAATAAAGCCTAGTATTGGTGCCAGTTTACGCAGTAATAAAGCCTAGTATTGATGCCATGCTCTTAGTGCGGAGGAGGTAGGGAAGAATAGTGAGACCTACCAACCACGGTGATGAAAGTGTTAAGGCCAGCTGCGACAGTGGCAGCAGTCTTAATACTTTTATCAACTTCACGGGAGATCTTTATGATTTCCCCCTAGGTCTCCTGATGCTCTACAGTACAGTGCACCCCTCCATCCGGGACTCCTTCCCTCCGCCACACATTGTGGCGAAGCTAAGGGGGAAGGCTGCTGCAGCACACCTTTCCATCCGGAACTTATGCCCCTACAGCAGGGGTGCCCAACCTTTTAAAGGAGTGAAGGCCACTTTAGCGTCTTGGTAACTGGTCACGGGCCACAATGAGCAGAACGGGTGGATGACAGGTCCATGTCCACTCAGCATATGCAGTGCAGACACGGACACAGCCTGCTCTATTCTATGGGTCCTCCAATCAGATCCGCCCAGACAGAAGGGGATGGATCACCGTCTGTTTTTTAAGTGGATCAGATTGGAGATAGGCAGGTGTAAACAGACAAAAGTCCATTTATATCTGCCTCTATAGAGGTGAATGGAGGGTCCGATTGGGTCTACCTGAAAAACAGACAGGTGGACCTGATCGAACCGTTCGTGTGAAAGGGGCCTATGGTTGCTTTCACGCTGATACACTGCTGTTTACCTGCACCTCAACTGACCTCAATCTTCACTTCTTCCCCAGGATTCCTGCAGGTATCGCTGGCTGCTGCTGTCCCCCAGGCGGGTATAGCTTATGGCTGCTGCCTACTGTCCTTCAGGGCTGGTACTGCTGGTGGGATACTGAAGGCTTGTACTTCTGGTGGGTACTGTTGGCTGATACTGCTGGTGAGTACTGCTGGTGGGTACTGCTGGCTGGTGCTGCTTGAGGGTACTGCTGGCAGGTACTGCTGGTGGGTACTACTGGCTGGTACTGCTGGCGGGAACTATTGGATGGTACTGCTGGTGAGTACTGCTGGCTGGTACTGCTGGCTGATACTGCTGGTGGGTACTACTGGCTGGTACTGCTGGTGGGTACTGCTGGTGTTGGTGGGTACTGTTGGTGGGTACAGCTGGCTGGTACTGCTGGTGAGTACTGCTGGTGGATACTGCTGGCGGGAACTGCTGGATGGTACTGCTGGTGGGTACTGATGGCTGGTACTGCTGGTGGGTACTGCTGGCTAGTACTGCTGGCTGGTACTGCTGGCTGGTACTGCTGGCTGGGACAGAAGTGGCGCTGGAGGAAGCATGCTGCTGCAGTAGGGAGCAGAGCCGATGCATCCTATATCATGATTTCTGTATCCCGGAACACATTTGGTATCACTCCGCCTGTGACAGGAGCCGGAATTATACAGGAAGCACTGGCTCTGCTTCCTCTAGTGCTGGCTCCATTCACCACAGTAATGCTCAGGGATGGCGGGTCAGAATGCCGTAATTTGGGCTTACCGACCCACTATCCCAGAGCAGGAGGTGGGATCCTGTTGAGGGGGCACAGTATAATGTTGGGGGGCCATGGCCCCCTCTAGTGACGCCACTAGAGTAGCTTGAACAGAAGGAAGTGAAGGGACTGAAGATGAGAAATTGTGGCACATGGGCAGGATGTGTAAAACGCTGCAGCCACAGAATCAGCTGCTATTTTGCTGCCAATGAAAGAGGAATGAAATAAGAAAGGGCAGGATCAACCAAGTATTTATCTAAATACAGTATATAGGATGGAGAAAGAAAAGATGCACAGCATAGACAAAGGACACCATTATAGACTCAAATGGCAAGAGAAAAGTTTTGGGTTTAGTGATACTACTAAACATATCTGTGACACCCATTGCATAGGATTTTCTATTGCACAGTGAGTGTATACAGTATTCCAAAGACTTCTCTCTTTATGGTGTATGGCCAACAGATTGCTAGGTCAGGCTTTTAAGACATAGGTTCAAGAAACCTTACAAAAAAGGAAATCCCTAGTGCAGCCTTTTTCAACCAGGGTGCCCAGGCACCCTATAGTGCCTTTAGGTTTCTTCAGGGGTGCCTTAGCAAAATTCCTAAAAATTGTCCAATGATTTCATACAAGCCAGTGGGTGCATAAAGCCTGCCTTTTACTTACACAAAGCCACAAGTTTTCACTGTTCACCATTACAACCTTCCAACTGCCGGCCTCCTGATAACCAATAACTGTATTGGTTGATAAGGGGAATGCTGGGCGCTTGCACAGCATCCTTGTTTGCCCCTCTCCATCAGCACTTGAGGCACATTAGCTGAGTGAGGGTGAGAAGTAAAAAGTAGTATTTGCTTTGGAAGAATAAATTACCTTTAATGTTGGGTGTCCTAAATGTGTGAATGTTGCTGCATTATTAAAAACTATTGGTTTAGTTTTTACATTTTAGAATGGGGTGTCTCGAGATTGTTTACAATTTTAAAGGGTGCCCTGACAGAAAAAAGGTTGACAAACACTACCCTAGAGAGCTCTTGCTTGGCAGTCCCAGTGGTCAGAATTGCTTCTATTACTCACCACGCTGCGAATATCCTCTATTGTTCATGAAATGATGACATTACTTTCAACAGATGGCAGCAAACTGAACCAATATTAAACCATATGACAACACCAAGAAAAACTGGCCTATTTTACTTATGCCACATGGGAAACGTAAACTAAAACATATACAGTAACTTATTGGTCCTCCTACACCAGGTTTCTACATTTAACGAAGACAAGTGTTACTTGATACATCTAAGTTTTCATCAACTAATACTGAACACCACATAATGAAAATCTGAGGAGCATGTAAGATTATTGTACGACACAAACTCTCAAGAATTTGCAATAATACTATATCATTTTCCTTTCAATCTATATTTTAAAGAGAATAACTTCACACTGCATATATCTCTATACTGGGTTATAGAGTATATCTTCTCAAACTTGTGAAAAATTGGGTAAAGCACAAAATATCAGCAAAACGTGCATTGAAAAGCTGCATTGGACTATGCATTAGGCAGGGATAAGGACATTAGGTAAGGACAAAAGCAATATATGGGCCAGCATAAAAATGCATCCTTACAAATTTCAGAGCTTAGAGAGCCAGTGAGACCATGGTATGCTGTTCGGCAACATCTATAAACGTATCGGAATGAAAAGGGATTCGTTTACAGTCGTAAGAACTAAAAGGAACCTTTTATCAGTTGTCACAGCCACAAATCAGAGTCAAACTTTTCAAAATATTTTGTTAGAGCCATAACCATGCGCAGGGGGTATGCCATATGTGCCTGGGCACACCTTAATCACCAGGGTTGCCAAACATGCCATGTCTGTAAAACTCCTGAAGGCTACAGTTGCTCCGCCTCTCTGCTGCCTTCTTAGCCAATGGGAACTACACTGTTCCCTTTCCCAGTGCACCTTATTTGACTTTACAAGAGCAGGTTCCAGCAGCTGGAGCAGGCAGGAGTAAACACAGCCTGCAGTGTGGGATGGACTTCAGCCTAACAGGAGAAGGTAAGCTGGGCTAATGTAGTCGGTGGCTTACCTTAGTGGGGGATGCCCTGTGCTCTCCATACTCAAAGGAGGTCTCAAGGCAGCTGCACTTCAGAAGGTAGCTATCCAGTTGGGTTTGCGGTCATGATTTTCGGTTGTTTATGTGAGGACAGTAGCTTTTTACTTTTTGCAATTTGCAGTGATCATGTACAGTGCCTGTATTTTCTTATTTTTTTCCTCCTCTCCTTCCCCTTTCTTTTTCTCTTTTCTTTTCCTCTCCCTCCCTCCTATCTTCCACTCCCTCTTTCTCCTCTTACCCTCCCCTCCCTTCTTTCTTTTTTTTTTTTTTCACCATTTCTATATCTAATGAGCCCCTTTCTATATCTGGGTATATACACATTTTTGTTTTGGGTATATTTTAATTAAATCATGGATTTTGCATCTTCTTCTCTCTCTATATCCATCATTGTGGCCTCCAGGTTGGGAGCAACCCAATTTACAGCTGCTGCCGTGCTTCACTCCATGCCAGGCCTTGCTGGGATCTCTATTATTTCTTATTGTGAAACTCTTTGTAAGTAATGATTTGGTTATTTATCATTATGACCTATTGATGTGAATTAGGTTTTTACACATCATTTATTATTGTGAATTATCATTCTGGCATGTCTTTTTCTTTTTAGTTACTGTGCTCAACCATATTTCCTGAACCCCTGGCGAAGCTACAACTGTAAAACACATTGGATCAACTATCAACCTCCCTATGCGATCCATATATGATATTTTGTGAAGAATTTGGGATGAATCTCCAACCTGCGCAAACTGGATAAGTTACTAACTTACATATAGAGAAGCCCGTTGTATGGCTAGTAATAGCCTATAAATAGTGAAAACAGTTCCCTGCCTTGGCGTGGAGTCAAGACTCGTGCACAACGGCTGCTCTCCTCACTGACTGTTTATGTGATGTGCCTATTTTCCATATGCTACAAGTGAGTGCAATTGTCTTATGCTGTTTTATATGAATAAATAGTTTGTACAATATTGCACTAGTGGAGGCTATTATTTGTTCTCCTACATGTACTGGAGCACCGGTGTTTGAGGACTGGATAACTGGAAGCGGAGTCTTCACTGGACCTTATATCTTAATGTGATTTTTGCTTGTTCACGAGAGTGAGTAAGCATTGTGTTCCGGTGAGTTGCCATTTTTGCACTATCCCTGGCACTTGGTGGTGGAGTGTGAGGTGATCCCTTCCTATATCTCACATTTACCGGGACTCTATATTTGGAACGCACATCACCTTGTTTATACTTCTAGCTGAAGGACTGTGAGACTTTTTAAATGGATTTTAGTTATTTCCCTGTGATTTCCCTGTGATCACTATTTACTAGTGATGGTGTAACATCGTAATTTTTTGCGCTACTATTATTTGTATATGGTTGGTCTTACCTTCATGATAAAATATTATTATTTGCATATCTTCTTTTCAAGTAGCTGCATTTAGTATTTAGTATTTTGTACCGACATCTCCTTAAGCGCATAGGTCTCTATATATGGTGTACCATACACTGTGAGATTTTTTACTTAGTTATAATAACCACGCACCCAAAAAATATATACAAGTGTTAAAAAGTGCATATGCAAGTGTGGTGTCACTTTAACCACTTAAGGACCAGACGGTTTTACCCCCTTAATGAACAGGCCAATTTTTGCGATACGGCACTGCATTACTTTAACTGACAATTGCGCGGTCCTGCAACGCTGTACCCAAATAAAATTGATGTCCTTTTTTCCCACAAATAGAGCTTTCTTTTAGTGGTATTTGATCACCTCTGCAATTTTTATTTTTTGCGATATAAACAAAAAAAGAGCGACAATTCTGAAAAACAAAAAACACTTTTTTTACTTTCTGCTATAAAACATTCCCAGAAAAAAAAAATCTAAATTTTCATCATTTTAGGCCAATATTTATTCTGCTACATATTTTTAGGTAAAAAAAAAATCCCAATAAGTGTATATTGATTGGTTTGCACAAACATTATCACGTCTACAAACTAGGAGAAATCTTTATGTAATTTTTATTTCTTATTTTATTTTTATTTCTAATTAGTAATGGTCACTTCAACAGTAGAGGTCTCTACTCTACTGACCTCTACTGTTGAAGTCAGCGCTCTATCGGCAAAGACGTAACGCGTATAGGGGGCGGAGCCTTCCCTGCTGCTTGCTGCATCCTCTCAGCTGTGCGGTTTCATTTATTATGAGCATGACTCCAAGAAGCTGTTTGTGAGTACCCTTATTTAAATAAAGGCTGTATTTGGTTTACCCGCACGGAGAGCATTCAATTTCTTTTTGCTTTTCTGCTTATGTGGTGATCTCTATGTGCCCTGTATGAGAGCGGCACCATTGCGGTTACCTTGTCGCTGTGCATCTGCTAGAGACCTTCATATCATCTGGTGACACCTGTCCGTGACCCCAGAGGGGTAAAAGCTTGATTTAGCTCAGGTTTCTGAGTCAAACTATAAGGTGAGAGGCTTTGATCTCTGGTGGCGGCAGAGTGGAGCACATTAATTTGTACTTATCACGTTCATTGGGTGATCACAGTTTTGAATACCAGAATGCACTTATGATTTATGGACACTGAGTTTGCATTTTTATTGTAAACACAGATTGATTTTTCATTGCTTACATAGATTGGTTTTTGATATTGTTTCTGGCGCAGCACTTTTTAAGTTTGAATAATTTGCATTGTGTAAGTGAATAACACTATTTTGTGTTAGCTGCCGGATTTTCCTAATTTATATATTTTATATACAGTTTTCTGTACACTGATTGATTATATCCCTTCTCTGAGACGTATTTTTTTGATATACTGTAACTGCGCTGATAGTTTTTCTGCAAACCTCCTGCAGGTAGGTGTCTGTATAAGTGAAGTATCTCCAGGGCCTCCACCCATCTCTGAACTATTCTTCAGAGTTGTGAAGAGTAGCTGCCAGTTCTTCCATGTGATGGATATCATTGATTTTGGAATACCACTTGACTCTGGTAGGCATTCGAGGATGCCTCCTCAAAGCGGAACGTAGGCCTTTGCTGTGTTAGGTAACTGCACGGTAAGGATCTTCTTATATTTCTGGATGGTCTCTCTGTCAAGTGGAGTAAACAGGCTGCCGAATTCCCTGTCAGGTTATCTGAGGCCAAATGTTTAATGCTTCTCGTCACCTCCTCCCAAAATGTCCTTAAAGCTTTTTGACATTTTACATAGTTCTCAATCTTAGACGCGACATAGGACAGATGCAACATTGAACCAATGCTGCAACCACCTAGGTGAGTATAATTGTTTGGAAATCCCATATTTCTTCTTAAAGTGGTCCTTGTACTCCTCCCAATATCTACATTTTTAGTGTGGTTCCCTACGAACTTTCTATGACACAGTAAAATAAAATAAAAAATCCATACCTGTGGGGAAGGGGCGGTGGAAGTATTGAAAATGTCACCTTTCTCCTGTTTCTGAAGTGGAAGAGGTGATATTATCACCCTGCAGGCCAGATCACAGGGAATGCTCAATACAAGAAATCTCATGGGAAGACGCCTAAGGATTGTCAGCTCCCAATTCGGGGCTACCTAACACTGCTCAGGATCTTGTCAGAAGAATGATGACATCATCCTCGCCTAGACCCAGCAGGTGGAAGCTCTGGGAAAGATAAGGATTTTTGGTTAACACCCCCCTCCCCTCCACAGGTATAGATTTAAATGTAGTGTGGGGTTTTAGAAAGGGGGGGGGGGGAACCGCACTGAATAATAGGATGTTGTAACCTAAACCATATGAACGCATATCAAGCAATTATGAGGATGAGTGATCGCAACCTAAAAGGATTTGTTATACATTAAAACATTTTTCACATCTGAAAGAATAATGAGATAATAAAATAGCCAAAATGTTAGTAAACTCTTCTGCCACAGAGGAGATTTGGGCTCGGTTCACACTGGTGCGATGCGGGAAACCCTGCGAATCCACTGCAGGTTCCCGCATCGCACCAGACTCGCAGGCAGTTCGCACTGCCATATGCGAGCTGCTGGGAGTGTCAATACAAAGTTAAAGACACCCCCAGATCAGTTCATATATCGCAGTGCGAACTGTCTATTTGGACGGGAATCAGATTGCATAGGTGCGATCCGATTCTGGTGCAGACCAAAAAAAGGGTCCTGCATGGGTTTGGTCTGAATGCTATGCAAATTTAGCCATACAGTCTATATGACTGAATTCTCATCGCACAGGCATCGCATGAAATTTGCAAAGCAGTGCAGTGCGAATCACGTGATGTCTTCCATCGCACCAGTGTGAACCGAGGATTAGAACTGAATCATGTACAGTATGGGCTTACCTCTGCGTTAAAAAAACTGCACAAAATAACAAGTACATTGTAGAAATCATGGAAGAACACAAAACTAACACAAACAAATCCTATCATGCTGAATACTTACTGTTTTGCCTGTACGTATGGGCCGCTGATTTCAGCTGCTTCTACCAAGTAATGTTTTAGCTTCCAGATACCTTCTCTTACATAATGTGAAGGGGTCATAGTACAACATTATGTATGCCTTAGCTTTACAGCTACATGAACATTGCTTTATTAACTGCAGCTTATCAGTGTGATATCAGTTGCCCTTTACATTCCTTTGCCTTGCTTTTCTTCTCTGTGACACTAGGGTAACATAGGAGGAACATGGTTCACTGGGAAAGAAAGGCACAGGCAAGTCCTATTCTCCTGCAGTGACAGTATTACCAAGGATTATTTTTGTTCTCAGTGTTCTCTATCGCCCCCTGCAGGCTGCAGAATGGAGGAGAATGCCTACTCCTCTCTTCAGCTATTTTATGGAGCCACGGTTCGGTCTCAATGTGTGCGGTTTTCAGACAGACTGAAAACTGGACACATGATTCAAAGCCTCAACTGCCTGGGTGAATCCCAGACAGGTGGCAAACCAAAGCAATAAATTAACTAAAAAATTATCTAGAACACTAACAAAGCCAACTATTAGCAAAACAGCAAGAAAATATTTCAAAGTAAAAGCAGACATTTGTGTGACACAATAGAGCTGTAAAAAAAAAAGTTCTAGGGAGCTGATGGTTTATTACTTTTATCTTTCACTCACTGGCGTTCAGTAGGCTAAAAAACATTTTCTAGGAAAAGAGTCCCACCTGGCATGGGACAGGATTTAGAAACAGATTAATTGTCTACGAGGATAGTAATCTCAGACAAAAAATATGATAAGACTAACCAGAAACTCAGCACAGCAGGGGATGAGGGCACAGGTCAAATCAAAAGGGGGAATTGAGTTTCAGAAGCATAACATTATACCATAGTAGAGGACATTATATAGAGTGTCTGGTAGGCTGTGTTATATGTTTATTTGCTTGATCCATTGGATTAGCTCTACTGGTATGGTTAAGAAACGCTTTTCACTCCACTACATGGACAGATACATCATAGTATATTTCATGCAAGTTTTGCATTGCTTAGCTTAGAAATCTGGTCTACTTGCACTGGACTCACTGCTGTATTTAGGCCTAGGCCGACAAGGCCTAGGCCTAGGGTGGCACTTTGTGGGGGGGGCGGCAAAAAGTCCGCCCCCTGCATGAAAAACCCCCCGATTCTGCCGCTGAAACCTGAAAGAAAAAAAAAATGGCCGCGGTCGACCTGACATGCGCACTGCGCATGTGCCGGCGCCGCTCGGGAAAAGCCGAACATGTTCAGCTATTCCCGGGCAGGCGGCGCATGCATGGTGATGTAATGGCGCCGGGGGGCGCCATTTTCAAATGGAAGACGCCTCACAAGGAAAGTGAGACTCGGACTCCTCCGCAGCAGATGCCGTTGCTGCGGGCATGGTGCAGGAGATTCTCCTGTATCATGCCCGCAGCACCTGCATCGGCTGTACTATGCTGCCCACAGCCCTGCATCTTTTGTATTATGCTGCCAGAGCCCACAGCCCTGCTGCATCTCCTGTACCATGCTCCCAGTGCCCACAGCCCTGCTGCATCTCCTGTACCATGCTGCCAGTGCCCACAGTCCTGCTGCATCTCCTGTACCATACTGCCAGTGCCCACAGCCCTGCTGCATCTCCTGTACCATGCTGCCAGTGCCCACAGCCCTGCATCTTTTGTATTATGCTGCCAGTGCCCACAGCCCTGCTGCATCTCCTGTACCATGCTGCCAGTGCCCAGTGCCCACAGCCCTGCTGCATCTCCTGTACCATGCTGCCAGTGCCCACAGCCCTGCTGCATCTCCTGTACCATGCTGCCAGTGCCCAGTGCCCACAGCCCTGCATCTCCTGTACCATGCTGCCCACAGCCCTGCATCTCCTGTACCATGCCTGTACCATGCCCGCAGCACCGCATCTCCATGTCTGCAGCCCCTGCACTATGCCCGCAGCTACTGCATCTCCTGTACCATGTCCGCAGCCCCTGCACCATGCCAGCAACCCCTGCATCTCCTGTACCATGTCCGCAGCCCCTGAACCATGCCAGCAACCCCTGCATCTCCTGTACCATGTCCGCAGCCCCTGCACCATGCCAGCAACTACTGCATCTCCTGTACCATGTCCGCAGCCCCTGCACCATGCCAGCAAACCCTGCATCTCCTGTACCATGTCTGCAGCCCCTGCACTATTCCCGCAGCCCTGGAAGATTTTCCCCCTTAATGACCAGGCCCTTTTTTGCGATTCAGGACTGCATTACTTTAAAGGACAATTGCACGGTCGTGCAAAACTGTACCCTAAAAAAAGGAATGTCCTTTCTTTCCCACAAATATAACTTTCTTTTGGTGGTATTTGATCCCCTGTGTGATTTTTATTTATTGCGTTATAAACAAAAAAAAGAGCGACAATTCGGAAAAAAAAAAGTATTGTTTTTCACATTCTGCTATATAACATTCCCCCATAAAAATTTAAAAATCGAATTTTGTCATCCTTTTAGGCCAATTTGTATTCTGCTACATATTTTTGGTAAAAAAAAAATCCCAATATGTGTATATTGATTGGTTTGTGCAAAAGTTATTGTGTCTACAAACTAGGGGAAAGATTTATGTCATTTTTTTTTTTTTTTACTAGTAATAGCGTCAATCTGCGATTTTAAGCGGGACTGCGACATTGCGGCGGACAGATCGGGCCCCTAACTGACATTTTTGACACTTTTGGGGGGACCAGTGACATTACTAAAGTAATCAGTGCTACAAATATGCCCTGTTACTGCAATAATGACACTGGGAGGGAAGGGGGTTAACCCGGGGGTGCTCAAAGGGTTAAGTGTGAGCCTAGGTTTTTTTTTTTAACTGTATGGGGGAGGGGCTTGTGAAATGACCATAGAGACCAGTGTTCCTATATAGAAGGATTACAGGCGCTCTGTGATCATTTCAGGGAGAACAACGGTCAGCTGTATTTACAACAACAGGCCTTTGTTCTCTCTCAGCGGGGAGCGATCGCAGGTACCCGACGGCAATTTCGGCCACTGGCCCTGTGGATTGGCATCCCCGCTGCCTAGTGGGGGCCCCCAGGAGCGCTCCCACGAGCCAACGTACCTATACAAAACAACGAAATATACAAGTAGGCACTTTGTACCCACTTTTAATGTAGAGAGGAAGAGGTGGAGCCTAAAGAGGAACGAGTGTGGTTTACAGATGATAGGGCGGGTCTGAAACAGGAAGGGGTGTGGCCTTGACAGGAAGGGGTGGTCGTAGGTAAATTAGGGGGTGCACAAGTTTAGTCCAGCCTAGGGCAGCACAAAACCTAAATACACCACTGACTGGACTTCAAATTTGGAAACACTGCTATTGTATTTTAAAAATGAATATTGTTTTTCCCTCTGTGAGCCACAGGATTGCATCCCCATCAATATAACTGAGCATCTTTAATATGAAGGTACATGGTGCAACTCCAGGAGGTGGTGGTTGGAGGCCATGTGGCGGGCACACCCACTGCAAAAGCAGGGGAGAAGTGACCTCGGCAGTAGGTATCAATCCAGAGGTGCATAAGGAAGCTCACCAAGTCTGTCCCTTTAGGTAGGCCAAATTGAAGGTTGCTGTGATGCATCCTTTTTATCAAATCATTCAGTTTTTGCACAATAGTTTGAAGGTAGTGTTGCATCTGTTGTGCAGTCCACTGCAGTGGTGGGAGTTGATCCTCTATGTGGCTCAGGTCCTAGAGCCTGCGTAGGCAGATGGGGAAGACATCCACCTTAAAATCCTCTGTTACAGAGAATAAGGTTGTCTTGCAAGTAGAAATTGTCTTAAATACTCACCCACATAGGAAGAACCAAGTTTGGCCAAGGGCTTCTCTGGTCTTGTTAATTATATTTTTCAAGCTATTTCACTATCCTCATAGCAAATAAATTGTTTCTAAATTTGGCTGTCCCATGCCAGGTGGAACTCTTTCTCTAGAAAATGTTCACCATGTCTGTTGGCAATTTGGTGGGAGAAATCTTGGGTATCGCTGATGACATGGTAATGGCAGAGGTTAGAAGCAGGACAGATCACAGGAGAAAAGGACAGGATGTACTGAAGATGTGAATAGCCCCCTAGTGTCCTTGATTTTGAGGGGCTGTCCCTGATTTTGAACAAAGTCCGTCTGTTCCTCTTTTTACCTAATTTTTCCCTCTTATCTATGTAGTTTTTTTTTCAAAATGTCTTCCAATCCAGGAAAAATACAATTCAGATGACAAAACGTCCTCACTTATTGGGGAAAATACCATGTACAAAAAACAAAACAAAAAACAAGGCCAAAAAGTAGGATTGACAACTTGCCATCAACAGCTTTACATAGATTATACTCAACAGATTAAAGGGGCCACAAGGCCGTAAGAAACAGGACCAACTCTGTGAAAGCAATCAAGACCCATCTAACAGAGATAATGCAAACGTCAAAGAACAGGTGTGCTGAGAGAACCAACTCATATGTTCCATGAGATTGTCAAAAGAAAAGTCATGATACTTAGGCTGGGTTCACACTGATGTGAATTGGATGCGGATTAATCCGCATCCAATTTGCATTACAGGAGACTGTGACCGGTTATCAATGGAGCTGGTTCAGAGCGCATTGCCCAAGGGACCTGTGCGTCTTTGGCTCAGTTTCATTTCCGAACTCAGGCAAAAATTCGGGCCTTATCAATCCTTGAAATGGAGAACAGGGACTCACTGGACGCCTGCTGTAAGCCGTGTCCGCATACAGTGTGAACCAGTTTTAATGATTCAAAAGAGAAGGGATGGGTGATAAAGCAGAAGAGAAAGGGAAAGGGGGATCAGGAAGACCAAAAAGGAAAAAAAAAGGGGGGCATTGCCATTTTTTTCCCTACCGCTCTTTTCTGACTGTTTTCCACTAGTTTTGCATTTGGCTAGCGTCAGTCTCACTACTGGTAGCATTAGGCGATACCTGGATCCTATAGAGGTTGCACAGGCAGTCCAACCCCTCCAGGATGGCACATCAATATATGAAGGTTTTCTGTGTTCCCCACCACAGTCTCAAGAGTCTGGAGGAGATTCCAGGAGACAGGCAGTTACTCTAAGAGAGCTGGACAGGGCGGTAGAAGGTCCTTAACCCATCAGCAGGACCAGTATCTGCTCCTTTGTGAAAGAAGGAACAGGATGAGCACTGCCGGAGCCCTACAAATTACCCCTAGCAGGCTATTGGTGTGAATGTCTTTGACCAAACAAATAGAAACAGGCTTCATGAGGATGGCCTGGGGGCCCAACGTCCTCTCCCCTCTAGTGGGCCCTGTGCTTACTGCCCGACAAAATGGAGCTTGATTGGCATTTGCCATTAAATGCCAGAATTGGCAGGTCCCCCACTGGTGCCATGTGCTTTTCACAGATGAGAGCAGGTTCGCCCTGAGCACATGTGACAGACAAGAAAGGGTCTGGAGAAGCCATGGAAAATGTTATGCTGCCTGTACCATAGTTCAGCATGTCCAGTTTGGTGGTGGGTCAGTGATGGTCTGGGGAGGCATATCAATGGAGGGACGCACAGACCTCTGCAGGCTAGACAATGGCACCCTGACTGCCATTAGGTATCGGGATAAAATCCCTGGATCCATTGTCAGACCCTATGCTGGTACAGTGGGTCTTGGGTTCCTCCTGGTACAAATGCCAGGCTTCATGTGGCGAGAGTATGCAGCCAGTTCCTGGAGGATGAAGGAATTGATACCATTGAATTCTTCCCCATGCTCGTCTGACCTAAATCCAATAGAACACCTCTGGGACATTATGTTTTGGTCAATCCGATGCCGCCAGGTTGCACTTCAGTCTGTTCAGGAGCTCAGTGATGCCCTGGTCCAGATCTGGTAGGAAATACCCCAGGACACCACCAGTCGTCTCATTAGGAGCATGCCCTGACATTTCAGGCATGCATACAAGCACTTCGGGGTCATACAAACTACTGAATACTATTTTGAGTTGCTGCAATGAAATTTCAGCAAAATGGACTAGTCTGCTGTATCATTTTTTCACTGTGATTTTCAGGGTGTCTTTGAATTCAGCTCTCTGTAGGTTGATAATTTTCATTTTCATCAAATGATGTGGCATCCTTTTTTTTCTAACACATTACCCCGTCAATATCAGTATTGATATCCAGCATGATATTTTTCCCTATTGAGATCTGATGTGTTTTCAAAGTGTTGCTTTAACTTTTTAGAGCAGTGTATATGCGCAAAATACATTCAAGTTGGAGCATTTATGAGCTGAAGTCTCAATGCGTTTCGTGGAACAGCATACACTTCATCAGTAGACAGCTGTTCCAGGCTGTCTGGCGCACGTGTGGGTGGTCTTTTCCCGTGCATGTGCTAGCTACGGTAGGCATGTCATTCCATCTGTTATTGTTTATGTGACTGTTGCGCCGCTTTAGTGCACGTGCTTTTCCCCTCCTCCTCACGAATGCATGATTACTGAGGCACCTCTTCTGTGCCCTGCTAATGTCAATGGCGTGCACCGCTATGACCCCCGGTGCGGAGTTCTGCTGCCATAATTGGCTGGATTTCTCGTCCTTGCCCCCCACATGACATTTAGGGGGCAGGCTCTTGGGCCCCTGGGCACATAAATAGGACCCCCCTCCCTTTACTTCCTGTTGCACCTATTTCACGGTCACTTAGTATTGTGGCCCTGACTAAGGAACAAAAGAAGAGTGCAAACACCTAGTGCATTACCTTCAACACCAATTAAATTTATTAAAAACCACCAAAGTAATACTTAAAAACATGAGACAATAACAAGCATAATGAATACAAATCTCCAGTGGTAGGGATAACCCCCCTCCAAGGTGGGAAAGCTGATGTATTTCGGGAGACACGCTCCCTTCCTCAGAGCTTGATGAACTGGAGTTTCCCCACCAAGGAGAGCAGCATTGCTAAGAATACCTAACCATCTATAAGAGGACTCTATATAAGCACCACTAATTGCATGTTACTTTTATTTATCATCACTGTGGATTGTTTTGACACTATAAGATTGTTTATTCATTGATTTTGTACACAGTATATATTTATGTTTGTTTTGCTTTGCACACCGCGGCACATATAGTGTTTTGTTATGATTTGAGCACAACTATATGGGATTGTGAACAGTGCCAGAAGTGTCTTATTAGCTAATTGTTACCACACATAGTAGTTTGCAAGGATCTTCTTTCTTTTTATTTGTAAATGTTTAATGGTTGTAGTCACTAACTCCCAAAACGACCTTAAACTGGGACAGGACCAAAAAATATAGTATATCATGCCCACCTCCCCACTGCACTGCCAACACGTGTCAGGGACTGTACTGTCCATTTTATGTAAAATATAAGGAACTTGCCACCTAGAGAGTATTTTGTACCTGACTTTTGGGCACTGGTTTGCAATGGATGATTTATGGGCCAACATATCTTGTCGTGGTGTAAGCTCGATACCCAGATCTGTTTCCCAATGGTGGAAAAACACTGGGACTGGTTCATCAGAGGGGTTCACTAAGTAATCATATTACAGGAACAGGTGTGTGTCTAGAGCAGGGGTAGGCAACCTTGGAGAGGTTGAGATCTACCTGAACAACATGGAGGAAAGCAAAGATCCCTGGGGTTGGGGGAGGTGGTACTGGGCGAAACCCTTTAAAAGAAAAAACAAAAAAACAAAATAAAAAACCTAGTGTCTTCTGCCCCCTTCACATCATCCCCCACAGTAGTGTCCTCTGCCCCCCTGCACACTAACCCCCCCCCCTACAGTATTGTTCTCCCCATTCCCACCACAGTGGTGTCCTTCCCCCTCACACAAAGCAGTGTCCTCTGCTCCCATTGACATCACCCACCCTCCCCCACTGTAGTGTCCTCTGCCCCCCCAAAACACTATCCTATGCCCTTCTTCACATCACCTCCCACGCCCCCCAACTGTAGTTTTCTCTAACCCCTCATAGCAGTGTCCTCTGCCCCTTTGCCCCCTGAAAGTAGTGTCCTCTGCTTCCCCATTCCTGAAAGCAGTTTCCTCTGTCCATTTCTCATCACAACCCCCCCCCCCCACACACACACACACATACACACACAATGTAGTCTCCTCTGCCCCCCTCCCCCCAAGAGTGTCTCCTCTGTCTCCTCTGTTACCTTAGACATCCCCCCACACATACACACAATGCTAGGTAGGTAGCATTTCCCACCTGCCGGAGTTTGTACAGCAAAGCGGAGATCAAGAGACAGCATAGTGTAGGGTGGAACGGAAAAGCAGAGGTTGAAGGGGTGGGGGGTCAGCCTGTCAGTGCTCAGACCATACGCCACACACTGCATCAAATTGGTCTGCATGGCTGTCATCCCAGAAGGAAGCCTCTTCTAAAGATGATGCACAAGAAAGTCTGCAAACAGTTTTCTGAAGACAAGCAGTCTAAGGACATGGATTACTGGCACCATATCCTGTGGTCTGATGAGACCAAGAAAAAACTTATTTGGTTCAGATGGTGTCAAAGACAAGTGAGTCTTGCCTACAGTCAAGCATGGTGGTGGGAGTGTCACATAGTTACATAGTTACATAGTTACATAGTTAGTGAGGCTGAAAAAAGACATCAGTCCATCCAGTTCAACCTATGATGTGTGTGTGTGTTTGCTTTTAACCGTACATTGTATACCCCTGTATGTTGTGGTCTTTAAGGTGTCCATCCAATAGTTTTTTGAAACTATCAAGGCTCCCCGCTGATACGACTGCTTGCGGAAGAGAATTCCACATCCTTACCACTCTTACAGTGAAGAACCCCTTACGCACTTTAAGGTTAAACCGCCTTTCCTCAAGTTTTAGTGAGTGGCCACGTGTCTTATTGTATTCCCTTACTCTGAATAGTTTGTTCCTTATGCTAGGGTCGCCAGTACAGTATTTGTACATTGATATCATATCCCCCCTCAATCGTCTCTTCTCCAGAGAGAATAAGTTCAGTGCTTGTAGTCTTTCCTCATAGCTGATGTCCTCCATTCCCCTAATTATTTTTGTTGCCCTTCTCTGGACTTTCTCCAGTTCCAGCACATCCTTCCTGAGGACCGGCGCCCAGAACTGGACAGCATACTCCAGATGTGGCCGGACCAGAGTTTTGTAGAGTGGAAGAATAATCTCTTTATTTCTGGAGTGAATCCCCTTTTTTATACAACCCAGTATTCTGTTGGCTTTGCTTGCAGCGGCTTGGCATTGCATGCCACTTCCAAGCCTGTTGTCTACCAGTACCCCCAGGTCCCTTTCCATCCTAGACTCACCCAGAGGTTCCCCCCCTAGTGAGTAGCTTGCTTTCTGGTTACTGGCCCCCAAGTGCATTACTTTACATTTTTCTACATTAAACCTCATCTGCCATGTAGTTGCCCACCCCGTTATTTTGTTCAGGTCTGCTTGCAAGATTTCCACATCCTGCATAGAAGATATTGGCATGCCTAATTTAGTATCATCTGCAAATACTGAGATTGTACTAGATATCCCCTCCTCTAGATCATTTATGAATAAATTAAACAGGATTGGTCCCAGGACAGAACCCTGGGGGACCCCACTTTCCACACCCGCCCACTCAGAGTACTTCCCATTAATCACCACCCTCTGGACTCTCCCCTGGAGCCAGTTCTCTATCCAGGTACTCACCTTATGATCCATACCTACCTTCCTTAGTTTGTACAGTAAGCGTTTGTGGGGAACGGTGTCAAAGGCCTTTGCAAAGTCCAGATACACCACATCCACAGGCTTACCTTTATCTAAGTGGCAGCTCACTTCATCGTAGAAGGTTAATAGATTGGTTTGGCATGAACGATTTTTCATGAATCCATGCTGATTACTACTTATAATACCGTTTTCATTACTAAAGTCTTGTATGTGGTCCCTTATCATCCCCTCCAAAATTTTGCAGACTACTGATGTTAGGCTGACCGGCCTATAGTTACCCGGGATATATCTCGGCCCCTTTTTAAATATTGGTACCACGTTGGCTTTTTTCCAATCAGCTGGCACCATACCCGTCTGTAAACTATCCTTAAAGATCAAGAATAATGGTCTGGCAATCACCTGGCTGAGCTCATTAAGAACCCTTGGGTGCAAGCCATCCGGTCCCGGGGATTTATTTATGTTAAGTTTCTCTAGTTTAGCTCTAAGTCTATCCTCTGTTAGCCATGGTGGCACTTCCTGAGGTGTATTATTTAGTTCGGCCTTACAAGCTGGGTTAGTGTAGCCCCCCGATTCCTTTGTGAAGACTGAAGAAAATAAATTATTTAACACTTCCGCCTTTTCTCTGTCCTCAGTGGCCATTTTTCCTTTATCATCTTTTATGGGGCCAATGTGTTCTGGCCTCGCTTTCTTACTGTTTATATACTTAAAGAACTTCTTGGGGTTCTTTTTACTCTCCTCCGCTATATGTCTCTCGTGTTCTATTTTAGCCGCCCTGATTTCATCTTTACATTTCTTATTACACTCTTTGTAGTGCTTAAATGCTGCCAATGACCCCTCAGTCTTGTATTTTTTGAAGGCCTTTTCTTTAGCTCTAATATACATTTTTATGTTGGAGTTTAGCCACCCAGGGTTTAGTTTTGCTCTTTTAAATTTATGGTCTGGGGCTGCATGAGTGCTGCGGGCACTGGGGAGCTACAGTTAATTGAGGGAACCATGAATGCCAACATGTACTGTGACATACTGAAGCAGAGCATAATCCCCTCCCTTTGGAGACTGGGCCAAAGGGCAGCATTCCAACAAGCATATGTCCCCAGACCTAAACCCTATTGAGCATCTGTGGGGTATCCTCAAACAGAAGGTGGAGGAGCGCAAGGTCTCTAACATCCACCAGCTCCGTGATGTCATCATGGAGGAGTGGAAAAGGACCCCAGTGGCAACCATTGAAGCTCTGGTGAACTCCATGCCCAAGAGGGTTAAGGCAGTGCTGGAAAATAATGGTGGCCACACAAAATATTGACACTTTGGGCCCAATTTGGACATGTTTACTAAGGGGTGTTCTCACTTTTGTTGTCAGAGGTTTAGACATTAATGGCTGTGTGTTGAGTTATTTTGAGGGAACAGCAAATTGACACTGTTATACAAGCTGTACACTAACTACTTTACATTGCAGCAAAGTGTAATTTCTTCAGTGTTGTCACATGAACAGTTATAGTAAAATATTTACAAAAATGTGAGGGGTGTACTCACTTTTGTGAGATACTGTATGTATCTTTGATTTATGCCAGAAGAGTTTTTTTTTTATAAACAAATGTTGCTGTTTCAATTGGGCTTTGGCTGCCAGAGTGATGATCGTTGGTGTATGGGGATCCTTTTCATCGATTGTTCTCACCTGTCAGCCAGAGCTTAAAAGGAACAAGCATATTATTATAGTGTTCAAACAGGCTCCCTATGGATATACGCTTACCAGAATTGGTAAATCAAAAGGCAGGTTCTCTGAGGCAAATCTCGTCCCTTTGATAGTAAACTGGAACCAATATCTCGCGTAGACTCAATAGTAATGGATGAAAGATAAAAACACAATAGCGTAAAACCCAACACAAACGGAAGAACTTATACACCAGAGTGAGTGACTAACAACTGAATAAATTGTGTGAACTTCACCAGTGTATAATAACCAGAAGGAAGAGAGCAGGAATGCTCTAAATGGGACACCTATAGGTACCCCTTACCAGAAGTAGCTGGAAATGCATGCAATCGTTTAAGTATGTACAATCCTGTGACAGCTGGTGTCGCCTCTTACCACAGTGTAGAGATAAAAATGCCAAAGTGAATGGAAAATCCTAGGTATGTGTCTTCTATGTAGATAACCACCAACAATACCACTCGCCTCTTACCAGATAAAAAAATCAGATTGAGCCAGATTAAGCAAGAGAATCAAGTATGACAGGATGCCAGCCTTCACCAATAGGATTTGCCTCTTACCCTAAGGAGATGGTAAATTCGCCTATAGTCTACGCGAGATATTGGTTCCAGTCTACTATCAAAGGGACGAGATTTGCCTCAGAGAACCTGCCTTTTGATTTACCAATTCTGGTAAGCGTATATCCATAGGGAGCCTGTTTGAACACTGTGATCCTGATATATGGACTTTATGGACTTTATTTTCCATCATTCAAGTTAGCGCGACTTATTATAGAAATTTTGCTCGGGGTGTGGTCACACTTGAAGTTGCTGCTGTTCCTTTGTCCATTAGCGCGGTTATTACCTTTTATTTACTTATATTATTATAGTATAAGTGTGCAAACTTTTACACCTTATAAAGAAAAATATATAAACAAATGAAAGAAAAAATAAACAATGCAAAAAGAACAAAAACATACCAAAAGGAATTCATAACAAAGGTGTAATAGACAGTCTAAACAATAGAAATGAATCCACCACACTAACAGCGCTAACGAATGGATCTGCTTACAACAAGGTGTATGAAAAAAATGATAACAGGCACTTGTTACAGTTTATCAAACAAGCCAGTTTTCATGGATGACAGTCCAAATAACAAGGGAAGGGTGTGAAGGATTACTTATATACCATATTTCCACCAATCACCGGTGCTCCCCCCTCTCTTCTGGAACTCACCAGATCAATGGTCAAAATAACTCCTTCAAAGTGAGATATGATCACCATATGGACGTCTCCCGCACCCGAATACTCGGAACTCCATATAAACCTTATTTGCCTTCATATGTCACTCCATTCATGATGACATGTAAATGAAGAGTAGGGGCCACACAGTGTAATCCCACAAATTTATTGTATAAAAGCAAACACATATAAAGCCCCACTCCCCTCAAGGTGTCTACTTACAGCAATACATCTGAATGAAGGCATTCAATAATGCATCAACGCTTGATGTCCCATCGCCCGATCTATAGCCAATACTTGAAGACCGTAGCGTGGCCAGGCGTAAGTCAAATGTAAGGCGACCGCGCACACACGCCCTGACGTTTCGTCACTAAGACTTCCTCCAAGAGCGTGTGTGCACGGCGCGGTCAGCCGATATTTAGTAGCAATAGGGCGCAGGCGCAATCAACGCTGTCACCCCTACCCGGAAGTGAACGGGACACGTCCACCTCCGCTGCGCTACGTCACTTCCTGCAGACGGACTTCCGCCCAGGACAACAATACACACTGGTGTCTACTTCCGGTTCCTGCCACCGATGCCCCCACAATAAACAAGGACCGGGACAGCTACACGGACCTGATATGCATTATCAGTGCCTACTAGCGATATCGCATCCATGCATTATTCGAATGCACATCATTTTACATCTTAAAAAGACACTGGATCATAAAACACATTAATCAATTTAAATATTAAAATGCATCAGAAACACCAATTGTAGGAAAAAGCATTTCATAATAGGTGTATACAGCTGAAAGAAAGTAGTAAAAACGTATTGGATAAAGTGACCTATATATATAAAAGCTGATTTGTATAAATTCAAATATACTTAAAAGGAAATAAATAATCTTACATATACTGCGTGTATACATATGACAATATATACTTGCACAATGGTATATCTAAAACACATTAATAAGACACAGTTTTAATATTCTCTAAAACCCCTAAAATATCAACAGATAAAAATACATCAAGCAAAAAATTGGATCAAATTGTTTAAAATAGCATAAACCCACTGTTGATATCCAAATCAATGTTCAAACCTTTGGGATGTAAACATTCTGTAAGATAGATCCAGTGTGTTTCGCGTTTGGACAATGTTTGAACTCTGTTGGATCCTCTCCATACTGGATCGACCTTTTCCACCCTCCAAAATTTGAGATGTGTGGGATCACTATTATGATAATCACGAAAATGTAGGGATACATTATGATCCTTGAAACCTTTTCGAATATTTGCAATATGCTCCGACACTCTGATGGCAATAGTACGTTTAGTTCTTCCGATATATAGCAGATTACATGGACACTGTAAACAGTACACAACATGCGTACTGTTACATGTTATTAGATCTTTTATCTTAAAGCATTGTCCATTAGAGGGAGACGTGAACATTGTGAGGTTCCTCAGGTGTGTCCGCACCTGTTTGCAGGTCTTGCATTTTCACCATCTTGGTATCAGTGGACCATCTGACCAAGATGGCACATTTCACTCCTATCCGAAAACTAACTTCATCCAAACAAACAGCGGAATTACTTGTGAAACATGTCTTTAAGTTACATGGTATTCCAAAAACACTGCTGTCTGACCGTGGTTCACAATTCATCTCAAAGTTTTGGCTAGCTCTATGTCAGATACTGCGAATAGAGCGTAACCTTACTTCTCCCTACCACCCTCAGACCAACGGACAGACAGAGAGAGTTAACCAGTGCATTGAACAGTACCTGCGTTGCTATACTTCGTATCTACAGGACGATTGGGCAGATCTCCTCCCGCTGGCGGAATTCGCCTATAACAACGCTACTCATAGCACTACTAAGCAAAGTCCGTTTTACCTGAATTATGGGTTTCATCCCACACTCCTTCCTCCACGTATCTTGCCATCAAGTAATCCAGTGGCATCTGATTATCTTGCCCAGATAAAGGATTCTCTGGGATTACTCAACAATACCATATCCCATGCTCATAGCCAACAAAAAAAGTACTACGACCTCCGTAGGAAACCCTCTCCCCAATATGCCATTGGGGATCTTGTTTGGCTTTCTACAAAAAATCTGAGACTAAAAATCCCTAGTAAAAAACTTGGACCTCTATTTCTGGGACCTTTTCCAATAGAGAAGCTTATTGGAAAAGCTGCAGTACAACTCACATTGCCAGTAGACCTCAAGATACATCCTGTCTTCCATGTGTCTCTACTGAAGCCCCATGTTCCTAACCAAGGAATAAGGCCTACTATCTCACCTCCACCTCCTGTACAAGTGGAAGGTGGAGAAGAATTTGAGATAAAAGAAATTTTGGATTCCCGTTTCAATAGAAGAAGACTCCAGTATCTTGTACGATGGAAGAAGTATGGGCCCCAAGATGACACCTGGCTGGATACCTCCGATATACATGCCCCTAGACTGATTCGCAATTTCCACTCGAAATATCCGGAAAAACCAGTTCTAGAGGCCTTCCGGAGCCGGCCTTAAGGGGGGGGTACTGTAATGTTCCGGTACCTCTGGTACCCTTGTCTCCATATTTCTCCTCTCCTAATTGCATCCCATCTTGTGTAACAAGGGACGCATATACCTTTAAGACCGGATGACATCATTGCCGAGCGCTGCTATGAGCGGCTATTTCAATCGCCGGTTTGCTCTCACTCATCGCTCGTTCAAACCCACATGTTCATCGCACCTACGCCTGTGAAGTCGGAGCTGCTGACATTTCTTCCTTGCTGAACTGAAGCCGGAAACCTCGCTGGTGAGGTGATCCGTATCTCGCTACGGGATCACCCCTCTCCAATGGACACTGTTACTCCTAAACCTATCTAAGTGATAAGTACCCCGCAGGGGATTCTTGCTAACCAATCTCCTACTGTCATCTACTGCAATTACCAAGACTATCTGTATCTATCTATTCACTATCATCTGCATAGACTGTTAGCTCTTGGGACTACCTTCAACTATCCTTGCACTAGGTTACTCTGTCTAAGTATACTCCATCTGTGTCCTCTTACCATCTGCACTATACTTGACATTAGAACCTATCTGCTTTACCATCACCTGCAACTCTCCTAATACTACTTCTAGTGCTCACCATACAATAGCCTGTCTCTCATCTATATCCTCATATACTCTATCCCTCCATTAAACATCTATTAATATATATATAGTATATAACAGGCTGTACACGGTGATGAAGTCCTGAGAGTTGGATATGTTGTTCAACAGATTCTCTACAAGGCTACTGAGTGTAATAATTCTGCAGCTGTAAATCCATCCACAAACAAAAACGCATGAACGTTACATAGTGCAATTTTTTCACTCCTTTAATACCAAAAGGAATAACCAAAAGTGACCTATGAATAAACTCCATGAATAAGCCCCACAAAATATCTTTACCAATAAGAAAGAAGAAGAATTAAAAAGAATAAAATATACAGAGATTATGATACAATTAAAAGGAGTATACATATAAAGACCTATATAAACTCATCAATATAGCATTAATAATATTGTAACATCAATTGCAGTGACTGAAAGTTGCAACACTAAAGGGCAGTGTCTGGATATGCTTGCCTAGACAGTATATGCACATTGATACAAACATATCCACAGATAGCCAAAGAAAACCTTTTTAATTAAATTTCCCAAAGACAGCATAAGGCAAAAACCATTTAAGATGACATTAAAAATTCCCATATAAAGCTGGAGATATCCTAACCAAATCCATAGTCGCAGTAGCGACTATATAGAAATTACAGATATCCTCAACACGGAAGTATAGCATCCCATGTATACCCAAACATGATACAGATGAGAAAGGAGGGAGGTGCAAAGGAACCCATACAACGTTCATTCAAAATAATGGGTAACGTCTCACTCAAAGTTCAACCCGAATGGGATACGAGTATGCAAATAAGAAATCCAATACACCTCCCTCCTACACAACAAGCTTACAAAAAACCTCCTCTAGTGGGAAGTTTGACTTTGTTCTATAACCTGCACAGAGAGCAGATTAATGTCCCCACCATGATATCCATTAAAGTGTCTAGCCCCATTGGTTGACTTATTGGTCCTAACTTCATTAAAGTGCTCTCGAAAACGATCTCTAAGACTCTTGAGTAGTGAATCCCACATCCTACCTTATGCGTTTTACATGTAATGACATACACAACATACTTGGTATTACAGTTGAAGAAATGTTTCAACTCTATGGATATCTCTGGCTCAACATCTATAATTTCCTTTGAAGCGTAACCAGGTTGTAGTTTGCCTAGTGGTAGACTGAAAAAAGCTTGGAGAAAGGGAACTGGCTAGGGAGCATGCTCTACTAGGTATAATATTTAGACCCTTGCCCAAAATGTTGGACAAGGTTTCATGCTCATACAAAAGTGGTAAGTATCTCCTTACTATATCCCCAATTTGGTGAAACTTCTGACTATAGGTAGAGAGTCAACAAGGCTGACTTACTTTCATAATTGGTACGGGGTTTATGAACCTTCCATAAGAGATCCTCCCTATTCTTGGCTCTCACTATACCATAAGCCCGTTCCAATGTCCATTTAGGATAATCCCATCGTCTAAACCTGTGGAAAAGTAGGGCCGCTTCTTAATCAAAATCTGCATTCTCCCTACAAATCCGACAGATGCGTATAAGCTATCCGACCAGTATACCTTTGACCACGTGTTTAGGGTGACTTGATTGCGCCATTAGGAGAGTTTTTCCAGCCAAGAGCTTTCTATAAAGTCTAGTGATAACCTATAAACTATAAACTTATATAAACTATATATACTATAAACTATATAAACTAGTGATAACCCTGATGCCACTAAAAGGATGTCCAGAAATGGGATCTCTCTCCATATGACCTGTAAACATTAAATTGTTGGTATTCAAATTTAAAAAAGACAAACAAGGATTCAAGGTTACCCATCCTGAACTAATCACTGCCTCAACCTCACATTCAGAGAGCCGATTCCTACAACAATCGGTCTACCATATAGGGGATCCAGACCTTTATGGGTTTTGGGGCAGTGGTGAAAAGTGGGCAAAATAGGACATTCAGAGATCAGGGACTGGGCCTTTTTGGGACCAAATTGTATAAAATATCTTTATATTTTTTTGTAGGGTCACTCTTCAACCTCAGGTATGTTTTACTATCTGACAATTGTCTGATGGCCTCATCCCTATACATACTGGCATCTATGACCACAACCAGACCCTCCTTATTTGAATTGCATATAAGGATAGAAGTGTCATTCCGCAAGTCTCATAAAGCCACTCTTTCCTGTGGCATCAAGTTATCATTTAAATCAATGGAGGAATGCCTGGCTGTAGCCAATTGAACAAGATCCCTCTCTACACACTTGGAGTCAATTCCTGATGTGTGTGATTGAATAAAATAAAAGTCTGACTGGGCTCTAACATTAACCATTTGCAAACCCACATTCACAGTTTCCCCTAACAAAGATCTTTCTTTCTGTGTTCCTTCTTCTGCCAAATCCGTTAAGTCCTTAGCAATAAAATGTTCTTGAAAAGAAAAAGTATCAGAAACAGTAGATTTAGATAAAGCCTCTATACTGTCCCTAGTGTCACCCTCAGAGCCCAAAAAATGCTAACTGACGGTGACATTGCAGACAAATTTGGTAATGTCCAGCAAAGTCCCAAAAATATCAAAGTGCTGTGAGGGACAAAAATTTAGTCCTTCAGAAAAAAGTGATGTTTCACGGGGAGTGAGGCTTCTCTGTGGCACATTTAACACTTTCAAGGGTTGTGTTGCGCCTTTGAGTGACTAGCAATTGATGTTACAGTATTACTAATGCTGTTGATGTGTTTATATATGGGTCTTTATTTGTATACTCCTTTTTATTTTATCATAATCTCCGCATATTTTATTCTTTTTGGTTTATTTGTCTTTCCTATTGGTAAGGACATTTTGTGGGGCTTATTCATAGGTGTGTGCAGCCTATTGCATTAGGGTGTGCACCCCACTCAAACACATGTGTGTGGGTATATATATATATACATATATTTACAAACACACACTGTTTTACAGAGTTTTTTTTAATGAGGGGGGGGTGAGAGGGGGGAGAGAGAGAGGGGATAGAGGGGGAGAGAGAAAGAGGGGGAGGTGGAAGAGAGGGGGGTGAGAGAGAGAGGAGAGAGAAGGGGGTGAGAAAGTAGGGGAGTCAGAGAAAGTGAGAGGGGTGTGATAGACGGGGGTTATAGAGAGAAGGGGTGAGAAAGAGAGAAGAGGGTGAGATAGAGAGAGGGGGGTGAGAAAGAGAAATGGAGCGAGAGAGAGAAAGAAAGAGAGAAAGAAAAAAAGATGAGAGAGAGGGGGAGGATGAGAGGAGTATGAGAGAAAGAGAGGGGGGTAAGAGAGGGGGGGAGAGAGGGGGTAAGAGAGAGAGTGGGGTGAGGGAAGTGCTACCAATTTCTTCTTCTGCAGTGTCTCCTCTGTCCCCTTTACATCATCCCCCCACATACACACAGTGCTGTGTAGGTAGCACTTCCTACCTGGCAGAGTTTGAACATACAGCAGAGTGGAAATCAGGAGACAGCATAGTGGAAGGCGTCAGAGTTCATAATACCAAGCTAGTGACTGGTTGCTAGGAGCACCTAGCAACCAATCATTGGGGCAGCTCCCGCACCCACCCTCTATCCAGCACTATGTCGGCTTCCCCCCCTTGAACGCGATCAATGCATACTTGCCAACTGTCCCATTTTTGCCGGGACAGTCCCGGCAAATAGGAGCACGCCCCTGGTAATTTACATTGTCCCTGGAAGCGCCCGTTAAGAAGTAGTGCAGCTGAATGGGAGAATTATTTCAACTCTGCTACTTTGGCCCTAAGTTTAAAATTTCCTGCAATTCTCTCTATATTGAGTAGACCCTATAATCTGATAAGTAGGCAGAGATTAATTGGACTGGGCGGAGTTTCAGGGAAGTGGGTGTGGTAAGTAATTGATAGCTGTGCTGCAAAGTGTCCCTGGAATTTTTTTTCAAATGTTGGCAACTATGTCAATGGCTTTCTAGAGGACCTAGAGCAGGGATATGCAAACTGTGGCCCTCCAGATGTTGCAGAACTACAAGTCCTATGAGGCATAGCAAGATTCTGACAGCCACATGCATGACACCTAGAGGCAGATGCATGATAGGACTTGTAGTTTTGCAACAGCTGGAGGGCCACAGTTTGCATATCCCTGATCTAGAGGGTTTCCCTTTCCTGCACAATGATTCAAATAGTGCGTGTAAATGTATGGTGTAGTAGGGAACTTTCTGAAAAGTTTGCAAGTAGTGTCGAAATTAGAGAGTGGTCCAGTCATTCAGATGTGGATCTGAGAGCCCGGAGATGTCTAAATTAGAAGGTAACTTGCCCTGCAACCATACATCCCCAAGGCTAGAGCTTCCTTGTTGACCAATTCTCCTGAGGTTTCTGCTTGTGAGACCAGGAGTGAAACTGATCTTTATAGATGTATATAAAATGCACTTTTTACCTTTCAAAAACCTTTCATCAAGTTTCTAAATTGCTGCATTTGTAAATTTTAAAAGCCAGTATAAAGCAATAGTAGTGGTAAAAAAAAAGCACTTGTGGGTTTAAGTATTTTTTTTTCTAATTCTCCTTTAAGGGGGCGTGGTAGGGTGTGTGACCTATGCCTATATACTTTAGCTATTTGGTGTCCCCCGTTCCCATCTCTAAAGGTTGGGAGGTATGGATCATTACATGCTTTATATGCAGTGCAGATTCATGCCACATTACAGTTTTGAATCAAACCTTTTAAAAATATTTCCACAAACTGTAATTATTTCTAACTAAATACGCTTGTTCTTTATGCAGTATGCGCATAAGGAGAGAGAGAGAGAGAGAGAGAGAGAGAGAGAGAGAGAGAGAGAGAGAGAGAGAGAGAGAGAGAGAGAGAGACACAGCTATCAGCCTGCATTTTATTGCTATAGGCTGTTAGTGTGATCATGTGATCTGGAATCACACTGATTAGTTACCTGACAGTCTGATCACATGTGCAACATCATGGCAGCTGCAGATTAACCTCCCTGGTGGTATGATTCTGTCAAGAATTCTGTACCAAAAGCGGTACAATTTGTTTCATGGCAATTTGGCGTTATGTATTATAGGCCTACAATTCTTAGTAATTACTGACTTAAACCTGACCAAAACAAGACTCTAGTAGACATCCCAGATGTGATAAATTTGAAACACAAACGCATGAATTATAATCGAATCAATAATATAATTTTATTATATAATATATAATATATATAATAAAATTATATTATTGATTAGATTATAATCCATGCGTTATATATTATATATATATATATATATATATATATATATATATAACGCATGAATTATAATCAAATCAATAATATATATATATATATATATATATATATATATATACACATATACATACATATATATATATACACATACATACATACATACATACATACATATATATATATATATATATATATGCATATAATATATATAATATAAAATGTGTTATGTGTTTGTGTAACGTTTTTTGAATTTCCCTCCCTAGTTCCGCTCCCATGCAGTATTGCTGCTGCAGGGAACGGAACTAGGAAGTCATCACACCGACGGAGGACGGACGAGCGGCGGGACTCTCGGCTGGCGGTCACAGCAATGAGAGATCATCGCTGGATCGCCAGGAGAAGGTAAGAGAACACCGCTGCACTCTCTGCACATCCACCCCGAGCGTGACTCGGGGTTACCGATCCTGCACTGAAAAATCCACCCCGAGTCACGCTCGGGGTTACCACCAGGGAGGTTAAGCAGAGGCCAAGATGGCAGCTTCCTTGGCTGAAAATGATAGGAGGGTTTACTTTCACTTTAATTAACATTTTTCAAGCAAGGGAAACTGTGCCTATAAAAATGACGAATTTTGGCCATCACAGGAATGCACTTAGTTCTGCAATCCTGTGAGCCAGATTCAGCCGACAGAGATCTAAAGTGCGCTGTTGGCTGACATCACTCAGATGGATTGTCCCAGATGTCTGAGTGGCAGCCTGATCAGTCTCTCAGCGAGCCGCTTCTGCCTCCTCCACAGCATGGCGCTCCAATGAGCACAGGAGGGGCAGAACACAGACTGACAGTCACCTTTCTGCTCACTGAAGACTGAGAACTGAGGGATTAGAGGTTTTTGATCGCTCAGTTCTCAATCTTAGAGGTGACAAGGAACATATACAGCAATGGACTGATGGAGAAACATAGTTCACTGGGACAATGATCTCTTTAAGTTAACTTACATATGCAGTTTTTCCAACATTTAGTTATTTATTTGTTCTCAGTGTCAGTGACACAACAAAGCTGTAAAAAAGATCTAGGTAGCTGATTGTATATCACTTCTATCTTTCACTCTGTCTGCTCAGGTAGGAAGTGTGGAGTTCAGTAGGCTACAAAACATGTAAGTAGTGGTCCTCTGTGCAAAGGGTGTCATTTTCTAGGTAAGAGTTATACCTGGCATGGGACAGCCAGATTTAGAAACAATTTACTTTGCTATGAGGATAGTAATCTCGGACACAAAAATATGAAAAATTAACAAGAAACCCAAAACAGAAGAGAAAACAGGCGCCTCTAAATTAAGACTGTAGTTTAATTTGGCAAACAAATAGTAAAAACTTACATCAAGGTAAGTATTAGTGGACAAAGTGGGTCCTTCCGGTGTCCGTGTGGAGGCTTGGGGCCGAGGGTCACCGCTGAGGGTCTGTGGTCATCTTATCTCTTCCTCTTCCTGTCCAGCAGGAAATGGAGGGTGTCACGGCTGTGAGACTGAGGCTTGGACCGCTTGGACTGCAAGGTGGAACACAGGGTGAACCCAGTCCAGCAGGGGATGAGGGCACAACTATCCCTATACTGACTGGGCAGAAGGGACAGCACACTCATTAAAGGCCCGCCATTTCTTAAATGTCTTGCAGGACAACTTCACGTCCCAATTGGTGGATTTTCCCAGACTAAAAATTATGCATTGCTGGATCTATTAATTATATATGAATCAGATCTGGTCGCAGATGTGGAAATACAGGATAACTTGGGAACTATCAACCACAGGATAATTACATTTAGCATAAATAATAGGAAAAGTAGTCACGAGGGTAGTACAAGAACACTACATTTTAAAAGAACCAACTTTTCTAAACTGCACTCAATACTACAAGATATCAAATGGGACCAAATCCTTGAAAGATTGAACACAGAGGAAAATGGGAGTGCTTAAGAACATCAAAGTGAAGAAATTTCATTAGCACACCAAGGATTCCTCCAGAGGGTCGAAAGCTTTATTCCATGGTCACATAATAAATCTACAGCAACAATACTGTTCAAAAATGATACGATGTATCTATATACGAATATGTGCAGCAATGTGCCAAAAAGGCAACTTACACATACCTATATGAGAGGGTTTGCTGTGTACTCAAAGCTTTTTTGAAAGTTTTAGTATTCACATGAATTGTATTCACTTTATTTGGACTTTATAAACTAGATGGTTTTATTTATAAATTTATTGCTGGATATATATATTTTTATATTTACTATTCACGTTTCACAGATTGCTAATGACACTCAGCTTTGATTGAGTACACAGCAAACCATCTCATATAGGTATGTGTAGGTTGCCTTTTTGGCACATTGCTGCACATATCCATATATAGATACATCGTATCATTTTTGAACAGTATTGGTGGTGAATCCCAGCACATACACAAATTTATACAGCGCCTATTTCATTTGTGCACGTGTTCATTCACATTTAAAGGGGCATCAGTATATGTTTGTTTTTTACAATTTAGGGGTTTGGCACCTTCATTATATTTTATAAATATACAGCAACGTTTTAGAGCCACGCAGGGCCCCTTCGTCATTTTGAGTATCCACAGTTTCCAACCTATGGTCATTACAGCACCCAGCATCACTGAACAACCAGTTATCTTGAATGTATGCATGGGGAATATTGCGTTTTGCCTAAGGAACATGTTAAATAAAAGTTTTACAGAGTGCATTCCAATGGGCAATAAATATAGAGGTACAAAGGTTAAACCTGGGTGGCTAAACCATAAGGTAAAAAGTCTACAAGGAATGCAATATGGTATGTAAGAACGCAATCAGGGCAGTTAAAAAAAAGACTATGAAAGACATATAGCGGAGGAGTGTGAAAAAAAAATCCCAAGAAATACTTTTAATATATTAACAGTATAAAAGTGAGATCAAAGCACATAAGGATGATAAAGGGAAGTTGGTTACAGATGGCAAGGAGAAGGCACCTGTACTAAATGTTTTCTTCTCCTCAGTCTTCACACAGGAAAAGGAGGAGTATAACAACGATGACTGTATTGTTAGTAACATGTCACAGGATGTAACCTTGTGGTTAACAAAGGCTGGAGTCCAGAAAGGATTAGAAAAGCTCAACATAAATAAATCGCCAGGACCAGATGGTTTACACCCAAATGTCCTCAGAAAACTTACTCAGTCAAAGCCAGACCACTATTTCTAATGGACAGCATATTGACAGGAATGGTGCCAGCTGAAGCCCACGTGATACTAATATTCAAATAAAGGACAGAGATATATTCCTTGAAACTACAGGCCTGTCAGTCTAACATCGATAGTTTGTAAACTATTTGAGGAGTTGATATGGAAATAAATGCAAGAATTTGCTGATAAAAACAATACTTATTAAAAGTATTCAGCATGGGTTTACGAAAGGCTGTTCTTGCCAAACCAACCTGTTAACATTCTACGAGGAAGTGAGCTGCCATCTGGACAAAGGTAGGCCGATAGATGTGGTGTATCTGGATTTTGCAAAAGCATTTGATACAGTCCCCCTACAAATGCTTGGTGTACCGGATCGTGGGAAGAATCACCACAATTCTGCCCGCGATCCCAAATCACGGCAAATCGCGGGACGCCTGTACGATTCCTGTTACTCCAGAGTTAAAATAATCCTGGCACTTTATAAAACTCTGGTTCGGCCACATGTGGAGTATTCTGTCCAGTTCTGGTTGCCAATCCTCAGGAAGGATGTGCTGGAGATAGTCTAGAGAAGGGCAACAAAATAAATATAGGGATTGGAGGACCTCAATGGCGAGGAACGACTACAAGCACTAAACCGTTTCTCCCTGAAGAAGAGATGCTTGAGAGGAGATATGATAGTGATATACAAATACCTCAATGGTGATTCCAGCATAAGTATGAAACTTTTCAGTCCCAAGGAGTGGGACTAACCTTGTAGGGAAACCCCAAAACTCATGGGTTTCAGTAACATTTTGACTGTTGAGAAGATAAGTGGTTTAACCTTGTAGGGAAACATCAAAACTCATGGGTTTCAGTAACATTTTGACTGTTGAAGCCAGATTGAAAAAATATATTTATTTTACAAACATGTAGGTAGAAAAATATGCTTGGAGAGCAATACAGTCACATTACATTGTGTTGGTTTCAAAACAATTGCTCTATCTGGCTAGGACACCTAATACAATTTATATGTTTTACAAACGGTGGGACCTATCTAAAGTTTCTTTGAAGTAACATCTTGATTGAAATGCGGAATAGTTGTTCACATAGGCTTGTTACTTCCAGTAGTTGTTTAGCTGAACAGTTCTTCAAAGGCTGAGATAGCAATCTATACAGCTGGAGGTGTAAATGGCATTTGAACACAACAGCTGTTATACAATATGACTTCTAACAACATATACATCCAATATATCTGCTTAATCATAAATACATGTTTGATAATCATAAATAAATGTTTGATAAATAAAATGGCTGTTCCCTTTTCCCCTTCAAACCTCCACATTCGGTGGTCTCAGCAGGAAGTATTGATAGTTTTAAAAGACTTTGGACATGCATCTTAGGCCCCTTTCACACTTATGCAACGCAATTTTACTGCGATTTTGCCGCGATTTTGCTGCGCGATTTTGCCATGACTTTGCCGCGATTTTGACACGATTGTGAAAGCAATGGCAAGGCTATATGCCTCAAAACGCATTAAAATCGTGGCAAAGTAGTGCAGGTAACGAAAAAAAAGGGTGCTAACCAAAAAGACCTGCGCAAAGGATATTGTTTGACACCAGGGACTTCTCATTCAATTAGTGAAATAAATATTTTAAATTATAATAAATTATGATAAATTATAATAAATTAACTTCCGGGAATTGCTTCCACACTGCGAGCTGCAGTCTGAACGTGAAAACGTGAATAATTAATAACAAAGGTGATAACTGCGCTCAGCATAAAAGGTGCTATAGGTGCATTAATAAAAGGTGCTATAGGTGCATCAATGCATTAGTGATTGATCACAATCAATAAATATGCAAATACAATGGTGTGTAAATATATAAATAAATAAGTAAATATTGGCATTCATTAGGCTACAAAAGTCCTTAAAGTGCTCTGTGCGACTGTGCTAATCTAAATCTTCAGCAATCTTGGATTAGATGGGAACCTCCACCACAAACACCTCCACCCAGTGGTCAGATGATATACTCCTTACCAGAATGCGATGACCCCTTAATTACAGGGGGTCAAACCCGGCATATCACTCCACATTGGCTCAAGGTTATCCTCATCACTGTTATCGCCTCAAAGAATTTTGCCCGAATGCTTTAACAAGGTTCCGGATCTCCGGACAAACAAAGATGGCGGCAGCAAACCATGTGCTCACCTCTGTAGGCCAAAGGGCAGACTGCTGCACAAGTGGGTGTATTTATATGTTAACTAACATATAAATACACCCACTTGTGCAGCAGTCTGCCCTTTGGCCTACAGAGGTGAGCACATGGTTTGCTGCCGCCATCTTTGTTTGTCCGGAGATCCGGAACCTTGTTAAAGCATTCGGGCAAAATTCTTTGAGGCGATAACAGTGATGAGGATAACCTTGAGCCAATGTGGAGTGATATGCCGGGTTTGACCCCCTGTAATTAAGGGGTCATCGCATTCTGGTAAGGAGTATATCATCTGACCACTGGGTGGAGGTGTTTGTGGTGGAGGTTCCCATCTAATCCAAGATTGCTGAAGATTTAGATTAGCACAGTCGCACAGAGCACTTTAAGGACTTTTGTAGCCTAATGAATGCCAATATTTACTTATTTATTTATATATTTACACACCATTGTATTTGCATATTTATTGATTGTGATCAATCACTAATGCATTGATGCACCTATAGCACCTTTTATTAATGCACCTATAGCACCTTTTATGCTGAGCGCAGTTATCACCTTTGTTATTAAAGTAGTGCAGGAACTACTTTGAAGTCGGTGCGACTTCAAAACGCACTGATATGAATGGGGCTCATTGAAAATAATGGAAAACTACTTGTCATGTGATTTTGTGGTCGAAATCGCGGGACAAGTCGCACTAGTGTGAATGGGGCCTTAGTGAACACAATATACAGGGATATGGGAAATGATTATCTACACGAACACACACACCAACTCAGGTTGAATTGGATGGACTATTGTCTTTTTTAAACCTTACCAACTATGTAGAAGCATAAATTATACATTAGGAGAGGACATTATATGTCCTCATATACCATCAGATGGTATTTGATGTGCAAGTGAGGAGCGGACACTGCAGTATTTTTGGCGGTGTGGTTTTTGAACGCTATACCATTTTGTTGGCGCCCACTTTGGCAGTTTTCCTGGCCGAGTGGCTTGCTGGTGAATTTATAATTTACAGTTCTTCTCTGCTCTTCAGTTCCGGGCTCCTAGGAGGGTGTTTTCCCTATCCCTTATGAGCCCGTTGACCATATGGTGGACTGATTTATCTTTCCTTTAGAGGGAGAATTTCTCCACTCTTTTTCCTCCTTTGATACAGTGGGTACTAAGGTGATCTCACCTGTTATCATGTTTGGCAGTCTATAGTTTAACCAGCATTTATTGAGGCTATGATACGTTGCAAATCTGTCTAATGTATATGTAGTGGCTGGATCCTTAAGAAGCTACCTCAGCGAAACCTGTTGATCCATCAACAGATCATACTTTCTGTATTCAGGCCTTGTGGACTTATTATGCATATATATATCATCAATTTTGATTATATCTATTTTATTGGATTCTTTGTACAAAATAAAAATGTTAAAAGATTTTACACTTTATGTAGATATAAAACATTTTTCTATGTTTAATAGGCACAGTTAAAGTTCCCACTGTCCAGGTCTATTAGTTCTATTTCCCCATTTTTCTCTTCCCCTTTTCCCATGTGCTTCCCACTACCACACCTGGATCATATCTTCCTTCCCAATTAATATTTTGGGGACGGTGCCCGTGTATCTTGTTTACAGCCTAGCCCTCTCCATACAATTTCAAATATGAACTTTGCTTTTCTCTTTGTGAGCCACAGGATTACATCCCCATCAATATAACTGAGTATCTTCTAAATGAAGGTACAAAAACTCCAGGACATTGGTGGTTAGAGGCCATATGGTGTGCACAACCGACTGCAAAAGCAGGGGAGAAGTGACCTCGGGAATAGTATCAATCCAGAGGTGCTTGAGGAAGCTAATTGAGTCTGTCTCCTCAGGTAGGCCAATTGAAGGTTGCTGTGATGCATCCTTTTTATGAAATCATTCAGTTATTGCAAGATAGCATGAAGTTAGTGTCGCATCTGTTGTGAGGTCCACGTCAGTGGTGGGAGTTGATCCTTCTATTGGCTCAGGCAAACCTCTGACTTCACTACCCTGTTTCATAGTCTCTGTAGATGTTGGCAGATGAGGGAGACATCCACCTTAAAATCCTCTATGTTATAGGGAAAGGCTGTCTTGTAAGTTGAAATTGCCTTAAGTATGCACCCACATAGGCCATACCGAGTTTGGCCAAGGGCTTCTCCAGTCTCTGTGATTATATTTTTCAAGCTAACCACCATATCTAGAGGCAGTTTGCTCTGAGAAATCTTGGGTATCACTAATGACATGGTAAAGGCAGAGGTTAGAAGCAGAACAGATCACAGGAGAAAAGGACAGGATGTACTGAAGATGTGCATAGCTCCCAAGTATCCTTGATTTTGAGGGACTGTCTCTAATTTGGACCAACATTCCTCTGTCCCTCTTTCCAACTCATTTTTCCCTCATTTTTGGTCTGATCTATATCGTTTTTTGTTTTTTTTTGTGGCAAAGCTTATAAAAATACAATATGTTAAGCAAGAACAAATGTCTTCAATTCAGGTAAAATGTTATAAATCAGTTGTACATAAGTTGAACAGTTTTTATAATTCAAAAGAGAAGGGAGGGGTGATAAAGCAAAAGAGAAAGAAAAAAGGAGATCAGGAGGACCAGAAAGAAAACAAAAAAAAGGGGGGATTTAAAGAAAAAATAGAAGAAGTGCGTGTAGGTCACTCCCTAGAGGGCCACAGAAGGCCATGAAGGCAGATCCAGACTCAGCTCGGAGTCATCTTAGAGCGGGCAACCTCCTACAGGTAGGAGTCTGTACAAGTGAAGTATCTCCAGGACCTCCACCTGTTCCTGAATTGTTTTTCAGAGTTATGAAGAGTAGCTGTTAGCTCTTCCACATGATGGATATCATTGGTTTTGGAATACCACAGGACCCTGGTTGGTGGTCGAGGCTGCCTCCACAAAGTGGAAATGCAGGCCTTCACCGCATTAGGTAACTGCATGGTAAGGGATTTAGTACATTTTTGAAAGGGTCTCTCTGTCAGGTGGTGTAAACAGACTGCTGGATTCCCTGTCAGGTTGACTGAGGTCAAATGTTTAATGGTTGTCGTCACCTCCTCCCAAAACGGCCTTAAACTGGGACCGGACCAAAACATATGATACATCGTGCCCACCCCCCCATTGCACCACCAACACGTGTCAGGGACTGTAATGTCCATTTGATGTAATATGTAAAGAACTCTGTACCACCTAGAGAGTATTGTGTACCTGACTTTCTGGTACTGGTTTGCAATGGATGATTTATGGGCCCAGAGGAAGATTTTTTTCAACTTGTCATGGTGTAAGCTCGATACCAAGATCTGTTTCTCAATGGCAGACAAACGCTGGGACCGGTTCATCAGAGAGGTCTCCAAGTAATCATATTACGGGAACAGAGTGTGTCTGGAGCAGGGGTAGGTAACCTTTCAGAGGTTAACATTAGGGGTGCACCAATACCACTTTTTTAGCAATTTGTACGAGTACTGACACTTTTTCTTTTTTTTAAATACTCACGGATACCAACTACTGATACCTATTTCCATTTAGAGAGATCAAGATAAGGAGGAGAAGCAGGGAGAGGGTCTCAATCATCAGTGCGCTGTGTAATATTACCAACTGGATGAGACCAAATGATGAAGAAACACAGCACTCCCAACACTCAGCACTGCCTGCCCCACAGCTAGGAGGACCATGCTCTCATTCTATGTCCTCCTTCAGTCCCATCTCCTCCATCCCACGTCTCCCTCCTCCTGCAGTCCATACAACATGTACAGAGTATTGAGTGCAGAAGCCAGGATGGGAGTGGGGTGTGGGTGCAGGGGGAGAAAGAGACAGAGGGGTGAGAAAGGGGGGAAAAGAGTGTGAGGGGAGAGGAGGGACACAAATAGACAAAGAGGCAAAAGAAAGAGAGGGAGCAAAGAGGGAGAGAAAAGGGAGATTCCTAATGGCACTACAAATCCCAGTATGGCAGACTCCCATTCCTCAGCTCACACAGCACAAGGAGATGTTCACCAATGGGGTCACTAGAGCCTGTCAGCCTCCCCATATTATATATATATAGTAATGTTTGGGGGGATTGTGGCTCCACAGGACCGAGTGCAAAACCGTTAAACTTTAAACAAAAAGGCTTTTATTCAGCAGGTAACACAAAAATAAGGCTTCCAGCAGCACACAAGCACAAAATACAAAATAAAGTCCACTTATCTTCAGCACAAAGTAAAAGGAAAACACATACAGTTTGTAGTTGGGTCTTCGCCCCCAGGTTTAACAGTCCTTGTTAAGTCCTGTTTCTTGCAGCCTCCAGCCAAACTCACAGCTCTCCAAAACAGGTGCATACACCAACTCCTCCTCACCACCACACCTATCACTACTTCCTGTCTTTTAAGAGCTGCTTCCTGGAGGTTCTTAACCCTGTGTGTGCTGGAATCCTCATAGTCAGAGGTGGAGACCCCTTCCCACCCGAATATCGCTTCAGGGTCTCCGAAATCCCGGGTCCCAAATACTTCTCTATTAAACCGGAGAGAACTGCGAGTCAGTCCTCTCCTGTTTCAGGCTATTCCCGGTAATTCCTCACCCTTCCTGGGTGACCCCCTGAGTACTTCCACACTTCCCTTAAAGGGACCATAACCCAAAAATCAGTGCTATATAGCACCCGTCCAGGACCCAACCTTGGCGTCCTGTACACACCCCCCCCCCCCCTCTGCCTCAACGCGGAGGTTTTGGAGGCACCATTTGACACCATGCAATGGACTCGGGAGAGGGCATCAGCATTTTGATGTTGTCTCCCGGGTCTGTGCTCTACTACAAAATTAAACTCCTGTAGAGAAAGAAACCATCTTGTCACCCTGGCATGGGTGTGTTTGTTCTGCCTCATCCAGGTTAGCGGAGCATGGTCTGACACCAAACAGAACTTTCTGCCCAGGAGAAAATACCGTAGAGAGTCCAAGGCCCACTTAATGGCCAGACACTCCCACTCCACCACAGCGTAGTTTTTCTCCACTGACGTCAGCTTCCTACTCAGGAAAACTACGGGGAGTTCTTCCCCATTGATCTCTTGAGAAAGGACTGCCCCCAACCCTTCACTTGAAGCATCTGTCTGAACTATGAAATCCCTGGCAAAGTCTGGAGCTACAAGCTTCCTCCATCCTGATTGCACACTTCTCTGGGTTGATGGTGAACCCTGCTCTTCTCAAGGAGTCTACCACTGCCTGAACCCGGGGAAGATGAGACTCCCAATCCGTACTGAAGAGGACTATGTCATCTAGATAGACGGAAACATATCGTAGATGTGGGCGCAAAGTTTTATCCATGGTTCGTTGGAATGTGGCGGAGGCTGAGTGAAGACCAAATGGCATCCTCTTGTACTGGAAGTGGCCTTCACGGGTAGAAAAGGCTGTTTTCTCCCTGGCTTCCTGGGTTAGGGGAATCTGCCAGTACCCTTTTGTAAGGTCCAGCATGGTGATATACCTGGCTGGGCCCAATCTCTCAATTAGCTCGTCCACCCGGGGCATGGGATAAGCATCGAAATTGGAGACTTCATTAAGTTTCCTAAAGTCATTACAGAAGCGAAGCGTGCCATTGGGTTTAGGTACCAACACGATTGCACTCGACCACTCGCTCTTCGACTCTTCAATGGCCCCAAGTTCAAGCATCCTTTTCACCTCCTCTGATAGCTTCTGTGAGCTTCTGGAATACGATAAGGCTTTAACCGGATTTTTACCTTGGGCTCAGTTACAATGTCATGCTCGATGACGTTGGTGAGACCAGGCAACCCTGAAAAAATCTCCCTATTTCTTTGCAGAAACTCTTTTGCTTGTTGGGATTGGGACCTTGACAGGGTAGCAGCAACCTGCACCAGGTCAATCCCTGCAGGGTCCCCTGACTGGACACCTACCACAGCGGATACCTGTTCTCTGTCTTGCCACGGTTTTAACAAATTTATGTGGTAGATCTGGTATGGTTTTCTTTTCCCGGGCTGGTGTGCCTTGTAGTTCACCTCCCCCACTTTTTCTACTACCTCATATGGACCCTGCCATTTGGCCAAGAACTTGCTCTCCACCATGGGTATGAGAACAGCCACCCGGTCCCCTATTTGAAACTGTCTGACTTTCGCAGACCGGTTGTATACCCTTTTTTGGGCATCCTGAGCCTTCTGCAGGTGCTCCCTTACTGGTGGCATCACCTTAGCCACCCTCTCCCGCATTTGGGAGATATGTTCTACCACAGTTTTGTGTGGTGAGGACTCACTTTCCCAGGTTTCCTTTACCAGATCGAGCAACCCCTGGAGCCTTCGCCCATACACTAGCTCAAATGGCGAGAAGCCAGTGGACGCTTGTGGAACCTCCCGGATGGCAAACAACAGGGCAGTAAGTAACATATCCCAATCCCTCCCGTCTTTCTGGACCACTCTTTTTAACATGGACTTTAGAGTTTTATTAAACCTTTTGACTAGGCCATCAGTCTGTGGGTGATAGACGGACGTCCGCAACTGCTTAATCTGAAATAGCTTGCACAAGTCCGCCATCACCTTTGACATGAAAGGGGTGCCCTGGTCCGTCAATATCTCTTTAGGGAACCCCGTTCGCGAAAACATTTGAAATAATTCCCGAGCAATGGCCTTAGAGGAAGTTTTCCTTAAAGGGACTGCTTCTGGATACCTAGTTGCATAATCTAGGATGACCAATATATATTGGTGCCCCCTTGCTGACTTCACCAGGGGACCTACGAGATCCATGGCAATCCGCTCAAATGGCACCTCAATGATTGGTAAGGGTACCAAGGGATTTCTGTAGTGGGATAATGGGGCAGCTAACTGGCAAGTGGGACAAGATGCACAATATCTTTTAACCTCGGCCTTCACCCCTGGCCAGAAGAACCTGTCGGTTATTCTGGCTTCTGTTTTTTCCGCCCCCAGGTGTCCTCCCAGTGCGTCGTTGTGGGCTAGGTTGAGGAGCATCCGCCTATATGGCTGAGGAACCATCAACTGCTCTACAGTTTCCCCTCGGCTTTCAGCCACTCGATAAACCAAGTCCCCCTTAATGCAAAATGAGGAAACCTTTGGTCTGCACCTGGCAGTTGTGGCACCCCATCAATAACGGAAACCTGCTCTCGAGCATTGACTAAGGTAGGGTCCTGTAATTGGGTGCTGCCAAAGGCACCCCTGGATACATGCAGGCCTGGGTGCATCAGCCTTGAGGATAGTTACATAGTTACATAGTTAGTGAGGTTGAAAAAAAGACATCAGTCCATCCAGTTCAACCTATGATGTGTGTGTATGTTTGCTTTTAACCGTACATTGTATACCCCTGTATGTTGTGATCTCTAAGGTGCCCATCTAATAGTTTTTTGAAACTATTAATGCTCCCTGCTGATAAGACTGCTTGTGGAAGAGAATTCCACATCCTTACCGCTCTTACAGTGAAGAACCTCTTACGCATTTTAAGGTTAAACCGCCTTTCCTCTAGTTTTAGTGAGTGGCCACGTGTCTTATTGTATTTCCTTACTCTGAATAGTTTGTTCCTTATGCTAGGGTCGCCAGTACAGTATTTGTACATTGATATCATATCCCCCCTCAATCGTCTCTTCTCCAGAGAGAATAGGTTCAGTGCTTGTAGTCTTTCCTCATAACTGATGTCCTCCATTCCCCTAATTATTTTTGTTGCCCTTCTCTGGACTCTTTCCAATTCCAGCACATCCTTCCTGAGGACCGGTGCCCAGAACTGGACAGCATACTCCAGATGTGGCCGGACCAGAGTCTTGTAGAGCGGGAGAATAATCTCTTTATTTCTGGAGTGAATCCCCTTTTTTATACATCCCAGTATTCTGTTGGCTTTGCTTGCAGCTGCTTGGCATTGCATGCCACTGCCAAGCCTGTTGTCTACCAGTACCCCCAAGTCTTTTTCCATCCTAGACTCCCCCAGAGGTTCCCCCCCTATTGAGTAGCTTGCTTTCTGGTTTCTGGCTCCCAAGTGCATTACTTTACATTTTTCAACATTAAACCTCATCTGCCATGTAGTTGCCCACCCCGTTATTTTGTTCAGGTCCGCTTGTAAGGTTTCCACATCCTGCATAGAAGATATTGGCATGCTTAGTTTAGTATCTAATCCGCAAATACTGAGATTGTACTAGATATCCCCTCCTCTTGATCATTTATGAATAAATTAAACAGGATTGGTCCCAGGACCGAACCCTGGGGGACCCCACTTTCCACACCCGCCCAGTCCAAGTACTCCCCGTTAATCATCACCCTCTGGACTCTACCCTGGAGCCAGTTCTCTATCCAGGTACTCACCTTTTGGTCCATACCTACCTTCCTTAGTTTGTACAGTAAGCGTTTGTGGGGAACAGTGTCAAAGGCCTTTGCAAAGTCCAGATACACCACATCCACAGGCTTTCCTTTATCTAGGTGGCAGCTCACTTCATCGTAGAAGGTAAGTAGATTGGTTTGGCAAGAACGATTTTTCATAAATCCATGCTGATTACTACTAATAATACTGTTTTCATTACTAAAGTCTTGTATGTGGTCCCTTAACATCCCCTCCAAAATCTTGCAGACTACAGATGTTAGGCTGACAGGTCTATAGTTACCCGGGATACACCTTGGCCTCTTTTTAAATATTGGTACTACGTTGGCCTTTTTCCAATCGGCTGGCACCATACCTGTCTGTAAACTATCCTTAAAGATCAAGAATAATGGTCTGGCAATCACCTGGCTGAGCTCTTTAAGAACCCTCGGGTGCAAGCCATCCGGTCCCGGTGATTTATTTTTGTTAAGTTTCTCAAGTTTAGTTCTAAGTCTACCTTCTGTTAGCCATGGCAGCACTTCCTGAGGTGTGTTGTTTAGTTTGGCCTTACAAGCTGGGTTCGTGTAGCCCCCCGATTCTTTTGTGAAGACTGAAGAGAAGAAATTATTTAACACTTCCGCCTTTTCGCTGTTCTCAGTGGCCATATTCCCTTTGTCATCTTTTATGGGGCCAATGTGTTCTGACCTCGCTTTCTTACTGTTTATGTACTTAAAGAACTTCTTGGGGTTCTTTTTACTCTCCTCCGCTATATGTCTCTTGTGTTCTATTTTAGCCGCCCTGATTTCATCTTTACATTTCTTATTACACTCTTTGTAATGCTTAAATGCTGCCAATGACCCCTCAGTTTTGTATTTTTTGAAAGCCTTTCCTTTAGCACTAATATGCATTTTTATGTTGGAGTTTAGCCACCCAGGGTTTAGTTTTGCTCTTTTAAATTTATTTCCCTTTGGAATGCACTGGCCAACCCCCTTGTTAAGTATGCTCTTGAAGCACTCCCATTTTTCCTCCGTGTTCTTTGTTCCCAGGGTTCTATCCCATTTGATATTTTCTAGCAGCGAGCGCAGTTTTGGGAAATTGTCTCTTTTGAAATTCAGCGTCCTTATATTACCCCTCTGCTTCCTATAACTGTAATTAATACTGAAACTTATTGACCTATGGTCACTGTTTCCTAAGTTGCCCCGTATTTCTATATCTGTGAGCAGGTCTGTACTGTTGGTAATCAGTAGGTCAAGTACCGCATTGTTTCTTGTCGGTGCATTCACCATCTGACCCATGAAATTGTCCTGCAAAATATTTAGGAACTGCCTAGCCTTGGCTGAGTGTGCGGTTCCTTCTGCCCAGTCTATATCTGGATAATTAAAGTCCCCCATTATAATGACATTTCCCATCCTTGCTGCCAATCCTATCTGTAAAATGAGGTCCGCCTCCCCCTCCTCCCTCAGGTTGGGGGGCCTATAGCATACGCCCAATATTACCTTCTCCGCCGTGCCTTCCCTTTGAAGCTCTACCCATAGGGATTCTGCCTCGTCCTTAGCTCCATTATTAATATCATCCCTCATATTTATCTGTATACTGTTCTTAATATACAGACATACCCCTCCCCCTTTTTTACCTTCTCTATCTCTGTGATAAAGGGAATACCCCTGAATGGTCGCCATCCAGTCATGGGAGCTGTCGAACCAAGTCTCAGTTATCCCCACAAAATCTAAGTCCTCCTCATACATCAGCAGCTCTATCTCTCCCATCTTGTTGGCCAGGCTTCTGGCATTGGTATACAAACCTCTTAATTTTGACTGGTTACACCTATCCTCATTTGATGTTTTTAGGCTGCTCTCTTGATTTTTCCCCATACCCACCCTGGGTATAGGAGCTCTGAACACCCTACCGCTAATGCCCCCATTTCTGCCCTCTGAAACTTGCTTTCCCCTGGCTAATTCTACATCTGTACCCTCCCCCCCATCACCTAGTTTAAAAGCCCCTCTAACTTTTTGGCCATCCTCGCACCCATACGGCTGCACCCTCCCGATTTAGGTGCAATCTGTCCCTACCAAAGAGCCGGTGGCCGACTGAGAAGTCGGCCCAGTTCTCCAGGAACCCGAAACCCTCCTTACTACACCAGCTCCTCAGCCACTCGTTAACTTCCCTAATCTCCCGCTGCCTCTCTGGTGTGGCTCGAGGTACAGGTAGTATTTCGGAAAATACTACCTTGGAGGTCCTACTCCTCAACTTAGCGCCTAAGTCCCTGAAATCGTTTAGGACTCTCCATCTTCCTCTGCCTATGTCATTGGTACCCACGTGTACCATGACAGCTGGGTCTTCCCCAGCCCCACCCAATAATCTGTCCACCCGATCCGCAATGTTTCCCCTTCAACCTCCTCAACCGGGAACTGCAACGGGGAGAGTTCCTCGTCATCCTCCCCCAACATAACCTGTTATGGGGAGACATCCCCCCCCTCCTCAGATGCCAGCTCGGTGTTGCCCCCCGGAGCATTATCACCATTCTCTATCAAGTCCTGATCAGGGACAGGCATTTCCACATGAGAGGTGTATTAAGGGGATTTCAGGCCCAGACCCCTCAGACTCTGTCCTTTCGAGGCCGCGTGTCCCCAGTCCTCTTAGCTGTCCAGGCAGCTCACATTGTACCTGATTCCACAGTTCAACAAACAGTGGACAGTCCCGCCCTACTATGATGTCATGGATCAGGCTTCTTACCACCCCAACTTCTTTTGTCACTGAGGTATGGCCATAGGCCACAGTCACCGGCACCAGGGGGTACTCCCTGGTGTCCCCATGGATACACACTACCTGTAGAGTTTTGCTTACTGGGCCGAGTCTCCCAATCACCCTGGCATGTACCAGTATCACCATGCTACCGGAACCCAGTAGCGCCTTGGCAGGAAGGTGGTTCACCCACACTTCACACTCAAACCGTCCTGCAGCCAGATCCAGATGAGTGGCACATGCCCTTTGCACATAGAAGGAGCTTCTCTGACCAGTCCTGCCATCCATTAACTCCTCCTGAAGTGGGCAGTGGGCCCATGTATGCCCCCAGGACCGACATCGCCAACAATTTATGTCCCCCATCCTTGGGACAGGAACCAACTTTTGTGGTTCTGCGGAAGGTGATGTAGGTTTGTAGGTTCCTCCATCTGGCAGGGCTTCTCTCCGAAGTGCTGTGGCTGGCCTGGTTGCCCTTGGTGTGGGTTCCCGACACTTGGCAGGTCCGAGCAGGTCCTCCACCACGGTGTACCTTTCGACCAACTCTACCAGCTGGTCAACGGTTGCAGGGTCTCCATGGCTTCCCCAGCGCTGTAGCTTCTCTGGCAGGGACCACAGATACCAGTCCATCACCACTCGTTCTACCATTTGTGGGCCTGTTAACTTTTCTGGTTGCAGCCATTTTTTGACCAGCTGTACCAGTTTGTGTATTTGGGAACGGGGTGGTTGGCTAGGTTTGTACCTCCAGCGGTGCGCCCGCTGAGCCCGGACAGCCGTGGTCACTCCCAGACGGGCCAGGATCTCCGCCTTCCAACACTCATAGTCTCTGATGTGCTCTGATGGGAGGTCAAAGTAGGCCTTTTGCGGGTCACCAGTGAGGAAAGGGGAGAATATGCCGGCCCATTGGTCACGGGGCCACCCCTCTCTCTCTGCTATGCTCTCAAAGGTGGTGAGAAAAGCCTCCACATCATCGCTGGGTGTCAGTTTTTGCAAAAAATGGCTGGCTCTCACAGACACCTGGTTACCAGCGGCGATGACCGGTTGCTCTCGTCCCTGAGCCAGACGTTGTACTGCCTCCTGCAAGGCCACCACTTCTGTTTGTGTGAACTCCTGCTGGGCAGTAAACTGGGCGGCTAGCAACCGTGTGCTTTCCTGCTGTGCAGCTACAGCCTGTGCCAGGGCCTGCTGCTGCTGGGCCATCACTTCCTCATGGCGACGGTTTGCCTCTGCTGAGGCTTGCTGCTGGGTCACGGTGGCTTGCGCCAAAGCTTTGATGACCTCCTCCATGCTTTTTCCTGCTGTTTGCAGTGTCTGAGCTGATTTCACCCAAGACATGCCATAAGTACACTGTCTCTTTAAATGTCAGTTTTAAGTTTTAAATGGCTTTTGCGGCTGAAAATGCACTCTGCCCGCATCCGAAACACCAGTGGTAATGTTTGGGGTGATTGTGGCTCCACAGGACCGAGTGCAAAACCTTTAAACTTTAAACAAAAAGGCTTTTATTCAGCAGGTAACACAAAAATAAGGCTTCCAGCAGAACACAAGCACAAAATACAAAATAAAGTCTGCTTACCTTCAGCACAAAGTAAAAGGAAAACACATACAGTTTGTAGTTGGGTCTTCGCCCCCAGATTTAATAGTCCTTGTTAAGTCCTGTTTCTTGCAGCCTACAGCCAAACTCACAGCTCTCCAAAACAGGTGCATACACCAACTCCTCCTCACCACCACACCTATCACTACTTCCTGTCTTTTAAGAGCTGCTTCCTGGAGGTTCTTAACCCTGTGTGTGCTGGAATCCTCATAGTCAGAGGTGGTGACCCCTTCCCACCCGAATATCGCTTCAGGGTCTCTGAAATCCCGGGTCCCAAATACATCTCTATTAAACCGGAGAGAACTGCGAGTCAGTCCTCTCCTGTTTCAGGCTATTCCCGGGAATTCCTCACCCATCCTGGGTAACCCCCTGAGTACTTCCACACTTCCCTTAAAGCAGGGGTGGGGAACCTACATCCCGGGGGCCATATGCGGCCCTCAAAGTCATTTGGTCCGGCCCCCCGTGCAGCTGAGTCTGTGTCTGTCAGCTGATCTGTCAGAACGGCGCCAATGCTTCCTGTATAGTTCCTGTATATAAATAGAAGAAAAATTTCCGCGCTAGATGTGACAGAAAACCAAATGATTAAGAACAATAGTGAGCAGCTGGCACAAAATCAACTAACAGTGATTCAAAAAATACAATAAAAACCAAAAAGTGCAGCGCTGAAATCAGTATACAATTATATAGCTGAAAAGCTCATATAAAGAAAACAAAAAAGGAGAGGGGATAATGTCCAAATGAATAGTCCCAATATTAAGTGCAGAGATGTGAATCCACGTGCAAAATAACTTTCTTCCAGTGACACCAGGGAAAAGTGTAGGAAGGGGACACCCTTGTGCTCAGGTATAACAAGCAGCTTACCGAAATTCCGTGGCTGCTCAATTTAATGAGACAGCCTCTCCCAGCTAGTAGTAAACCAGTAGGTCAACCGATATCAAGCTCAGGTGCTTCGAAAGACTCCAAAAGCCGAAAGCCGTTTCCGGTGTGTTGTTAAACCGATCACATTAATATGTGGCACACTTGGAACTTCTCATATAATCCATTGAACGTAAAGCCATATGTAGAAAGAAACAGAGGCCCATAGCGTAATCCCGTAAACCAATAGGTAAATTTATTAAAAAAACTACTTACAATTTAAAAGACAAAAACAGGCATGTAGTATGTGCCGGTCATGGATCTAACCGCGGCGTCCCGCAAGTCTCCAGATCAGCATATGGATAAACAGCCGGCTTCGTTGGGGGGCGTGTGGACGTTTATGTCTAGCGATCCCAGACATAAACGTCCACACGCCCCCCAACGAAGCCGGCTGTTTATCCATATGCTGATCTGGAGACTTGCGGGATGCCGCGGTTAGATCCATGACCGGCACATACTACAAGCCTGTTTTTGTCTTTTAAATTGTAAGTAGTTTTTTTAATAAATTTACCTATTGGTTTACGGGATTACGCTATGGGCCTCTGTTTCTTTCTACATATGGCTTTACGTTCAATGGATTATATGAGAAGTTCCAAGTGTGCCACATATTAATGTGATCGGTTTAACAACACACCGGAAACGGCTTTCGGCTTTTGGAGTCTTTCGAAGCACCTGAGCTTGATATCGGTTGACCTACTGGTTTACTACTAGCTGGGAGAGGCTGTCTCATTAAATTGAGCAGCCACGGAATTTCGGTAAGCTGCTTGTTATACCTGAGCACAAGGGTGTCCCCTTCCTACACTTTTCCCTGGTGTCACTGGAAGAAAGTTATTTTGCACGTGGATTCACATCTCTGCACTTAATATTGGGACTATTCATTTGGACATTATCCCCTCTCCTTTTTTGTTTTCTTTATATGAGCTTTTCAGCTATATAATTGTATACTGATTTCAGCGCTGCACTTTTTGGTTTTTATAGTTCCTGTATAGTTCTATCAAATGCACTCCGCCTGTGACCAATACAGGAAACATCGCCTCTTCCTCCAGCACGGCGCCGCTGCTAGCCAGCTTTACCGCCAGCAGCACACACAGCAGTACCAGCCAGAGCCAGCAGTACCAGCCAGAGCCAGCAGTACCCACAGCAGTATAAGCCAGAGCCAGCAGTACCCACAGCAGTATAAACCAGAGCCAGCAGTACCCACAGCAGTATAAGCCAGAGCCAGCAGTACCAGCCAGAGCCAACAGTACCCACAGCAGAACCAGCAGTACCCACAGCAGTACCAGCCAGAGCCAGTAGTACCCACAGCAGTACCAGCCAGAGTCAGCAGTACCCACAACAGTACCAGCCAGCAGTACCAGCCAGCAGTACCAGCCTGAGCCAGCAATACCCAAAGCAGTACCTACAGCACAGTACCAGCCTGAATCAGCAATACCCACAGCAGTACCAGCCCGAACCAGCAGTACCCCCAGCATAGTACAGGCCAGCAGTACCCACAGCAGTACCAGACAGCTGTACCCACCAGCAGTACCAGCCAGCTATACCCACCAGCATTACCCGCCAGCAGTTCTTTTCAAGATTTACCACCACAAAGTCGACTGCGCTCCAGACTGACCGACGCAAACCTGGAAAACCAGTTTCGAGTAGCAACATCATCAATACCAGCTAACATCACACACCTCACCAAACAGAAGCAGTTGCAGCCATCACATTAGGAGTTAATTAAATTTTTGACCAAATATAACAGGCATATTTTTAAGTTGATAAGTTTATACGGCCCCCGAATGATTTTATAAATACCCAAATGGCCCTTGGCAGAAAAAAGGTTCCCCACCCCTGCCTTAAAGGGACCGTAACCCAAAAATCAGTGCTATATAGCACCCACCCAGGACCCAACCTTGGCGTCCTGTACAATAAATATATATATATATATATATATATATATATATATATATATATATATATATATACACATATATACATACAAAGTATATATACATACACTGCTCAAAAAAATGAAAGGAACACTTTGAAAACACATCTGATCTCAATGGGGAAAAATATCCTGCTGAATATCTATACTGATATAGACTGTGTAATGTGTTATGAACGAAAGGATGCCACATCAATTTATGGAAATGAAAATGATCAACCTACAGAGGGCTGAATTCAAAGACACCCCGAAAATCAAAGTGAAAAAATGGTTTAGCAGGCTAGTCCATTTTGCTGAAATTTCATTGCAGCAACTCAAAATAGTACTGTATGGCCCCCACGTGCTTGTATGCATGCCTAACAATGTCGGGGTATGCTCCTAATGAGACAACAGTTGGTGTCCTGGGGTATTTCCTCCCAGATCTAGACCAGGGCATGACTGAGCTTCTGAACAGACTGAGGTGCAACCTGGAGGCCTCAGATGGACCAAAACATAATGTCTATGGTAAAAGTGTTCTATTGGATTTAGGTCAGATGAGAGTGGGGGCCATTTATGGTATCAATTCCTTCAACCTCCAAGAACTGGCTGCATACTTTCACCACATGAGGATGGGCATTGTTGTGCACCATGAGGAACCCAGGACCCACTGCACCAGCGTAGGGTCTGACAATGGGTCCAAGGATTTAATCCCAATACCTAATGGCAGTCAGGTTGCCATTGTCTAGCCTGTAGAGGTCTGTGCGTCCTTCCATTGATATGCCTCCCCAGACCATCACTGACCCTCCACCAAACCGGTCATGCTGAACAATGTTACAGGCAGCATAACATTCTCCACGGCTTATCTAGATCCTTTCACATCTGTCACATGCTCAGGATGAACCTGTTCTCATCTGTGAAAAGCACAGGGAGCCAGTGATGGACCTGACAGATCTGATCAATGGCAAATGCCAATCAAGCTCCACAGTGCCGGGAATTGAGTACAGGGCTACTAGAGGAAGTTGGGCCCTCAGGCCACCGTTATGAGGTCTGTTTCTGATTGTTTGGGCAGAGTCATTTACATCAGTGGCAGGAGCAGATACCAGTCCTGCTGATGGGTTAACCACTTTAAGACCGAAAGGATTTTCCTGCTTAATGACCAGACCACTTTTTTCAACTTGGCACTGCGCGACTTTAACTGACAATTGCGCAGTCATGCAATGCTGTACCCAAACAAAATTTACGTCCTTTTTTCCCACAAACAGAGCTTTCTTTTGGTGGTATTTTATCACCTCTGCACTTTTTATTTTTTGCGATATTAATAAAAAAAGAGCGAAAATTTTGCCAAAAATTGACATTTTCTACTTTGACAGTTAAAAAATATCCAATATATTAAATTGTTGTCATATATTTAGGCCAATATGTATTTAGCTCCATGTCTTTGACAAAAAAAATCTCAATGAGCGTATTTTTATTGGTTTGCGCAAAAGTTATAGCGTCTACAAACTATGGTGTAAATACTGGAATTTACGCAGCTTTAATTTCTGACTGCCTATCTCAATTCTTGAAGTGCTAAAATGGCAGGGCAGTACAAAAACCAGGCCAATTTACCACTTTTTGGAAAGTAGACATCCTGAGGAATGTAGTGAGAGGCATGTTGAGCTCATTGAATATTTAATTTTTTTGTCACAGGTGTTTGAAAAATGACTAAAAAAAACGTTGTCATTGAAATTATATATTGCTCACACATGCCATGGGCATATGTGTAATTACACCCCAAAATATATTCTGCTGCTTCTCCTGAGTACAGAGATACCACATGTGTGAGACTTTTTGGGAGCCTAGCTGTGTACGGGACACCGAAAACCAATTCCCACCTTCAGGTTTTCTAATGGCGTAAATTGCTTATTTTACCTCCACACTACCTGTCACAGTTTCAGAGGCCCTAAGAGGCCCAAAGTTGTCATTTAGTGACAACTTTGTGTAAAACAACAAACAAAAAAAAAGAAATAATAATTTTCCCAAAACATGGCAAAATATAAAATAATTCCATGGACTCACCATGCCTCTCAGCAAATAGCTTAGAGCGTCTACTTTGCAAAATGGGGTGATTTGGGAGGGTTTTGTGCTATCTTGAAATCTCAGGGCCTCTGAAACTGTGACAGGTAGTGCAGATGTAAAATAAGCAATTTACGCCATTAGAAAACCTGAAGGTGGGGATTGGTTTTCGGAGTCCCGTACACAGCTAGGCTCCCCAAAAGTCTCACAGATGTGGTATCCCTGTATTTAGGAGAAGCAGCAGAATGTATTTTGGGGTGTCATTTCACATATACCCATGTCATGTGTGAGCAATATATCATTTAGTGACAACTTTGTGTAAAAAAAAAACAAATTAAGTGCGCATGCGCGCGGGCACGGGAGCGGTAATGCTGTGACCGAGCTCCGCACGCCACCAGCCTGACATCAGCTATTTTTAGCGGCGGGAGAGAGAGTTCACGCCTGCAAAACTTACCCGAGGGCTCGTGAGCCTGACATGCAGCGGAGGACAACGAGGAAGTGGCAGTATAAGCAGGGAGGCAAGGAATCAGCGAAACACACTCCGCCGGGCTGGACACCTCCATCCAAGATGGCGCCGGGTAAGCTAAACGAGCACAGCGGCCGGGATCCTTCACAGGGCAATCCGCCCTCCACCAGCTACGCTGCCCAGGCGACCCACTCACCCTCTGGGGATGAACCGAGGGATCCGTTCTCCTCCCAATCCTCCGGGGAGCTGGAGGGAGGCCTACAAGGTGTGGGATCGCCCCCATCCCCCTCCACCCCCCATGATTGCCCTGTAATGTCGGACTCTCCTGTTTCCTCCATGGACAGGAATATGGCAGACCTGGCTGAGTCTCTTTTTAGCCAACCTAGCCCCACAGGGAGAGATCCCGAGCCCCCTGCAGCCTCATACTCAGGGGATGCTGTGTTGCTGGCACGATTTTCCACCATGCTACAACAAGAACTTTCTAAAGCTTGCTCTATCATTACCACGGACATTAAAAGGGACCTGCAGAGTTTTGGGGCTAGGCTTGACACCATTGAAACTAAGGTGGATGGATCCCTGTCCAGAGTCAACCAGAACACTGCACTGGTATCTGAATTGCATGAAAGATTGGAGGAGGCTTATTCTAAGATAGAGGACCTTGAGAACCGTTCACGCCACTATAATGTGCGTATCAGGGGCCTGCCCGAATCGCACCAGGATTTGGAGTCGGCGGTCCACACCCTTATGCAAGACCTAATCCCTGACATCCAACCTCATCAGCTGGAAGTGGATCGGGTTCATAGAGCCCTGACGGCTCCACGCCAGGACGGACTGCCACGGGACATCATTCTTAAGCCCCACTACTTTAAGATAAAGGAGAAAATGATGGCGGCGGCTAGAAAACGACAGGACCTTGCTTTACTTGGATCCCCTATACAGCTTTTCACTGATCTGGCTCCGTCCACGGTGCAGAAGCGGCGCACCCTTAAACCCTTGCTGCAACAGCTGTTAAATCGCCAAATAAAGTATAGATGGTCTTTTCCGTTCCGGCTCTCCTTCACGTTTCAAGGCAAGAACTACTCCTTCACGAACTTTCGGGATGGGGAGATTTTGCTTCTGGAACTGGGCATTATCTCCAGGGAACCACATCCATCGCCACGTCCTTCAACATCCATGGCTCCGACCAACCGCCCCTTGTCTCCTATTTGGACCCACAGGGGCCCTCCCTCTGTGAGGAAGGACAGGCGCAACACCTGAAGTGACTGATTTTTTTTTTTCTTTTCCTTTTTTTTTCCCTCTACCTTTTGTTCTCCATTTTCTTTGATTTGTGCTTTGCCCTTGCGGGTGTGGGGGGGGTCATTTTTGGCTCCTCTGTCCTCCTCTCTTCTCCCTCTCCTGCATTTGCATTGCTGCCTCTGCATGGCTTGTTCCTATATCGCCCGCCAGCTGTCACTTCGGTGGCAATGGGCGGGGTGGGGATGGCCGGGCTGGTGACAGTGACCGTCCTTGACCCTGGTTGCCTCTACGGGGGGACCTGGGAAGTGCCTTACTATTTTTGCTGGGGTCGGGGCCGGTCGGCCGCTTCGGGGGTGATCACCCCTCAGGGCCCCCTGTTGGGGGCTGGGGGGGGCCCTGGGGCGTCAGGCTTCCCCTTGGTGGGGGGAGAGGGGGAGGGGACATGTTCTATTGGTGATGACAATGGCATTTCTTTTTATTTTCCCCTTCTGAGGCCCCTAGACCAGCTTGGAAGCTATACCCTTTTTTCACGTTTCCTGTGTTTGGGCAGTTCATGTTTGGGGCCTGGATCCGGGTCCGTGGTCTGCGGATCGTGGGCCCGGGCTCCGGATTGACAGCATATTTTTACTAGGCGGACTCTGGCCCACGCTTTGGGGCCATTGCCCCGTGTCTCTCCCCGCCGGCGTGTGTTTTTTAACAAGTCAGCTGGGGTGAAACCGCATGTCACTCTTGTGACCTTGCCCTTGTCCCGTGATGGGGGAAACCTCACAAAGTGTACCCCAGAAGGAGGGACTGGGGAAAGTAAATCCCCTTCTATGTTGCATTGTTATGTGTTATTATGTTCTTTTGGCGCGAGGAACTTATCCTCTTGCTTATGATTATCTCTTTTTTCACCCTCTTTTCTTTTCCCTTCGTTTCCTTTGGACCCTGGCCCTGCGTTCTGGCCCCGTTTTGGTGTTCCTGGATCCCGGAGGCACCTGGACTCCAGCCGTTGGGAAACTGCACCGGATAGCGGTTCGATCAGGTGAGCGTGCTCTGTCAGACCACAATGTCAGCCAGTAGTTCTAATATGTATTCCCTTATATCACATAATGTACAGGGATTTAATTCCCCGGTTAAGCGCACTAAAGCTTTTACCTATTACTACAAACAGAAAGCGGATATTCTGCTGTTACAAGAAACACATTTTTCTAAATCTTCTGCCCCTAGATACCTCTCAGCCCGTTACCCGCAATTCTACCTATCGTCAGGACCTGAGAAGAAGCGAGGCGTGGCCATATACTTCTCTCGCAGAGCCCCTTTTACTCCAGTGACTGTTGTGCGGGACAAGGAGGGCCGTTATCTTATGGTAGTGGGTCTTATCAAGATCAACTAATTTCATTTATCTCATATTACACTCCTAACACGGGACAACTCGCCTTTTTTCATAACATGCTGCGTACACTGCTCCCCAAAGCTCAGGGCAGAGTGATCCTGGGGGGGGATAGCAACCTTCCCCCGGAGCAGGCCTTGGACAGGACCGTTCCGGGGAGGCCGCAATTCAAACATGTGCCGAGAAATGGGCATAAACTGGCTCGTCTTCTTCATGACTGGGACTTGCTGGATCTCTGGAGGGAACTTAATCCCTCTCGGAGAGATTATACCCACTTCTCCCATGTCCACGGTACTTATTCCCGCATAGATCATGTGTTCGCTAGCTCTGCGCTTTCCCCCTACGTGTCATCGGCAAAGATTTTAGTCACTCCCTGGTCGGATCATTCTCCGGTGCTCATAATGATCTCGGAGCTGTGGTCTAAACCATGCCCATCCCCATGGCTGCTCAACGTCACGCTTTTAAATGACCCGCATATTCTTAAAGAACTAGAAACAGAGATCAGCACTTTTTTTCTAGAGAACCGTCCAACGGACACGACTCCTGCTATCACTTGGGCGGCACATAAGGCCACAATTCGTGGCAAGCTAATACAGGTAGCGGCTAGATTGAAACAGAATCGGGAAAACACGATCAAACAGCAGGAGAAGGAACTCTTGGCCCTTTTGACTGAACAACGGTCCCAGCCCCAAGTAGACATACGACACAAGATTGATGCGGTGAGACTGTCTCTTAATCTAAGCCTTACTATGCAAGCAGAAAAGCATATTCGTTGGTCACGACACAAATATTACACTATGGGTGATAAGCCTACCACATTATTGGCTAGGAAACTGACGCCGCGCCCCTACACCTCAGCGCTACCCAAACTACGCCTTAGATCCGGGGCTCTTTCTCGCAATCCTGAACTGCTCACGGCGGAATTTACCGATTTTTATACCAAACTATACCGCACACCTACCCCTTATGACAGGGACTTGGCCAATGTCTTTTTTACTGACATGTCATTACCCACGTTGACGAAATCTCATAAAGACATGATGGATGGCGAAATCCCTGAGGCAGAGGTCAAACAGGCGATTAAGGGCTTACACCCCTCTAAAGCACCTGGCCCGATGGTTTTCCGGGACTATATTATCGCAAATTTCAGGACGTTTTGTCCCCTTATCTCTGTGCATTCTTTAATGTGATACGCCTTGGGGGAGACCTTCCGCCTCAGGAGAACTCGGCGTTCATTCATGTCCTCCCGAAACCGGGGAAGGACCACAGTATGTGTGAAAATTATCGCCCGATCTCATTGATAAACTCAGACTTAAAGATCCTAACTAAAATTATGGCAACTAGACCCGGCTCTTTCCTATCTAGCTATATCCATCCTGATCAGGCGGGGTTTGTCCCGGGACGCCAGACTTCGCACCAGACTAGGCGAATACTAGACATCATATCGGCCATCCACTCGGACTGGGATGGGGGGGGGTCCTCGCAAGTGCATGCTCCTCTCATTAGACATTCACAAGGCTTTTGATTCCCTTTCATGGGCTTATTTGTTTGATGTCCTAGAAAGATATGGTTTCGGCGCACCTTTCCTCACCATGTTGAGGGCTCTATATAGCTCTCCCACAGCGAAACTAATGTTGAAGGGTTACGCGTCGGGTTCGATTACCATTGGTAGGGGAACTTGACAGGGTTGTCCCTTGTCTCCCCTACTTTTTGTGCTGGCCTTAGAGCCTCTGGCAATCAAGATTCATGCCTCGGCAGATATCAGGGGAGTGCTCTGCGGAGGATCGGAGCACAAATGCATGTTTTTTGCAGACGACATCCTGGCTTTGATCTCTTCGCCGATCACGACTCTTCCGAACCTTTTTGCGCTGCTCCGCCAATTTGCGCGTCTATTGGGCTTAAACGCTTATCAGGCTAAGTCACAGGCGATGAATATTTCCTTAGAGGGCTCAACGGTTGCCTCCTTGCAACAGTCTTATAAATTTATCTGGCAGACTAAAACAATACCTAAAGGCCCGTACACACGTACCGATCGTCGGCCGAAAAGCGTCGGCCGACGACCGATCTGCCGATTGTAGGCTTGTTAGTATGATGCCTCCGACAGCCGTCAGCGCACATTCTGCCGACAAGAATCTGTCATGCAAGCATTAAAATTTTAGTATGCCGACACCAGAGCGGCCGATTGTTCGCCAGTCAGTACAGAATTCGGCCGACACACAACTACAAATCCCAACACGCATGATCAAACCAAATAAGGTCCCGGAAGAATTTTCTCAAGTAAACTCAACATTTTATCCAGAAAGAACTTTCGGCTCGCGGCAGTCCAAAAAAATATGTGAAATGCGGAGAACATGCTCATCTTGATAAATGTGAGAAGAAGGAAGATGCTGCTCATAATGCCATACTTTTCTAATAAAAAGACATGTGTTCTGTTATGATGAAGATAATGTTTGTCTATTCTATCTGTTCTATCAAATTTTATAATTAAATAATTTTAACTCTTCACCATTATTTTTGTATTTTCACAGCAAAGATCTAACTATTGATATGACCCTTTATTCTTTTATGAATTAATGTATAAAACATATTTTTCTGGTTATGCACAATATTAAACATGTTAACAAATTCAGATAGGCCATTTTTTATTTCCAATTTTCTTTATTTTTGGATCTCAGAAAAAACAAATGAAAATATTAATACTCTCCGTATTTAAAAAATAAACATAAAAAAGGTCCATTTGGACTAAATTAAATTAGAAAATGACAAACAGGGGTAAAATAAATAATAGGGGGTTACAAAAATTATAACTGCTGATAACTATAATCCGCCTGCCATGAGGGCAGGTTTGGATCATGCTGCCCATATTGCCACTGGCCATGTGGCATTTGGCGAGGTGGTGGTTGTTGTGGAGGTGGAGGTGGAGGGCATGGGTGCTCCTCGCATGCGTGGCTGTGCTCTGTAAGGAAGCCCTTTTCCGCCTTTTGCAGCACATCCAGAATAATTTTTCGGGCATAGTGACACTGCATGAGGTCCACCTGCCCTAAAATTTTGCCCGTCATATTCCCGAAGGACTCATTTGCCTCCGGTTTCCTACGTAGGGCTATGGTGGCCTCATGTATGAATTCGTCTGTGATATCATCCACGTGCTTCCTCTTTTGCCTCCGTTTGGCAGGAGGAGGTGGTGCTGGAAATAGTTCCAAGGGCTCCCCAGGCTCCCCAGGCTCCTGGCTGCAACCTGGCTCCTCCTCAGTGACACTTCCCTGTTGATGAAATGAACAATTGATTAGAATGTTATAGTGTATATAAAAATGCATGTTTGTTATATTATTGTGAACAAATAGCAGACTTTACATACAGTGGCGTATCTAGGGTCTCCAGTGCCCTTGTTGAGGAGCTGTATTTGGCAACAACCCCCCCCCCCCAAGATCAATGTAAAAATGTAACCCCCCCCCCCAAAAAAAAATCTAAAAGGGCATTAAATGTTTCTCATTTGTCCCTTGTTTGTCCAGTGTAGAGCTCTCTAGTGGGCAATCATTGTCTCAGGTGTGAAAAACAAGAAAGAGAGGGGTGAGAGATAGAGAGAGGGAGAGAAAGAGGGGGTGTGAGAGAGAGAGGAGGGGGGTTGCAGAGAGAGAGGGGCCTGAACTTGCAGAGGGCTTGATGTAGGGCATTGAGGGTGAAGCAGTGCAGGGAAACAGGAATAAGGAAGCCACCTGCCTTGCTGACCCAGAGTGAGAGACCAGAGACATGGAAGCAAGGATGGATGTATCATTTGCAGGAGGAATGCTGATGCTCCAGCAGTGTTTGTTAGGACTGCAGGTGTGCTGGGGATGCAGCAGTGTTTGTAAGACCGGAGGTGTGCTGGGGATGCAGCAGTGTTTGTAAGCCCGGAGGTGTGCTGGGGATGCAGTGAGAGGCAGTCTCAGTCTCCTGGTCTTTTGGCTCAGCTGCTCTCAATGTTTTACACCTGCATGAAGCAGCTCTCAATGTTTTACACCTGCATGAAGCAGCCTGCAAACTGGGGGTTCTGGGGTGTGCAGGCTGAGTGGATTGTTAAAAAAATCACTAAAACAATGCCAATGTTTTTGCGACCCACCCCCCTTGGCCTGCGCCCCTGGCGGTTGCCTGTCATGCCAACCCCTTGCTATGCCAGTTTACATAAAGGGTCAATTATGGTTTAGCTTATAATTTTGTTACATGATTAAATTTTTAGCAGAAAATATATAGTGAAATGCCATACCTGAGTCAAATTGCCCTCTAGGATATCTTCATCCTGGCTGGGATCAACAGACACTGAGCCCTCTGCCGAAGTCGAAGGCAGCGTGGAAATTGATGGCCTCGATTCCAATGTGTCTGCCAGGAACCTGAGGTTGTCAAAATACCACAGCCGTGGTACAGGTATCTCTTCGGCAGCTGCTCCTGACCTTGTGGCCTCCTCAATTTTTTTCACCTCTCGCCTGTAGGCACTGCGAATGCTATTAATTTTTTTGCGGATATACTCGGCATTTGCCGCAGGACAGACGGGCTTGTAGAAGGCCACTAAATGTTCAATGGCCTGTTTTTTTAGGTGCTTGTTTTTGTATTCAGCAGACTTTACTTTCCACAAACAGGGCAGTTGCCTGAATTCATCAATGAAGCTGATGAGGAAATTATGGCTGGTGAAATTGTCCACCATTTTGCAGGACAGTATATGCCTGCAAGACACAACACAACACAAAACATATTAAAATAGCATGTATTTTGGGACATAATAAAGATATTCCTAAGAAAAGCTGTATAGGGCCCAAAACACACACTTTCTAATCAAATAGTCGTACCTTTGTTTGTGGGGAAGAGTCGTGATTCGCCGTTCGATCGTACTCCAACCATCGCTATGTCCGCTAGCGAATCGTCGGCCAAAAGATCTGGCGTCCTTTAAATACAGCGCATGCGTCAACTCCTCCTCCAGTGGCGGGCTTGTGCAGGGGTGTGTACGTGCCGAAGATCAGGCCTACATGCGACACTCACACACCTGAGGCAGTGGAACAATCTTTAATCAAGAGTAATGTCTGAAAGATCTCAGACTTCATCAAGTGGGGGCCGAAGTGATTGGGCCACCAGAAAATCAAGGGCTACACCCATGACCAAGGCAGAAATGGTGGAGATGGTCTCCATTTTAGAAAAAATGGATTATGATGGGAAGTTGGCAAATTACGAGCGGCCCAATGCCAGGAAAGATGGCATCATGGATAAGGTGGTGGCCTGTTTGAACAAAAAATTTGGTGTGGAGCTATCGAAAGATCAGATTAGGAAACGATGGTCCGACCTGAAACAGCGTGAGCAGGATCAGCTTTCCCAAATCCATCGGATTCTGAAAAAAAGTAAGTTTTATTTTTTGTTTTTTGTTTTTTTAAACATGCAATATGTTTTTTATAATTTTGTGTATGCTGTATTAACATGTCTAGATTATAATGTCTATGTAAAAAGTTAGATTACTCATTTTAGTTGTCATGTCGTGATTAGATCGATCTATTGTTGATTTTTTAGTATATGACATTAAAAGTCAGGAAGCCATAGTTAAAAATATATGTATTGTGTTGCAACAAACGTTCTTTCCTGCACGAATCTTCTCTGCAAACATTCCTATTAATCACAGATTATTATTCAAACCTTTAAATAGGAGAAAAAAGAAAACTCTGTGCCAAACAATGGGAAAGGAGGAGGAGAGGTTTGGCAGCTCCATCTGCAGTTGCAAGAGAAGATGAGGACATGGGCCCAGATGGTGGCACAGATTCTACAAAAGGTAATTGGTTCCTATGCACTGTCAAACATTAATGTACCATATTTTTCGTAGATAACCATGTACATGTCTTCATATTTGTTACTAAAAGAGCTATCAAGCAGGGCACCATGTCCTAACAAATGTACCTCTTGTGACTTTTATGATATGGCAACTTTTTTGTATTATGTAGATGAAGACATTATTCCGGAAATAATCCTGGTGGAACCAAGTGACCAGACACCAGAGCAACAAGAAGGTTGGTAGGCACAGATTTTTGGGTAGTGGGATCATCGAAATATGTGTATTTGCAATGATTGTTTAACCTTATATTCTTGTATTCCCTTACAAATTTACATTGCAGATGTTGCGTCATGCGAGGATGTGGCATCCCCAGCCAGGTCAGAACCAACATCTCCTGGCAACTTGCCAAGCAGCGTGGAAGCCACATCAGAAAATGTGGAGGATCCAGGACCAAGTGTCGGAGAGCCAATTGTGTGCCCACGTAGGTTTTTTCATAATGATTTTTATCAGTGTTATTTTTAGCCTCCAATTGTCAACACTAGTTCCCTATGGGAGCCTCTTTATTTGAATGGAAGTCGCACCGTAAGTCGGATCAGGATGCTCTGACTTGCGGGGCCACTTGCGCTGTGAAGATTTTTGAGGGGGAACTACACAGAAAAATTGAATAACCCACCGTGGGTGTTCCCCCCAAGTTCACAACCAGGCCTTTTGTGTGTGGTATTGAGTTTGAGGGTAGGCCCACAACAAAAAGACAGCGTGGGTTACCCCCAAAACCCATACCAGACCCTTATCCAAGCATGCAGCTTGTCAGGCCAGGAAAGAGAACGAGCAAGCGGACCAAACACCCCCTGGACCACAGCAGGACACATGCCCTCAACAGGGGGGGGGGTTTGTTGCTTTGGGCCAGGGGGGCTCTGAACCGCACACCCAAAAGCACCTTGCTCCCATGTAGAGGAGGACAAGGGCCTCATCCCCACACCCCTGTCTGGTGGTTTTGGGGGGTCATGCGGCCAGGGGGTTCCTAGGACTTTGGAAACAACCTTTAACAAAGGGTGGCCCCCAGATCCCAGACCCCAATCACTATGTGAATGGGTATGGGGTACATAGTACCCCTACACATTAACCACATAAATGGAAGTGTATGTGAATAACGACAGGAGACGTTTATGAAATGTTCTTAAATATCTTCATCCGGTCTTCTCCACTCTGCTCTTTGGATCTTCGCCTCTCCACTCTTCTGCTGTCCAATCTTCTGCTCTTATGTTGTCTGCTCTTTTGCCCTAGGCTCTTCTTCTTCCTCCTGTCCTCATCTGATGCTGTTGCCGTGCATTCTGCCCGTCTCTGGTCTCTGCAGCTTAATATATATACATTACGACCATGCCCTCACAATGACGTCATCATGCGTTCACACCCCTAATGAATATATAGTAAGCTCAGGAGACCGGCAGAATCATCAGCAACAGGATCAGAGGAGGACAGGAGGAAGAAGAAGAGCCTAGGGCAAAAGAGCATAAGAACAGAGTAGGTATTAACTCGAGAGTAATTTAATATAACCTGGACACCAAATGTTTCTCTATTATGACCTCATGTAGGTGATTCACATTGACTCAGTTGTATATTTTTTTACAGATCATGATTTACCTAGTTGCACTTTAGCAAAATTAACCCGTGAGGCTCTCCAATGTTGCTCAGACCTCGAGCAAATAAAGGAAACAGCAACGGCATTGCAATCCAAAATGCGCGATTTTGTGGACATGATTGCCAAATTTTAAAAAATTTTAAAAACGTTTTTAATGTTTTTATTGGTTCCTTTTATTACAAATATTTTGTAATATTTTATGATATGTTGATGACACTCAGTTGTTAAGAGTGTACCCACGTTTGGGAAAAACACTTTAAAACACCCTAACCCTAACCCTAACCCTGTGAATGTTTCTTACAAAAAAAATTTTACATTCAACAATGTGTGTTCAATTCTTTATTTGACTTTCGGGGACCAGGTCTAAAGCTGTGTAAAGAAGCACTAAATGTATGATGGCTGTCCTATTCACATATTTACATGTTAATGAAAGCATTTTGGACACTGCCATATGCGAGTTGCTGGAGGTGTCAATGAAATGTTAAAGATCCCAACAGTTTTAACGCATATCACAGTGCGATCTGACATTTCATACAGGATCGGATCATACAAGTGGGAACGACTGTGCGATCCTATCCTGATGCAGCTGAATAAATGCATCATGTGCGACTTTTGTGCGAGTGCAGTGCGAATTGAGACATACACTTTGTATGGCTGCATTCGCACTGAACACGCACACAAGTCGCACATGACCCTTTATTTCTGATGTATCAGGATTGGATCGCACAGTGCTTCACACTTGTGTAATACAATCCTGTGGAAAAAGTTAGTGGCGGGTCACCCTTATGCGATGCAGGAAGGATGCAAAGTCGCAGACTTCCCGCATCGCATAAGTGTGACTCAACACTCAAGGTACTAGCAGTCCTAGGATTCAATATGGCATTGATATTGCCAGTAGCAATCAGTGTAGGGAGATCGGTGTAATCTATAGTGTATTGCTTGTTCGTTGCTCTAGTTCACTTTCCATTACCTATATATAACACTTTGAGATGAACAATGATCAAGTTTCACATAACACTGACATATCCTAACATTGGTGGGCATTGAGAAGGATGTCAGAAATGAACACAACATAACCGGTGTAGGTACGTTGTTAATACCCTAATGTATTATATGAAATATATAGTATGGGCAACTTCTGGACAATGACCACCAATGTAAGGTGACATTAGATGAACCTTGGGTGTGACCTAGTTCTCAATGTGACAGGGTTTGTGGAAATTTTGTGGGGTGCAGAAGGCCCTTGTATTTACACCACTGGCTCAAAAATAACACATGGCCATCATCACTTTGGATCAGCTGGTGAGAGACTACAGTAAAGAAACACACTGATGAATGTATTAACCCTTCCAAAGTCACACATATATAACACATGATTAACCCAAAAAATTATGTTTGGCATATGTGCCCAAATGATTAGAATCCACAATACAGAATCATTGCAATTTTTGTTTAATGTGTTCAAAAATCTTAGATCTATGACATTTATCTTGTTTGGAAATTATTTTTGAAGTTTATTGGTTGTGTGACAGTGATTGCTGCCAGGACACAGCTCCTCTCCCCACGAAATAGTCCAGATATTCCTGGCGGATCTGACGGGCCCTGTGTGATGCCAATCCTGACCGTCCAACTTGCATTGACGTCATGGACTCCACTTGGTCAGGAGTTTGGGCCTCTCCACTTGTACCTGGCATAGCAGGGTCAGTATCCAGTTGCTGCAATACATAATTGTGTACATTCCTGCGTAGGAAGTTGTGCAAAATGCAGCAACACAAGACCACATTATCCACTTTGTACAGTGCCAGGTGTATGGACGTCAGGAATATCCAGAACCGGTTGGCCATTATCCCGAAGGCATTCTCCACAACTCTGCGAGCTCTGGACAACCGGTAGTTGTAAATCCTTTGGTCGGGGGTGAGGTTCCTCTGAGGGTAGGGCTTCATGAGATGCTCCCCAAGCGCAAAAGCATCATCTGCGATAAAAACAAAGCTCATACCCTCAACAGTTTGCTCCCTGGATGGCAGGTTCAGAGTGCCGTTATGAAGACGACGAGCGAACTCCGTCTGCTCAATAACTCCCCCATCCGAATTGTGGCCATTTTTGCCAATATCCAAATAAATAAACTCATAGTTTGCATTAACTATGGCTAACATGACTATACTAAAAAATCCTTTATAATTATAATAAAATGTGCCGGAATTCGGAGGGGGGACAATGCGGATGTGCTTCCCATCAATAGCACCCCCACAATTGGGAAAATTCCGCTTCTCCAGAAATTGAGCAGCAATCTCCAGCCATTGCTCTGCGTTTGAAGGGAACTGTGGGGGAAAAAAAAAAAATTAGTGCTTGAGCACATCACATTATTAATTACACACACAGTTGTCTGTTAAATGCTTATGCAACTTATAAAAAATATAAACAACAGGAAGGCAAACGTTTGGATTTGGGGATGTAACATCTACATACATTTATTTTCAACCTCCTATTGTTCTTATATTGTAAAGGGCCATACACACTATAAGATTCTCTGAAGACTTTTTCGTGCAGATTTACCTTTTCTATGTAGTGCAAGTGCCTGCCAGATTGCATAGGATTTGAAAGTGTTTGTTTGACCTCATATTATTTGGTTTTGGTAAATCGGAAGGATAAATTGTTCTGACAATCTTATAGTGTGTATGGCCCATTATACTCACAAGCTAGAGCTGAAATTTACAAACTACGGCCCTCCAGCTGTTGCAGAACTACACATCCCATGAGGCCTTGTAATTCTATGACATTCACAGACATGACTAGGCATGATGGAAATTGTAGTTCCTGAACAACTGGAGGGCCATAGTTTGAAGACCTCTGAGCTTGAGCTTTGGTATATGCTGACTTTGAGATTTAGCATGTGGGTGGGGGGATGGGTAAGTAAAACTATGCATTTATACATCAATAAGGGCTTGTGGTCAGTGAAGGTTTTAACATCATTACATAAACATACACAATCATAGGTGGGAATGGATGGACTGATGTATTTAAGATAAATCATAAACTAGGTAATAAAACATTAGACAAGGAATAATTGTTTGAGGGAAAGTAATAAAATGACCCCAATTCAAAATACTGTTAACAGGCAATGCGTTTAGGGACACATAGGAGAGAATGGTGGGGTGGTTAGTGGGTAATTTTATAAATGGTTAAGATAATCTACATCTTTACTACTATGTGCATGCGGACAGAGGGTAGTTTACAAATAATGGCCTGTGTCAATTGCTGTACATCCAAAAACATCATAATTCGGGTGAAACGACTAATACATGTAATGTAAAAAATAAAACATACCTTGATATAGTCTTTCTGCAAGACCTTGATGATGGCAGAGCATGTCTCAGGGATGATGACTCCAAGTGCTTGGGGGGGAGATGCCTGTGGTGAACCTCAGATCCTGCACGCTTCTCCCTGTTGCAAGATACCTCAAAGTCGCAATTAACCTTTGCTCAGGAGTAATTGCAAGCCACTTACAAGTATCCTGCTTCAGAATATAGGGGGACACCAGGGCAAGAAGACGGTAAAAGATGGGATCCGTCATCCTCAATAATTCCTGAAGTCATCAGGATTATTTTCCTGGAGCTCCCTCAGCAAGGACATATGAGAAAATTGATCACGGTTAAGCAACCAATTTTTCGTCCAGGAGGTCCGCTTCTTCTTCCTATTGCTCGTATGTCGTCTCAGAGCCAAAACTCCAACACTAACGACAGCAACGGTCGAATTCACGGTCGCCATAATAAATTCTCGAACGATGTCTCGGAAAATAGCGAAATGCCGTCAACCAAACAAATGCTACCGAAATCAGCGCGAGATGCCCAGAAGGGTCACGGCCAAACACTCACTTCCTCTTTTGTAGCGGCGAACGTGCGTGGAACGTAGTGACGTCATTTTCTGTCGGCAGACAAATGTCCTGGGCAAGTTTTGAGCACTTTTCAACAGACAAACAACAAACACGCCAGCCGTGAACATTTGTCAGCCGATTTGTCGGCCGACGATCGGTACGTGTGTACGGGGCTTTATTTAGGCATACAATTGACACCGTCCTTACATACATTGTATAACAGTAACTATCCGCCCCTCTTTACTCGACTGCTGGCTGACATGGATAGGTGGCTGCTCCACCCTCCGTCATGGTTTGGCAGACTACACTCTGTCAAAATGAATATCTTGCCTAAAATCTTATACTTGTTTCGCACATTGCCTATTGCCTTATGCAGACGTGATATCCAGAGGTTACAGAGCAAACTATTGTCCTTTATCTGGGGGAATAAGAGACCTAGGGTGAACAGGAGAACGCTTTTGACTCCTAGAACTAGGGGTGGCTTGGGGGTGCCGGATTTGATGAAGTATTACTATGCAGCACAACTGGCCCAATTAGCACAATTTCACTCCAGTGACCCCCACCCTATCTGGATGCAGCTGGAGGCGCGCTCTGTTCCGGGTAAATTGATCTCTCATTTATTGTGGCAACCGCCTAAAGAGCGCCCCCCGTTTTATGCCCGGCACTGTCCCATTCTCTGGCCGTCTGGGACGGATTGTCCAAGGCACATAATTTTAAATCGCTCCACACTCCTCTAGCTCTTGTGCTCAACAACAGCGGGTTCCCCCTGGGTCTCTCTCCCAGTTCCTTCCAGTGGTGGACAAATAAGGGGCTTCTACGGATAGCGGATCTCTGTGACCACAGGGGTATACTAACGAGACAGGCATTAATTGAGAAATACGCTTTACCTACGTCTGAATTTTATCGTTTTAACCAAATTGTGCACTTCCTAGTACTTTGTCTCAGGTTTCCGATTTAACTACTATGACTCCCATGGAATTTCTCTGTCGGAAATATGACAAGCTTCATGGCTATATCTCCATACTCTATAATATGTTGTCTGAATCTTCTGTGAAACTGACATACATGGCTCAGTGGGAGGCCGACCTGCAGGAGGGCATCGAGCTGGTCGACTGGCGAATCATGGCTCAGGCCGCCTCCAAATCATTGATTAATACCTCAATTATTGATGCGAACTACAAAGTGTTGTTGCGTTGGTATATGGTATCGGCGAGAATCTCGAAATTTGTACCTGGCGCATCTTCCTTGTGCTTCCGTGGCTGCGGTCAGGAAGGAACTATGTTCCACATTTGGTGGCAATGCCCTAAGGCGCGCCGCTATTGGATAAGAGTGTATAACTTTATATACACCCTTACACAAGTTAACCTGCCTAAATCCCCACAACAAGCTTTGCTGAGATTGAAGGTGGACGCTGCCGCGGGGGCTCAGAGAAGGCTCATTTTGTTTATTTTTACGGCTGCCAAGATAACGCTAGCACGATCCTGGAGATCTCCAGTCCTGCCGTTCGACCAGCTCCGCCATAAACTTACCTGGATAATGCTCAATGAACGTATGTCGGCCATGCTAAATGATAAAATGAAACAGTTTGATAAGGTATGGGAGCCGTGGCTCCGATATCTCACTGGGGGCAGCTAATGGAGTCTGGGGCATCGGGGGTTTGGGGACATAGGGGCGGGGGGCTGGGTGGGGTCTTTCTAATTCTCTTCCTACTACTTTTTTCCTTTCTCCTCTCTTGCTATTCCATCTTATTCCTATCTCTTTAGCCTTATGGGCATGTACCGTTAGCCCACTTAAATCTTCACACGTTCAAACCCTACAAGCAATTACATAGACAGCATTGGGGTCGGGATATGGCAGTGGGCCGAATAGCTTTTATTACTTCCCATGTTTTTTACTTGCTGCAGTAGGATGCTCATATTCCCATTGCCTGTCCTGGTTAGGTATTGTTATGTAGCCTGTGGTACTGCATGTAAATTTTTCGCTATATTTGGTCTCTGTTACGCAGTGACTGCCTATGCTGCGAGTGCCTTTTTCTTTTTTTTTTCTTTTCTTTTTTTTTCTATTTTTTCTCTACGTTAATGTTTTGTAATTGCAGTAGGATAATTGAGACTGTTATGCTCATGTTGACGGTATTCCTTTCTGTACCTTTGATGTTGCTTCTATTTCTCATGAAAATTTCAATAAAAACCATTGAAAATAAAAAAAAAAAAAAAAAAAATTGTAATTTTCCTGAAACTTAGGGCAAAATATAAAATACTCCGTGGACTATACTATATGCCTCTCAGCAAATAGCTTTGGGTGTCTACTTTCCAAAAAGGGGTCATTTGGGGGGTGTTTGAACTGTCCTGGCATTTTATGCTCAATCTTAGCCACACATTACCCACTCTTCTCTAACCACTTGAAGACCAAGCCTTTTCTGTGACTTTTTGTTTACATGAAAAAATATTTTTTTTTACTAGAAAATTACTTTGAACAGCCAAACATTATATATTTTTTTGAAGCAGAGGCCCTACAGAACAAAATGGTGGATGCTGCAATTTTTTTTGTCACACGGTATTTGTGCACAGATTTTCCAAACGCAATTTTTGCGAAAATAAAAAACACTTTTTTATATTTAATGCAGAAATACACTATATAATTCCTAATTGTTTGGTAAAATTTAAAACATGATCTTATGCCGAGTACATAGACATCAAACATGACATGCTTTAAAAATTACGCACACCCGTGCAGCGGCAACAAACTACGCGTGGTTTTAAAAGCCTTTAAAAGTCTTTACAGGTTACCACTTTGGACTTACAGAGGAGGTCTACTGCAAGAATTACTGCCCTCAACCTGGCATCCGCGGCGATACCTCACATGCATGGTGCAATTGCGGTTTACATATGACACTAGACCAAAGCTTGCGTGCAAGCACGGGGGACAGGGGGGCTTGATTTTTTATTTTTTTTATTTAGCTTTTTTATGTTATTTTGACACCTTTACTTTCATTTTTATTGTTATCACAGTGAATTTAAATATCCCCTATGATAGCAATCTGTAGTGACAGATACTCTTTTTTTTTTTTAAATTGGGGTCCTTTAAACTCTAGATCTCTCCTCTGACCTTAACGCACCTAAATTGGTGTGATAAAATGCTTTCCCAATTTCCCAATGGCGCTGTTTATTTCTGGCGAAACAGAAGTCATGAAATGCTCGTAGCTTCCGGTATTAGGCCATAGAGATGATTGGAGCTCTATGGTTAGATAACTGAACAACCGACTGCACTCTCTGGTTAACCGGTGGGACAGGAGAGCCCGAGAAAAACCGAAGAAGGCGGCGGGAGGGGGGGGGAGTCCCCTCCCACTGCATGTAAAAGCAGTCTAGCTGCCAATTATCCGCTAGGATTGCTTTTACATGTAAGCCGACCGCTGGCTGTAAAAAACGATACCAAGATGATGCCTAAATCTGCAGGCATCATCCTGGTATAACCACTCAAAGTCCAGCAACGTACCAGTACATTGCTGGTCCTTGTTTGGCATATAGTGTAGGCTTTTTTTTTTTTTTTTCATGCAGCCTGTGGGCTGAACGAAAAAAAAGAGAACCTATCAGAAATCACCACAGGCAAATTGTGTAGTATACACACCATTAACCGCCCAAACATCCAAACCCACTTATTTAATGTTCCATATTCCACGTATACCTAAAGGTATTTTAACTGCAGTGGTGAAATCAACCTACCACAGTGCTGCCATCAGAGGTATCCATATATGCTGAGCGCAAACGCTGTTTGTGTCAGAATATATAAAATCAGTGTGGCAGCCGATGGGTACCTACAAGAGAAACAAGTTAACAAAAGAATGAAAAACAAACAAATTACAGGAAAAGTACAGTAGGAAGAGTAGAAGAACATAAAAATAACTTAGACGACAACTATTTTTGTTTTTTTTATTTTTGTTTTTTTTTTGTAATTTTTATTTTATGTTTTTATGTATTTTTTTTGCACTTTATTTTTTCTTCAACGTTAAAGTTCCACGTTCCAGGTTAGGGTCTCTCAAAATGACGATAGCCATCGAACATCTTTTGAGACCCTGTGTAAATGTGCCCTAAACTGTGCCGTGCTGTACCCTACGCTAATAATCCACTAGTGTGTGGTAGCGACGGAAACAGTCACTGTGGCAAAGACCAGGTCGGTCAGGACAGTCGGGACAATAATGTCATGCCTAAATTTGCGCTTGCTGCAGACACGGCATCTTTTTTGGGGGTATCTTTGGGTAGGGGTACTCGGGAGGAATTCCGAAAAAATGCCTCTCATGCAGCCGGCTCACTGCATCTGGTTGGGGAATTTGGGGAGGAGCACCAGCTGGTTACAAAAGGGATCTGATTATCTCTTCCTGGTAGTGAAAAAAGGATAATGTTCCGGCAGACGCTTTGTATAACACAAAAGTGTTGTAAATAGCCAATTGAAATAGGTATACAGACACTTTTTTGTACCAGCGTCTGGTCGTTGAAGTCCACCCCTCCCATTTTACGGTTATAGTCATGGACACAGAGGGGCTACTCAACGACAACACAGGTGACCGTAGTAATTTCGACTGCCGTGTCTGGGTGAATGGAGGACAGAACGAAAACGTTCCGTTTGTCCCTCCACTTCACTGCAAGAAATTCATCGCACCTCAAGCAGGCTCTCTCCCCCGGACTCAGTGGGGCATTTACTAGCCATTGGGGGAAGCCCCGGTGATTAGATCGCATGGTGTCACAAGCGCCAATTTGTAATTGAAAGAGGTGTCTAAAAAGTGGCACGCTTGAATAAAAATTGTCCACTTACAAGTACCCTTTTCGAATAAGGGTGACACCAAGTCCCAAACTACCTTACCGCTGCTCCCTATGTAGTCTGGGAAGTCGGGGGGCTCCACAGTGCTATCTTTTCCCTCATAGACACGGAAACTAACTGTATAGCCTGTGGCCCTGTCACACAGCTTGTACAGTTTGACCCCGTATCTGGCACGTTTGCTGGGGAGATACTGTTTCATAGCAAGGCGGCCAGTAAACTTTATCAGGGACTCGTCAACGCAGACATTTTGTTTGGGAGTAAATAAGGCTGCAAACCGCTGATTGAGGTGGTCTACGAGGAGCCGAATTTTGTGGAGCTGATAATATTCAGGGTCTCCCAGAGGATGACAGAGTTCATTGTCGTTGAAATGCATGAACCAAAATATTTGTTCGTATTGAGCCCTGGACATAGCAGCAGAGAACACGTCCATTTGATGAATTGGGTCAGTGGCCCAATATAACCGCAATTCATTCTTTTTTGTAATGCCCATGTTGAAGGATAGGCCCAGAAAGGTCTTAAAATCGGAAACCGTTATAGGATTCCAGGCGAATGGTCTGGCAAGGGGTGAATTTGGGTTGGCGGCGATGAATTGACGTGCATATTAATTTGATTGATCCACAATAGATCTGCAAAGATCTTCAGTGAAAAACAGGTCAAAAAATTTAAGGGGATTAAAACCAGCTGTTTCCACTCGAATTCCGGGTTGAGCAGTGAATGGGGGAAGTACTGGCGCTGTAGAATCTGTGGGCTGCCAATTAGGATATGCCATCGCTTCAGGGAGGACACTATGGGCTCTATAGGTCTGTCTTCGAATACGCGGTGGCTGCAGGCCACTACTCGTGCTAGCCACCGCACCAGCTTCAACTACACTTATGGGACTCGCCACGTCACCAAGTCTTACTGCAGTGCTAGTTGTACTAGGTCCAGGGTGTACTAGGCCGCTCGTGCTTGCCAGATCACGAGAAGTGTGAGCTGCACTAGTACTGGCACTCTGCTGCATACGAGAAACATCTGGTTCTTGCATCTCAGCAACTCCAGAATGGGTCGGGCACGCCTGACCTTAGCAGGGACCCATCTGTTGTCGGAGCTGCCTGTCAGGGAGCCACTGCTGTCTACAGGTTCATATACTGACCCTGAGTCTGCAAGTGAGGCTTCACCATCGCTCTCATCTGACATGGTCAGTATACTGTAGGCCTCTGCACTACTGTACCACTGTTTGGACATTTTATCAACTAAATTTACCGGTACAGTAGTGTGACTAACAGGTAAAAAAACGTTTTTATACCGTTTTATCCTTTTTTATTGTGGTTTTATGTCTTTAGAATTGGGTATATGGAACATGAATTGAATATTTACATTGATTTTATGTTTTCATTGATTTTACCTGATATTATTGAGTTTACTTGGCGCTAATTTTAATGTACTGTAATTTATTGCGTTTTAATATTGATATTATTGATATTGATTTTATGATGATTTTATGGTATTTTATCTGTATTCCAGCTTCATTGACTGTTTGATTGTATTGTTATTTGCACATAATATTTATTATTATGTGTGGTCCTGTGATCCCATTTATTGTGAATATGGTGTCACAGAAGTACTTATGAATGTCGATATCTATAGTAGTTTATTGCAATATAGCCATAAAAGTTCTTCGAGATATACACTGGCCCAGTTACCTGAGTTTGGGGATAAGGCTGGTTGTTACTGCTGCAACCCGAATTGTAGTTATTGTGAATTGTATATCCAATGACCTATATGGATTTGACCACTAGAGGGAGTATTAAATCCTATACGATCCGTGTATGCTGTACCATCGGTATCATAGTAAAAAGGATTAAGCTTAAAACAGGAAGAGTGTAAGGGGCTAGGCAGTTTTCTGCTGACAGTTCCCATAATTCAGGTGGCTGGAAGCCAGTGTGCACATCCTGTCCCGCATTACTTCCGGATTACGGAGGTGGGCGGGCTACGAGCTCCCTATTTAGTTGGATGGCCGTGCCGTATAGCCATGCCCCCGTGGCGAAGTCGGAAATGACGAAACGCGTCGGGGCGTGGCTATATGGTGTCCACTAGAGAGTGTTTGATGACAGTGAAGTGCTCTGGGGTCCTGTGTATGTAGCGCGAGCCGCGGACCGCACATTTGGGCTATCAGATCCGGATCCAGTCTATTGATATATGCTTTACAAGTCTTTTTAACAAGTGAGTGTGATACGTATTGTTTTCTTCAATAAATCTGTGTTGAAACGGTATCACGCTATGGAGGTGTTCTTTGTTTTGTCGCCCACATACTATGTATGAGTGGAGAAAGTGTGCATCAGCTGCAGATACCGGTAGGAAGCTTTTGATTTATTCATGCTGCTTTTGCCTATTCCATGAGAGTGGTTAGGCATGGATCTCTGGTGAGTATGCATTTTGGCTAATTCTCCCAGCACTGGTGGTGGCGACATTCTATGGTGTTTCCTGTAATTGGCACCAAAAAGATCACTCATTGAGAGACTTCACAATACTCTGGCACTTAACAAAGGACTTGTTTGAAGGACCTTTTAATTGCTGTATTGATACATATTATATTTTATCATATTTATGTGTATGCTATTTATGCACTTTTTGCACTTTATGACAGGAGGGTAACACCATCCTTGCGCTACTGAAATTCTATAGAAATATTTGATGCTTTTCTGTGATGAATTTTATTTTACGTATGATTTCATTTTGAAGTAGTAGCACTACATTGATTTCTATTTTTAAACATCCCGTAAGTGCAGAGGATCACATTAGCCTATTGAAGTGGTTGTTCTGTGGTATTATCATAGGTAAACAAGCTCCTGGTTGTCAAGGACTATTTGGTGACTACAAAAAAAAACTGCTAGTGCTAGCAGAGATCAGGCCTGACTCTGCTAACGTAGCGGTTTTGTGTGATTTGTGTTTTTTGCAAGTGACAGTAATCTATTGATTACTGCACTTGCCTGAGTAGGGTGGGCTGGGCAGAGGGGCTAAACGCAGGTGCTGGCAGGAATCAGTGCTGATTGTGCAAGCACCGCGTTTTGGGAACACTAAACTATGGAGACGTTAGTATAGTTCTGATCAGAGATTGATCTGTTTAAACACTATACTAGTAAAGGAGGTGTGTGTGTATGTGTGTGTGTGTGTGTGTATATGTGTGTTAGTGTTTACACAAAAATAACTACGCTAGGCACACCAAAAAAATTGAGAAGTGATAAATAAATAAAAACAATAATGAAAAATTATACACAAAGCTGCAGCTGTAGTGGGAAACACCAAATAGTAAATGCAAAGAGTAAAGCTGCGCTAAATTGAAATAAATGTTATTACAACATATACATAAATGTGAATTAAAAATTAAAATAAATCAGTGAACAATCTAGTTCAAATTCCATTTCACAGTGTCCATAAATTAATACCACAGTGTTCGTGATTAATCAAAATCATCAAAGGAATCCAAGAAAAACGTAAATTAAAGATAAAGTCCAAATGAGATGTGCAATGTGCAAGAAACAGAAATCCTCCACCGCAATACTGTCACTTCTTCCTCAACGATGACAAGTGCTAAAGCCACGCTATGCGCTTACCAGAATGAAGGTGTAAACAAGCACTTCAGTACACTCCAAAAGTATGGCTCCAATCAGCTCCAATGGGCATCCCTCTAATCCCTCCTATCAGTCAAGCCAGATGGTGAACCGCGATCATGAAACAGCACAGCAATGAAGACAGTCCGGGTCAGAGACTCTCCTTTTTAGTTGGCCTAGGTCAGTGATCACATTTATTTCAATTTAGCGCAGCTTTACTCTTTGCATGTGTGTTAGTGTACTTGACTCTAACTGGCGCTAAATAACGGTGGTGTGGAGGGACCCTGACGCTAACTAGCCTAAGTAGCGTCACCCGTGACACTAATACAGTGATCGGTAATCACTGTATATAGTGAACACTGTGACAGGGCAGTGAAGGGGTTAACTGGGGGAGATCAAGGGGTTAAACCTTAATAGGGGATAGATGGCGGGTGGCCTAAACCTATTTGGGCCTAGCGCAAGCGCAAACTGGGGTCACAAGTGACACTAATACAGTGATCAGTAGTTAGCTGATATACTGTATATATTAGTGCACTGTGTGATAGGGAGTGAAGGGGTTAACTGGGGGAGATCAAGGGGTTAAAAGTTTATTAGGGGATAGATTTCGGGTGCCCTAACCCTATTTGGGCCTAGCGCAAGCGCAAATTAGGGTCACAAGTGACACTAATACAGTGATCAGTATATCAGTAAAAAATGTAATATACTGCATTTAGTGCACAGTGTGATAGGGAGTGAAGGTGTTAACTGGGGGTGATAAAGGGGTTAAAACTTTATTAGGGGATAGATGGCGTGTGCCCTAACCCTATTTGGGTCTAGCGCAAGCGCAAACTGGGGTTACAAGTGACACAAATACAGTGATCAGTAAAAGATCTGTATACCACTGTATATAGTGTTCACTGTAAGGGGTTTGGGGGGGTAATCAAGGGGTTAAATGTGCCTATGTGAGGTAGTGTCAGTGTAGTGTTAGGTGGAACTCACGTTTTTGATGCTTCTCCTTCTTCTCCTGGAACCGAAAGGGCTTCAAGAGGGAAAATGACATCACTTCCCCTGCCTGTGTTTACATTACACAGGCAGGGGACATGATGCCATTGGCTAGAACCGAATACCAGATCCAGACCAAAAATTATTGGTTTGCATCTGGTGACTGATCGGTTCTCAGCCGAATCAGACCAGGATTGGCTTGCAGGGCGCGTGGGAGCCGTCGTGGCTCCTTAACAACTGATAATTACTTCATTCTTTTGTGTACATTTCAGTTGTCAGCAGGAGAATCCAGATCTGAAAGAACCAAGCCAGAAGTTATCAGTTTTAAGTATCGGTGCATTTGCAAATGGTTAGTATCAGCACTGATATAAAAAAAATAAACATCAAGCTCCCAATAAAAAGATGGCATGAAGAACACATAGTTTATTACAGTAGTGTCCTCTGCCCCCTTACATCATCCCCCACAGTAGTATCCTCTGCCACCCTTCATATCACCCCCACAGTAGTGTCCTCTGCCCTCCTGCACATCACCCCACCCCCACAATAGTGTCTTCTTCTGCCCCCCATAGCAGTGTCCTTTGCACCTTTTCCGCCACAGTAGTGCCCTGTATCCCCCCCCCCCCAAAAACAGTGTCCTCTGCCCCCATTCTTATCACCCACCCTCCCCCACTGTAGTGTCCTCTGCCCCTTTTCCCTCCCCAAAACAGTGTCCTTTGCCCCCTTCAAATCACCCCACCCCTTACACTGTGTCCACTGCCCCCCCACAAGTGTCCTCTGTCCTCTTAAAGCAGTGTTCTTTGCCTCTCCATCCTCCAAAGCAATGTCCTCTGTCCATTTCTCATCACAATCCCTCCTTCTAATTTGTCCCTCATTTTGGTCTTATCTATATAGTTGTATATAAAATGCACTAATTAACTTTCAAATAGTGTTTCCCAGTAGTGTTGAGCGAACACGGACTGTATTATTCGGGTCCGTACCGGATAATTGGATTTTTGTTACCCGGACCAGGACCCGAAAACTTTACTGTATGTTCGGGTTTAAAATCTGTGTTCGGTAATTTTATTTCCTGTTTTGTATGTAATGGCGCGGTTTTAATGGTGGGCTTTCAACAGCCAATCAACAAGCGTTTAACTGGTGTGCCATAGAAGCCATCACAGCCATGCCTACTAATGGCATGGCTGTGATTGTCCAGCTGAAGCATGTGACCCAGGTCTTTATAAGCTAGAGACACAGCGCGCTGTGCGTCAGTCTGTTCTAGTGTAGGGAGAGAGCACACACAACGGTGCTGGCTGCTGCTGATTAGGGACAGACAGGGAAAAAAAACATTGTGCCCGAAAAGAATGCAGGGACAGCTCGGAGTGTAGGCAGGGAAAGATAGAAAAGCATTTTAGGGACAAGCTGGAGAGAGTAGGCAGGGAGAGATTAGGAGACACAGGACAGAACAATCGTCCGTTAGCGATCTACATAGATTTTGCTGTGTGGGGGGTGGTGCAGTGAACGATCTTTTTGCCCTCACTTGAGCCCACTGAGGAGGAGGAGGAGGGAGAAAAAAAAATATTTTTATCAGTCTGTTGTGTGCAGCGTTCAGCTATATTTTACTACAGAGTGCTATTTAAAAATTACAAATTTAAAGGGGAATTTTTTTTTTCTTCCCTTTATAGCCTGCTGCTGACCGTGACATAAAACATAAGACACTGCTGTGTTCACATGTGCTATTGAAAAATCACCAATTTTATATACTCTTTTCTATTTCGCTATTCAATATACACCCTTTTGTGGTGAAAAAAATTAAATTGCGGCATAGTCTGTATCGGTACGTGTGAGATACACCTTTTTATATACTTTTTTCTATTCCGCTATTCAATATACACCCTTTTGGGGTAAAAAAAATTAAATTGCGGCATAGTCTGTATCGGTACGCGTGAGATACACCTTTTTATATACTTTTTTCTATTCCGCTATTCAATATACACCCTTTTGGGGTGAAAAAAATGTAATTACGGCATAGTCTGTATCGGTACGTGTGAGATACACCTTTTAAATTTGTTTGGCGCATCTCCTTCCACCGCCGAGGATTGCAGGGCGCTTCAGTTTGCCTCCTGTTCTGAACTCCTCCTACTCCTCTTCCTCATCCTCCCTTTAGGGTACAACAGATTGTAATCGGGGCCTAGTCTGTGTTTATACGTGTGAGATACACCATTTTATATACTTTTTTATATTCCGCTATTCAATATACACCCTTTTGGGGTGAAAAAAATTAAACTGCGGCATAGTCTGTATCGGTACGTGTGAGATACACCTTTTAAATTTGTTTGGCGCATCTTTTTTCCAACCGCCGAGGATTGTAGGGCGCTTTAGTTTGCCTCCTGTTCCGAACTCCTCCTACTCCTCTTCCTCTTCCTCCCTTTAGGGTACAAAAAATTGTAATCGGGGCCTAGTCTGTGTTTGTACGTGTGAGATACACCGTTTTATATACTTTTTTCTATTCCGCTATTCAATATACACCCTTTTGGGGTGAAAAAAATTAAATTGCGGCATAGACTGTATCGGTACGTGTGAGATACACCTTTTAAATTTGTTTGGCGCATCTCCTTCCACCGCCGAGGATTGCAGGGCGCTTCAGTTTGCCTCCTGTTCCGAACTCCTCCTACTCCTCTTCCTCATTCTCCCTTTAGGGTACAAAAAATGGTAATCGGGGCCTAGTCTGTGTTTGTACGTGTGAGATACACCGTTTTATATAATTTTTTCTATTCCGCTATTCAATATACACCCTTTTGGGGTGAAAAAAATTAAATTGCGGCATAGTCTGTATCGGTACGTGTGAGATACACCTTTTAAATTTGTTTGGCGCATCTTCCACCGCCGAGGGATTGCAGGGCGCTTCAGTTTGCCTCCTGTTCCAAACTCCTCTTCCTCATCCTTCCCTTTAGGGTACAAAAAATTGTAATCGGAACCTAGTCTTTGTTTGTACGTGTGAGATACACCGTTTTATATACTTTTTTCTATTCCGCTATTCAATATACACCCTTTTGGGGTAAAAAAAATTAAATTGCGGCATATTCTGTATCGGTATGTGTGAGATACACCTTTTTATATACTTTTTTCTATTCCGCTATTCAATATACACCCTTTTGGGGTGAAAAAAATTAAATTGCGGCATAGTCTGTATCGGTACGTGTGAGATACACCTTTTAAATTTGTTTGGCGCATCTTCCACCGCCGAGGATTGCAGGGCGCTTCAGTTTGCCTCCTGTTCCGAACTCCTCCTACTCCTCTTCCTCATCCTCCCTTTAGGGTACAAAAAATTGTAATCGGGGCCTAGTCTGTGTTTGTACGTGTGAGATACACCGTTTTATATACTTTTTTCTATTCCGCTATTCAATATACACCCTTTTGGGGTGAGAAAAATAAAATTACGGCATAGTCTGTATCGGTACGTGTGAGATACACCTTTTAAATTTGTTTGGCGCATCTCCTTCCACCGCCGTGGATTGCAGGGCGTTTCAGTTTGCCTCCTGTTCCGAACTCCTCCTACTCCTCTTCCTCATCCTCCCTTTAGGGTACATAAAATTGTAATCGGGGCTTAGTCTGTGTTTGTACGTGTGAGATACACCATTTTATATACTTTTTTCTATTCCGCTATTCAATATACACCCTTTTGGGGTGAAAAAAATTAAATTGCGGCATAGTCTTTATCGGTACGTGTGAGATACACCTTTTAAATTTGTTTGGCGCATCTCCTTCCACCGCCGAGGATTGCAGAGCGCTTCAGTTTGCCTCCTGTTCCGAACTTCTCCTACTCCTCTTCCTCTTCCTCCCTTTAGGGTACAAAAAATTGTAATCGGGGCCTAGTCTGTGTTTGTACGTGTGAGATACACCGTTTTATATACATTTTTTCTATTCCGCTATTCAATATACACCCTTTTGGGGTGAAAAAAATTTAATTACGGCATAGTCTGTATCGGTATGTGTGAGATACACCTTTTAAATTTGTTTGGCGCATCTCCTTCCACCGCCGAGGATTGCAGGGCGCTTCAGTTTGCCTCCTGTTCCGAACTCCTCCTACTCCTCTTCCTCATCCTCCCTTTAGGGTACAAAAAATTGTAATTGGAGCCTAGTCTGTGTTTGTACGTGTGAGATACACCGTTTTATATACTTTTTTCTATTCCGCTATTCAATATACACCCTTTTGGGGTGAAAAAAATTAAATTGCGGCATAGTCTGTATCGGTACGTGTGAGATACACCTTTTAAATTTGTTTGGCGCATCTTCCACCGCCGAGGATTGCAGGGCGCTTCAGTTTGCCTCCTGTTCCGAACTCCTCCTTCTCCTCTTCCTCATCCTCCCTTTAGGGTACAAAAAATTGTATTCGGGGCCTAGTCTGTGTTTGTATGTGTGAGATACACCGTTTTATATACTTTTTTCTATTCCGCTATTCAATATACACCCTTTTGGGGTGAAAAAAATTTAATTGCGGCATACTTTGCATATTTGACTGTGAGATACACCCGTGGGATACTGTTGTTGTTTTGTTCCGCTATTCAATAAACACCTTTCTAGGGCAAGCTTATAAATTACAGAACTTCAAATAGGGGCCGTGGCCTGGGTCGTGGTGCTGCTGGTAGAGCTCCTGTTGCAAGGAGAGGACGTGGTCGATCTGTGCCAGCTACACGCACAAGTGAAACACCCTGCAGCAGTATTTGGTAGGGCATCATGCGCCTCTACAAGTGTTGAGGCAAGAACAAGTACAGGTGATAGTAGATTGGGTTGCTGACAGTGCCTCCAGTTCCTTCACATTGTCTCCCACCCAGTCTACTGCAGAAAGGTTTAGAGTTGGCACCTGCAGCCGATGTCCAACCGTCTTTCCCCTCACCCCCTTGCAAATCAGGCAAGCAGTCTGAGGCCCAAGTCATGCAGCAGTCTCTTTTTCTTTTTGATGACTCTGTCAGCAGGGTTTCCCAGGGCCATCCACCTAGCCCTTCCCCAGAAGTAGAAGAGATTGAGTGCAGCGATGCCCAACCACTTATTTCTCAAGATGAGTACATGGAATGACCATCGCAGCACGTCTCCGATGATGACGAAACGCAGGTGCCAACTGCTGTGGCACTCAGAATTGTGGAGACCGACAAGGAGGGCAGGGGTGAAGACTGGGTGGAAGATGATGTGGAGGACGATGAGGTCCTCGACCCCACATGGAATGAAGGTCATGCAGGTGACCTGAGTAGTTTGGAGGAAGAGGCGGTGGTCGCACAGTGCCACCAGCACAGCAGAAGAGGGAGCAGGGTGCAGAAGCGGAGCGGCCATGCCCTAGACACTACGCCTGCTACTGCCCAACGCAGCAAGGGACCGAGCGCACCAAAGTCAGGTCAAAGGAGTTCTCTAGCGTGGAAGTTCTTCAGACAATGTGCTGATGACAGGACACGAGTGGTTTGCACCCTGTGCAATCAGAGCCTGAAGCGAGGCATAAACCTTCTCAACCTGAGCACAACCTGCATGATCAGGCATCTAATTGCAAAGCACGAGCTGCAGTGGAGTAGACACTTTCAAAACCAAGAAAGGTCCCTGGCTCCTCCTGCTTCCTCTTCTGCTGCAGTCTCGGCCTCTTCATCCACCTCTGTAGTGATACCGGCACCTTCCACCCCGCAAACAGAGGATCTGTTAGCAACACCACCTGGGTCACCAACCATCTCCACAATGTCCCGTGGAAGCGTTCAGCTTTCCATCTCCCAAACACTTCAGAGAAAGAGGAAGTACCCCCCTACCCACCCACAATCTTTGGCCCTGAATGCCAGCATTTCAAAATTCTTGGCCTTTGAAATGCTGTCACTCCGTCTGGTGGAGACGCACAGTTTTAAAAGCCTTATGTCGGTGGCTGTCCCACAGTACGTCGTGCCCAGCCGCCACTACTTTTCCAGGCAAGCCATCCCTTCCCTGCACAACCAAGTGGGGGAAAAAATCAGGTGTGCACTGCACAACGCCATCTGTGGCAAGGTCCACCTAACTACCGATACGTGGACCAGTAAGCACGGTCAGGGGCATTATATCTCTCTAACGGCACACTGGGTAAATGCAGTGGCGGCTGGGCCTGAGGCGGATAGCAATTTGGCGGATGTCCTTCCACCACCGAGGATTGCAAGGCGCTTCAGTTTGCCTCCTGTTCCTAACTCCTCCTACTCCGCTTCCTCATCCTCTACCGCCTCCTCATCCGGTCAGCGTAACACCTTCACCACCAACTTCAGCACAGCCAGGGGTAAATGATAGCAGGCAGTTTTAAAACTTGCCTGTTTGGGGGGAAAAAACCACACACCGCGCATGAGTTGTGGAGGAGCATGAAACAGCAGACCGATGAGTGGTTTCTGCCAGCGAGCCTCAAGCCCGGCCTGGTGGTGTGCGATAACGGGCAAAATCTCATAGCAGCTCTGGGCCTAGCCGGTTTGACGCACATCCCTTGCCTGGCGCATGTGCTGAATTTGGTGGTGCAGAGGTTCCTTAAAAATTACCCCGATATGTCAGAGCTGCTGCAGAAAGTGTAGGCCGTCTGTGCGCACTTTCGGCGTTCTCACCCTGCTGCTGCTCGCCTGTCAGCGCTGCAGCGTAACTTTGGCCTTCCCGCTCACCGCCTCATATGTGACGTGCCCACAAGGTGGAACTCCACCTTGCACATGCTGGAAAGACTGTGCGAGCAGCAGCAGGCCATAGTGGAGTTTCAGCTGCAGCACGCACGCGTGAGTCGCTCTGCGGAACAGCACCACTTCACCACCAATAACTGGGCCTCCATGAGAGACCTGTGTGCCTTCTTGCGCTGTTTTGAGTATTCCACCAACATGGCCAATGCCGATGACGCCGTTGTCAGCTTAACTATCCCACTTCTATGCCTCCTTCAAAAAACGATTCGGGCGATGATGGAAGAGGATGTGGCACAGGAGGAGGAGGAGGAGGAGGGGGGAAGAGGGATCATTTCCAAGGCTTTCAGGGCAGTCATTCACAATTGGCTCCGAGGGTGGGTTCCTGCACCCACAAACGCCAGGTACACAATTGTCCAGCAGGGGCACAGTTCTGGAGGATGAGGAGGAGGAGATGGAACCATGTTCACAGCAGGGTGGCACCCAGGCCAGCTCATGGCCATCACTGGTGCATGGCTGGGGGGATACAGAGGACACAGACGATACACCTCCCACAGAGGACAGCCTTTCGTTGCCTCTGGGCAGCCTGGCACACATGAGCGATTATTTGCTGCAGTGTCTCCACAATGACCGCCGAGTTGCCCACATTCTAACTTGTGCTGATTACTGGGTGGCCACGCTGCTGGATCCCCATTACAAGGACAACGTACCGTCCTTAATTCACTCACTGGAGCATGATCGCAAGATGCGCGAGTACAAGCGCACGCTGGTAGACGCGATGCTGCTGGCATTCCCACCTGACAGCGGGGCCACAGTGGAAGCACAAGGCCAAGGCAGAGGAGGAGGAGGAGGAGGAGGAGGAAGAGGTCGCCAACGCAACCAGGGCACCGCCAGCACCTCAGAAGGCAGGGTTAGCATGGCCGAAATGTGGAAAAGCTTTGTCAGTACGCCACAACAAACAGCAGCACCAGCAGCTCATATGGAACGTCTTAGCAGGAGGCAGCATTTCACCAACATGGTGGAGCAGTATGTGTGCACACGCCTACATGTAGTGAATGACGGGTCTGCCCGATTCAACTTCTGGGTCTCCAAATTGGGCACATGGCCTGAGCTTGCCCTTTACGCCTTGGAGGTGCTGGCGTGCCCTGCAGCCAGTGTATTATCTGAACGTGTATTTAGCACGGCTGGGGGCGTTATCACAGACAAGCGCAGCCGCCTGTCCAGAGACAATGTGGACAAGCTCACATTCATTAAAATGAACCAGGCATGGATCCCACAGGACTTTTCCGTACCTTGTGCAGAATAGAGATGGATACCGACCTTACCCAGCCATTGTTCTATTTTTGATCTTTCTCACTCTTTTTGGGTGTACCCTAATTTAAAATGATTAAAAAAAGCAGTGTTGGCTACCTTGTCCCCCTCAACCGCCGCTTCCACCTACACCGCCACCTCAACCTCCCTCCTACTGCATATGGGCCTTGTCCTTCACAGATGAAGAAAATTGTTTTATTTTTCTGTTTGTTTTGTTGTTTTAAGTTATTTACCTATCCACATTTGTTTGCAGAGCACTTGCCATGCTCTTAACTACATTTTGCTGCCATTTGCAGCACTCTAGCCCTTCCCATTGGTTTTTTAGAGCCATTTTAGTGCCTGAAAGTTCGGGTCCCCATTGACTTCAATGGGGTTCGGTGTCCGGGTAAAGTTCGGAAAAAGTCCGGGTCACGGACCCGGACTTTTTTTCCAAGTTCGGCCAAACCCGCCGAACACGGACATCCAGGTGTCCGCTCAACTCTATTTCCCAGTGCTAAACCTTTCATCCAATTTCTAAATTGCTGCATTTGTAAATTTCTATAAGCCAGTATAAAGGAATAGTAGTGGTAAAAAAATCACTTCTGGATTTATCTAATCTTTTTTTAGTTTAACCCTTCCTGTCCGGCCTATAGCAGAATGACAGCTGGGTGGGGGATTAGTTATTCTGACTGGACATCATATGATGTCCAACAGAATAAGCCACTCGTGCATGCCCCCGGGGGCACGCAGAGTGGCAATCGGTGTTACAGTGTGTCGCTCCTACACACCGCATCTCCAATCTCAGTAAAGATCCTATGATGTAGGCTCTTTACCACGTGATCGATCGGCTGTGACCAATCACAGCTGATCACAGCTGTAACCAGGAAGTACCGGTAATTGGCTTTTCTCAGTTTGCTCTGACAAAGCGCGAGTAGAGGGGAGCCGATCAGTGGTTCTCCTGGCAGGGCATTGATTATCAGAGCAGCCCCCATCAGAGGTGCCCCCCCAGATGCCAATCAGTAATGCCTGTCAGTGCCCATCAGTTACCAATCAGTGCCCATCAGTAATGCCTGTTAGTGCCTCCTCATCAGTCCCGCCTATCAGTGCCCATCAGCGCCACCTATCAGCCCTCATCAGTGCCACCTATCAGTGCCCATCAGTGTCGCATGTTAGTGCCTCATCAGTGCCAGTCAGCGAAGGAGAAAACTTACTTATTTACAAAATTGTATAACAGAAACTGAGAAAAACTTTTTTTTTTCAAAAATGTTGGTCTTTTTTTTTTTAATTTGTTTAGCAAAAACTAAAAAACCCAATGGTGATCAAATACCACCCAAAGAAAGCTCTATTTGTGGGGAAAGAAATAATAAAAATGTAATATGGGTACAGTGTAACATGACCACGCAATTTTCATTTAAAGCGTGACAGTGCTGAAAGCTGAAAATTGTTCTGGGCAGGAAGGGGGTGAAAGTGCCCAGTATTGAAGTGGTAAATTATCTTTAACCACTTAAGCCCCGGAAGATTTTACCCCCTTCCTGACCAGGGCCTATTTTGCGATTTGGCACTGCATGATTTTAACGGACAATTGCACGGTCGTGCGACGCTGTACCCAAATTAAGTTGACGTCCTTTTTTCCCACAAACAGAGCTTCTTTTGGTGGTATTTGATCACCTGTGCGATTTTTTGATCCTGCGCTATAAACAAAAAAGAGCGACAATTTTGCAAAAATAACAATATTTTTCACATTTTTTTATATGAAATTCCACAAAAAAAATGTAAAAATCAAAACTTTTTAACATTTTAGGCCAATTTGTTTTCTGCTACATATGTTTGGTAAAAAAAATTGCAATAAGCGTATTTTGATTGGTTTGCGCAAAAGTTATTGCGTTTACTAACTAAGAGAAAGATTTTTGTCATTTTTATTTATTTTTTTTTTAAAGAATAATGGCGGTGATCTGCGATTTTGTTTGCGGGACTGCAACATTGCGGCGGACAGATCGGACCCTTGACTGACATTTTTGACACTTTTGGGGGTACCAGTGACATTACTACAGTAATCAGTGCTAAAAATATGCACTGTTACTGTAAAAATGACACTGGCAGGGAAGGGGTTAACTTTATTGGAGAAGGAGGGGTTAAGTGTGTCCCTAGGGGCCTGCTTCTAACTGTATAGGGATGTGGCTGTTTGTGTAACAACACAGAAATACGATCCTGCATAGCAGGACCGAATGATCTCTGTTATTACACAGGGGAGAATGACAGGTGGCTTTGTTTACATTAGCCGCCTGCCTTTCTCCCTCTCCACCCCACGATCGCGAGTGACTGGTGGACATCGGGTCTGCCGGTCACACGTGCGGGGGGGGGGGGTCCTCGAACGAGCGGGGGCGGGAGCGCGCCTCCGGCGGCGCTTGCTTGCTCCCTAGAGCCTCACAGGCTAGCGATGTTGCTTTGCCTGTGAGGGGCTGACTGCCGCAGTAAATATACTGACGGCAGTCGGCAAGTGGTTAAGGGGGCGTGGCAGGGGTGTGTGTCTTATGTCTACATACTCTTGCTTATAGATGTCCCTCATTCCCATCTCAAAAAGTTAGACGGTCATCTTAAGAGCATTATAGGCCCCGGGCAATGCAGTGCACTGGGGTCCCGTCTACACAATCACCCACGAGAGGAAAAAAAATGCTAATTATCGATAAGGCGATATTTATTTGTACATCAGTGCCAGGCTAATGACAGCTTCCAAGTTTGGCGGCTGGGTCCGGTGAGCACACACATGGACGGGAGTCACACTCGACTGTCTTGTGTGTGCCTGTTTCCATACAGGCATTCCTGCAGTTGTGGGCTCCCCCTCCATGGCCCAAGTGGCCTGACAGCAGCGCAGGGCCGACAGGTGCTTGCCACGGCCCTGCGGCGGTCGGTTCGCGGCAAATTTTGCTTGTTCGCTTCCCGCCAAATTTGCGAACATATGGCGTAGTTCGCGGCAGCCATATTTGTTTACATTGGGGAGAACTTTGACCTATGACACAGCCGTCAGGTGGAACGGGACAGCCAATTGAAACATTCCAGCACATGGACAGTCCCCCTACCCTATAAATAGACCTGACCTGGCGGCCATTTCACATTCCGCTTTTTGCCAGTTTAGGGAGAGGTCTGCTGTGCTCATCAGGGAGAGTTTGCTAGACACATATAGCGCTGTGAAGATCCACAAAAGTCCTTTTCAGGGCTGGTATTTCGGTATAGGTCTACTAGTATCTTTTGAGTTTAGGGAGCAGTATCCAGTGGTTGCTTTAGGGGCAGTTAGAGATTGGCTGCAGTCACACACATCGCTCTGTTAATGTCCACAAAAGTCATTTAAAGTGCTGCAATGTCGTTATAGGGTCTATTACAGTCTCTTTAGTATAGGGGCAGGTATCCAGTGGTTGCTGTAGGGGCAGTTAGAGATCGTCATCTGCAGTGACACAAATCGCTGTTAATGTCCACAAAAGTCATTTAAAGTGCTGCAATGTCGTTATAGGATCTATTACAGTCTCTTTAGTATAGGGGCAGGTATCCAGTGGTTGCTGTAGGGACAGTTAGAGATCGTCATCTTCAGTGACACAAATCGCTCTGTTAATGTCCACAAAAGTCATTTAAAGTGCTGCAATGTCGTTATAGGATCTATTACAGTCTCTTTAGTATAGGGGCAGGTATCCAGTGGTTGCTGTAGGGGCAGTTAGAGATCGTCAGCAGTGACACAAATCACTCTGTTAATGTCCACAAAAGTCATTTAAAAGGGCTGCAAATTTTTTGGTATTACCGTGCTGTGCACTAAAAAGGGGGGGGGGGGGGTGTGGGGGAGGGGGTTAATCCACAGTATAATATACTTTGTAGAAAGCATATTATAGTGGATTAGTAGTATTGTGCACTGTGCAGCATTGTGACAGGTGTGGTGGTGAGACTGAGCATTTCTGCAGCAACACTACACACAGTGACAAACTCCCTGGCCAATTATTTGTAGAACTGGTGTGATAGACCAGTGGCCCCCCAATACCACATTTGAAGTGGGGTGTTATCTGAGTATACTTTTACACGTGTATTTGTGTCCTGCAACATCATTGCCTCTTTTGCTGAGTGAAGTCTGATACACACAGTGCCAAACTCACTGGCCAATTTTTTCAACAACTGGTGTGATAAACCAGTGGCCCCCCCAATACCACATATTGAAGTGGGGTGTTATTTAACAGTATACTTTTCAAAGAGTGTATTTTAGTCCTGCAACAATATTGCCTCTTTTGCTGAGTGAAGTCTGATACACACAGCGCCAAACTCCCTGGCCAACTTTTTAAAACAACTGGTGTGATAGACCAGTGGCCCCCCAATACCACATATTGAAGTGCGGTGTTATCTGAGTATACTTTTACAAGTGTATTTGTGTCCTGCAACAATAATGCCTCTTTTGTAGAGTGAAGTCTGATACACCCAGTGCCAAACTCACTGGCCAATTGTTTCAACAACTGGTGTGATAGACCAGTGGCCCCCCAATACCACATATTGAAGTGGGTGTTATTTAACAGTATACCTTTCAAGGAGTGTATTTTAGTCCTGCAACAATATTGCCTCTTTTGCTGAGTGAAGTCTGATACACACAGCGCCAAACTCCCTGACCAATTTTTTCAACAACTGGTGTGATAGACCAGTGGCCCCCCAATACCACATATTGAAGTGGGGTGTTATCTGAGTATACTTTTACAAGTGTATTTGTGTCCTGCAACAATATTGCCTCTTTTGCTGAGTGAAGTCTGATACACCCAGTGCCAAACTCACTGGCCAATTTTTTCAACAACTGGTGTGATAGACCAGTGGCCCCCCAATACCACATATTGAAGTAGGGTGTTATTTAACAGTATACTTTTCTAAGAGTGTATTTTAGTCCTGCAAAAATTTGGCCTCTCTTGCTGTGTTGACTGTGCTACACACAGTGACAACAGTTACAGGCCAATTATTTGTAGAACTGGTGTTATAGACCAGTGGCCCCCAATACCACATATTGATGTGGGGTGTTATTTAACAGTATACTTTTCTAAGAGTGTATTTTAGTCCTGCAAAAATGTGGCCTCTCTTGCTGTGTTGACTGTGCTACACACAGTGACAACAGTTACTGGCCAATTATTTGTAGAACTGGTGTGATAGACCAGTGGCCCCCCAATACCACATATTGAAGTGAGGTGTTATTTAATAGTATACTTTTCTAAGAGTGTATTTTAGTCCTTCAAAAATTTGGCCTCTCCTGCTGTGTTGACTGTGCTACACACAGTGACAACAGTTACTGGCCAATTATTTGTAGAACAGGTGTGATAGACCAGTGGCCCCCCAATACCACATATTGAAGTGGGGTGTTATTTAACAGTATACTTTTCTAAGAGTGTATTTTAGTCCTGCAAAAATTTGGCCTCTTTTGCTGTGTTAACTGTGCTACACACAGTGACAACAGATATTGGCCAATTATTTGTAGAACTGATGTGATAAACCTGTGGCGCCCCAATACCACAGATTGAAGTGGGGTGTTATCTACCTTTTTCTAGATATACTGCGATTCTCTAGAGACTTTTGTCTCGGGGTAATTAAAAAACATGACAGGCAGAGGAAGAGGCAGAGACGTACGCAGGGGTGGTAGGGGTAGGGCAGGAGCAGTAGGCCGGAGACGTACGCAGGGGTGGTAGGGGTAGGGCAGGAGCAGTAGGCCGGAGCTTAACTGTGAAGTTTCAAAAGCCGTGTGCAATTACGACAAAGGACGCACCAGACTTGGTTGAGTGGGTCACTCAGCCTTCCTCTTCTGCACCCTCCTCATCCACCACTGCATACCCTCCACTTCAGTCACTGGAATTATTTTACAATCCATCACAAGACGTTTGCGATGCGCAGCCATTGTTGGCATTGGATCAGGAAGAGGAGGTAGCAACAGCCGCCACTCAGCAGTCTGGCGACAGTACCCAGATCAGCCCAAGGAGGTTGGTCCCCGCTGTTGCTGCCTACTCAGAGATCTCGAAAGTTAGTGGTAGGGAAGGTGACGTGGATGATGACGAGTCTATGGACGTCACGTGGGTGGCCACAAGAGAGGAAGAGGAAGGGAGTTCAGAGGGAGAGATGGACCGGCAGATAGGGAGGAGAGGCAGGCAGAACTTGCATTGCACAAGAGGTAGAAAGCAGACTGCAAATGTATCAGGAGCGAGCCATCAACCATGTACAGTCACATCTGGCGCTCCCAGGATGCCGCCATATGGCTCCGCAGTGTGGGCTTTTTTTAATGTGTCCGTTGCTGACAACAGTGTTGCCATCTGCAGCCTTTGCAGTCAACGCATAAGTCGCGCTAAGCCCAACACTCACCTAGGGACCACCGCCTTAAGAAGGCACCTGAACTCCAATCACCGTGCCCAGTGGGAGCAATACCGTCAGAACCCACAAAGCCACACTCCAGGCTCTCACCGTCCAGCCCCTTCTCCTTCTCCTCTCTCCTCACATTTGCCCTCCACTCCACCTTCCATGATGCCGTCGTCACAATGTTCTGGAAAAAGGCAGGCTTCTGTGGTCCAAATGTTGGAGCGGAAAAAAATTATGACGCCGGATAACCCTCTTGCCCAACGTTTGACTGCTGGTTTGTCGGAACTGATAGCCCGCCAACTACTGCCATATCAACTGGTGGACTCGGAGGCCTTTCGTAAATTTGTGGCCATTGGAACACCACAATGGAAGGTCCCAGGCAGGAAATAATTCTCGCAAAAGGGCATTCCAGAGCTGTATGGCCATGTTAAGCGGCAAGTGAATATATCTCTGGCACACAGTGTTGGTGCCAAGATACATCTGACCACAGACACATGGTCTAGCAAACACTGGCAGGGAAGGTATATCACTTTTACTGCCCACTGGGTGAACCTTCTGATGGCCGTTAAGCATGTAACCCGTGTAGATTTAGTTGTACCACCACAGATTGCAAGCAGGCCTGCCTCTTCTTCTCCTCCATCCTCCCTCTCCTCCTCGGCTGACTCCTCCTCTTCCGCTGCTACCGTCTCTTCTCCTGCGCCGCCCAAGATCCCCAGAACCTATTCCACATGCCAGGTGAGACATTGCCATGCTGTGCTGTGTCTGTTGTGCCTGGAAGCCAAAAGTCACACTGGTCCTGCACTCCTTTCAGCTTTGCGTTCACAGGCAGATCAGTGGCTGACACCGCTCAATTTAACAGTTGGGAAAGTGGTGTGCAACAACGGTGCCAATCTGCTGAGCACGCTGAAACAGGGCAAAATAACACACGTGCCATGCATGGCACACGTCCTGAACTTGGTGGTGCAGCGATTCGTTGGCAAATACCCTGGGGTCCAGGACGTCTTGCGGCAGGCCAGGAAAATCTCGGGCCATTTCCGAAGATCTTACACAGCCATGGCTCGCCTTGCTGAGATTCAGCGGCGACACAACCTGCCCCTCAGGCGTCTTATTTGTGACTGCCCGACGCGATGGAACTCGATAGGCTGCTCCAGCAGAAACATGCAGTTAATGACTACCTGTTCGAACTCGGCAGCAGGACAGGTTCTGGGGAGCTTTGGTTTTTTTCACCTTGCCAGTGGCTGCTCATGCGGGACGCATGCAGACTTCTGGGGGCCTACATGCTGCAGTGTTTTAAAGGGGGACCCCAGTATAAAACGCATAAAGGCCAAGGACCAGTACTGGGTGGCAACGTACTTAGACCCCCGGTACAAACACAAAATGGCGGAAATATTACCACAATCACAGAGGGCAATCAGAATGCAGTACTTCCAGGCCTTGCTGCGGGAAATGCTGCATTCTGCTATTCCGTGCGCTGGCAGAGGAATTTACAGTCACAGAGAGACAGTTGCGGGTAGCAATCCAACAGCGCCTGCAAGAAGAGGGCGGTTGGAAGATGTCTTGGTCACTTCAGATTTGAGATCCTTCTTTCAGCCGAACCATCGACAGCTGTACTCCGGATCCAGCATGAGGGAACGCTAAGACCGACAGGTGTCCGACTACATCGGGTTAACGCCCGATGTGGACGATCCGAGGAGTGATGAACCCCTGGACTACTGGGTGGGCAGGCTTGACCTCTGGCCAGAGCTTGCACAAGTGTCCTGTCCGAAAGGACGTTCAGCGCAGCAGGGGGGGATCGTGACCGATAAGCGCACTCGCCTAGCTCATGACAGTGTAGACTACCTCACATTTATAAAAATGAATGAGGCATGGATCTCTTAGGAATTCAACACATTTGACCAGTAGACCAAGTTTCAGGTTCAGGCCACAAATATCCGCAGGACCGCCATCCACCCACAACAATTCCTGGTCCTTGGCTTCGCTACATACAGCGGCATAAAAGGCATTTCATGTCCATTGAATGGCAAATTTTTGGGGCCTTTCAGGGCCGACAATTATTTTGTCTGTGAATGCCTAATGTACCTCCAGCCACCAAATACTAAGTTCTTTGCTGTCAGTTAAACCCATGTGAGCTAATTTTTGGAGCCTATACAGGCCGACACTTACTTATGTATCCTGTGAACGCCTTCTGTACCTGTAGCCATCAAAAACAAAGTTCTTTGCTGTCAGTTCAAACCATGTGAGCTAATTTTTGGAGCCTATACAGGCTGACACCTACTTCTGTATCCTGTGAATGCCTACTGTACCTCTAGCCATCAAAAACGAAGTTCTTTGCTGTCAGTTCAAACCATGTGAGCTACTTTTTGGCGCTTATACAGGCAGACACCTACTTCTGTATCCTGTGAAGGCCTACTGTACCTGTTGCCATCAAAAACAAAGTTCTTTGATGTCAGTTCAAACCATGTGAGCTAATTTTTGGAGCCTATACAGGCCGACACCTACTTATGTATCCTGTGAACGCCTACTGTACCTCTAGCCATCAAAAACGAAGTTCTTTGCTGTCAGTTCAACCCATGTGAGCTAATTTTTGGAGCCTATACAGGCCGACACTTACTTATGTATCCTGTGAACGCCTACTGTACCTCTAGCCATCAAAAACAAAGTTCTTTGCTGTCAGTTCAAACCATTTGAGCTAATTTTTGGAGCCTATACAGGCCGACACTTACTTCTGTATCCTGTGAACGCCTACTGTACCTCTAGCCATCAAAAACAAAGTTCTTTGCTGTCAGTTAAACCCATGAGGTCTAATTTTTGGGGTCTTTTATGGCCGACACTTACTTCTGTATCATGTGAATGCCTAATGTACCTTCAGCCACAGAATACTAGGATCTTAGCTGTCAGGTAAATGCACGTGGGCTAATTTTTGGGGCCTGGAATGGCCGACACTTACTTCTTTATCCTGTGAATGCCAAATTTTTCAGACTGGAAATGAAAATCAATGGGTCTGTAAAGGTTCCGCCAAATTGTGTAATGGATGCGGACCCATTTTACAGATGTGTGAATGGACCCTGTATGTATTAGACAATGTATTTACCGGCTGCTGTCAGTTCTGGCTGATTTATGAAAAAAAAATATATTTTTTGCTGAAAAAAAAATAAATAAATTTAGGCCAACTTTTTCAATTGCAATACTTCTGTTATGACATTGTCCATGTGCTGGGACTATTTGTGCACAGCTAGTACGTCTTTTGTGGCTGCAAATATGACCTAAAGTTTTTTAAAGTTTGCCTCCCATTAAAGTCAATGGGGCCCGCCGCAAACTCGCGGTTCGCTGACTTTTGAGAAAATTTGCGGCTGGCGTTCGCGAACCGCCCCGGCCGATGTTCGTCCATCACTACTTGCCACCTGCTAAGTTCAGTGGTGGGATGCACATAGGGGTCAGGACTAATGCTTGGCTGGGGCTGGGTCGCTGGGGAAGTGGGGCCCCCGGGCAACTGCCCAGCATGCCCATTCGGTAAGACAGCCCTGCGTGCGGCCATACATCCCCAAGGCTAGAGCTTCCTTGTTGACCAATTTTCCAGAGGTTTCTGCTTGTGAGACCAGGAGTGAAACAAAGCTATATAGTTGTATATAAAATGCACTTTTTATCTTTCAAAAACCTCTCATCCAAATCTAAATTGCTGCATTTGTAAATCTCAAAAGCCAGTATATAGGAATAGTAGTGATAAAAAAAAGCACTTGTGGGTTTTGTGACGGTGGCGGGTATCAGACCCTTGGCCTTCTCATCCAACTCATGACCAAAGACCAGGCAATCTCACACCCTGCCGTCACTTGCGTAACAATGCCACTCTCAGCTGCACCCAGCACACAGATTGTCCAGCTTGCGAGACCACAATCTAGATGCCAGCAGACTGAGAGCGAGTGTCACCGGGTTAATTAAACAATTAACCCTTTCTCTGCCACCACCTCTACGTTATAATGAGCCCAGAGGAGGCTCGTAATTTTAGAAATACCAATTATGACTTTAGAATAATCATCCGTAACACTCACTGTCACTGCAGACATGAATGTCCGGAGGATTTATCCCAAACAGTAGTGCTCTTCAGGATGCAGGTTCTTTGGGTCAGTTTGCGTTTAAAGAGGTTGTAAACCCATGAAACTTTTTTTTTTTTTGCTGCAACCTAAAAGAGAAACCCATAATGAGCTAGTATGCATCGCATACTAGCTCATTATGAAATACTTACCTAAGAACGAGCCCCCGCCGTGCCGCCCGCTCACCTGTATGACGGGCGACATGTCCAGTCGCCCGTCTTCTGGGATCACGGCATCCGGCCATCTGATTGGCCGGAGCCGCGGTGACGTCACTCCCACGGACGCGCGCGGGAGCCGACGGTCACGGCATGGGGCTCTGAAGAAACGGCACCAGCGGCCGTTCCTTCAGAGCGTATGCGCCAGTGACGTCACTGGCTGCATGTAAGGTAAATATCTCCTAAACGGTGCATGTTTAGGAGATATTTACAGTACCTATAGGTAAGCCTTAATATAGGCTTACCTATAGGTAAAAGTGTCAGAGGAGGGTTTACTTCCTCTTTAAGAGCTTAGAGACAAAATTAACACTTTTCAAAATAAGGTTTAATTATAAGAAAGGTTAAGATTGGTGCAAATAAAAATATTTACAGAAAAATGGGTTACAAAGAAATAAATAAAGACACAATTCAGCAATTTAGGAGAATAGATAAAGGATTAGAAATGAAATACTTGCATTCAAAAGTCCTGGGTGTTTCAGAGGCTAAACATGTGTGATCGGTTCCCCCTTAAGCGATGTTACTGCTTGATGTTAAAATTGAGAACTGAGAGCTCCATCAGCGTCTCTCTTTTTCTCTGACCCCCAGCAGGGTGTCACCAGAAGTACTTGACCAATACACACTGGGGCCATGGGCGGCCCCAGAAGCTTAGCAAAATGCCAAGACACCTCCCGCTTAGACAGATTACTAACAGAACTCATATCTCAAAATATGTAATGGTTACATTCTTGAAACTGATATTTTATTGTACGGCAGTGAATCTATTATCCACAGACACTAAACACAGGTTATCTTGGAATAACCTCTGACCCGTAAGGCATCTGACCGCTAGCTTGTCTTCCCTAGGGGTGAATGTGATCAGGTTTGATCTTAATTTGATCGGTGTTTTATGTGGCATTCAAATATATACTTTTTGTCAATGTGCCATGTTCGGGTAAAAAGTTATGAATTTGTGTGTAACTGTGTCCAAATAGCAGAGCTCTTGAATGCTCTGTTATACGACCCATTAGCCATATGGCTTTGCTCAGATTACGACATAGCTTCTGGCCAGGAAGAGACATATCGGCTAGGAGGTCCGTCTGCTGCTTAGATAAGAGTTGTTTGAAGCCTTGCATACTGATGCAAAAGGGACCCAGGGGGTAATTAACACTGCAAAAAGGAGCTGGGGTGAGGGGCTGGTAAAGGAATGACATTTTTGGTTTTGAAAACTGTCAGCTGAGCTCTGAAACACCTTCATATCCCAGCGCAGGATATTCAGTGTACGATACCATTACAGGTTTAACTCATTTGTTTCTAATTTTTCTTTAAGGGGGCAGGGCAGGGAGTTTGTCCTATGCCTACATACTTTGTGTAATTGGTGTTCTTCGTTCCTTACTCAAAACTTTGGGAAGTATGGATGTGTGTTGAGCAGAACATTCCTTATATGCTTGAGCAGAGCACTCATTACATGCTTTATACTCCATGCAGATTCAGGCAACATTACAGTTTTGATTCAAACCTTTGAAAAAAATGTTCACAAACTGTAATTATTTATAACTAAATACGCTTGCTCTGTACACAGCATGGGCATAAGGAGAGAGGCATAGCCATCAGCCTGCAATTTATTTCTATAGGCTGTTAGTGTGATCACGCAGGGCTGGCCCAGGACATTGTGCTGCCTGGGTCCAAGAATGAAATGCTACCCCCCATCCCCCCCAAAAAAATTCACGCCCTCCAAAAGGCCCCCACATTCTATAGGACTATGAAAGCAGTCAGAGGGGTGTGAGTGTGTACGGAGTGACAGCAGGAGCAGGACAGAGCAGTAGACACTGGGCAGATGAGCGCACCAGGCTCTCTCATATCTATAGTGCCACAGTGCCCTGCAGTGCTGCGAGCATGGTACAGGAGAATGCAGTGCTGTGGGCATAATACAGAAGAATGCAGGGTTGTAGGCATGGTACAGGAAAATGCGGGGCTGCGGGCATGGTACAGGAGAATGTGGGGCTGCGGGCATGGTACAGGAGAATGCGGGGCTGCGGGCATGGTACAGGAGAATGCGGGGCTGCGGGCATGGTACAGGAGCAGCCCCGCATAATGGCAGGTAGCGTGGCTGTGGAGGAGTGTCACTTACCTGTTCCTGAGGCTTTCAATTTGAAAATAGCGCCAACCGGCACCAACACGTCACCGCTCGGGAAAGCCCGCACATGTTTGGCTATTCCCGGAAATAGCAGAACATGTACGGGTTTTCCCTAGCGGCGGCGCCGGTGCATGCGCAGTGTGCATGTCGGGCCGGCCGCAGACCTTTTTTTTTTTTACTTGAGCCAAAGAAGAGAAGAGGTGGCTGGGGGCCGCCCCTCTCTAAGTGCCGCCTGGGTCCCATGGTAGGGCCGACCCTGTGATCTAGATACACACTGATTAGTTACCTGACAGTCTGACACCTGTGGTGTTTACCTATACCTAATATGTGAAATGTTAATTAACATTTTACCCACAAGAGAAACTGTGCCTGGAAAAATTACAAACTGTGTGTCATCAATAAGTTAAAGAGAATTGAGAAAACTTTTTAAATCTTAGCCCATTTCATGTTTTTTCTGGATGCAATCAATAGCCCACTGAATGCTTTTAATTTTGCCCAAAATGAATCACTGTGAGTAACAGGAATGCACTTAGTTCTGCACTGTGAGCCAGATTCAGCCGACAGAGAGCTAAAGTCCGCTGTTGGTTGACATAACTCAGATGAATCCTCCCAGATGCCTGAGCGGCAGTGTGCTCACTAAGCCAGCACGTTCTGCCTCCTCCACAGCACGGCGCTCCAGTGAGCACTGTAGGGGCAGAACACAGAGCTGGGGACTAACAGTAAGCAGATCTCTGCTCACTGAAGACAGACCTGAGTGATTAGAGGTCTTTGATCACTCAGGTCTCAATCTTAAAGGCGACAGGGGACAGATGCAGCATTGGACTAATGGAGGAATGTAGTTCACTGGGAAAGAAAGGCACAGGCAAGTTCTATTCTCTTGCAATTAACTTATATATGCAGTATTACCAAGGGTTATTTACGTGTTCTCAGTGTCAATGACACAGCAGAGCTGTAAAAAAGATCTAGGGAGCTGATTGTATATCACTTCGATCTTTCACTATGTCTGCTCAGGTAGGAAGTGTGGAGTTCAGTAGCCTAAGAAACATGTAACTAGTGGTCCTCCCTTTGTGTAAAGGGTGTCATTTTCTAGGGAAAGAGTTACACCTGGCATGGGATAACCAAATTTAGAAACAAATTATTTGCTATGAGGATAGTAATCTCAAACACAAAAATATGACAAGACTAACAAGAGATTTCTTTCCAGCAGGGGATGAGGGGGACAGGTCATATCAGTAGGGGTTAATGGGTTTCCGAAGCATAGCATTATACCTTAGGAGAGGACATTATTTAGAGTGTCTGGTAGGCTGTGCCATATGCTTATTTGCTTGATCCATTGGGTTGGCTCCACTGGTGTAGTGAAAAAGAGCATTTGACTCCACTGGAGTCTAGCTAGATACATCATACTAGACACTGTATTTAGAAATCTGGTCTACTTGCACAGAACTTCTCTTTGTAAAGCCACAGGATTGCATCACCATCAATATACACTATATAACCAATAGATTCGGGACACCTGCCCTTACACGAACATGAACTTTAATGGCATCCCAGTCTTGGTCCGTAGGGTTCAATATTGAGTTGGCTCATCCTTTACAGCCAAAACAGCTTCAACTTACAAGGTTTAGGAGTGTGTCTTTGGGAATGTTTGACCATTCTCCCAGAAGCATATTTGTGAGGTCAGGCACTGATGTTCGAGAGAAGGCTTGGCTCTCAGTCTCCACTCTTATTCATCCGAAAGGCGTTCTGTTGGGTTAAGGTCAGGACTCTGTGCAGGCCAGTCACGTTTCTCCGCCCCAAACTCGCTCATCCATGCCTTTATGGACCTTGCTTTGTGCACTGGTCCAAATTATCTGGTGGAGGTGGGATTATGGTGTGGGGTTGTTTTTCAGGGGTTGGGCTTGGCCCCTTAGTTCCAGTGAAGAGAACTTATAAGGCATCAGCATACCAAGACATTTTGGACAATTTCATGCTCCCAACTTTGTGGGAACAGTTAGGGAATGGCCCCTTTCTGTTCCAACATGACTGCGCACCGGTGCACAAAGCAAGGTCCATAAAGACATGGATGAGCAAGTTTGGGGTGGAGTTACTTGACTGGCCTGCACAGAGTTCTGACCTCACCCCAATAGAACAGCTTTGGGATAAATTAGTGTGGAGACTGCGAGCCAGGCCTTCGCGCCCACATCAGTGCTTAACCTCACAAATGCGCTTCTGGGAGAATGGTCAAACATTCCCATAGACACACTCCTAAACCATGTGGACAGCCTTCCAAGAAGAATTGAAGCTGTTATAGCTGCAAAGGGTGCACCTACTCCCTATTGAACCCTACGGACTAAGACTGGAATGCCATTACAGTTCACATGCGTGAAAAGGCAGGCGTTCCAATACTTTTGGTAATTTAGTGTAACTGAGCATTAGTGATGAGCCGAACACCCCCTGGTTCGGTTCACACCAGGACACTGCGAACAGAGGAAAAGTCAGTTCGAACAAACGAACCCCACTGAAGTCTATGGGAGTCGAACCTCGAAAATCAAACGGCCTCATTTTGAAGGCTTAAATGCAAGTTACTCTGGGTGCAGGAATGGGACCTGCTGGTAAGAATGCCATGCACATTTGAAATCACATGTGCTATACAAGTGCCAAAAATTGGGCCTTTGTGGAAGGTGGTGCCTGAACACCATAACCATGGCCTCGCAGTTACTCTTGCTTGGTGCAGGAATGATACCTGCTGGTAAGAATTCCATGCAAATTTGAAATCGCATGTGCTATACAAGTGCCAAAAATTGGGCCTTTGTGGAAGGTGGTGCCTGAACACCGTAACCAAGGCCTCACAGTTACCCTTGCTTGGTGCAGGAATGGGACCTGCTGGTAAGAATTCCATGCAAATTTGAAATTGCATGTGCTATACAAGTGCCAAAAATTGGGCCGTTGCCGTATGTGGTGCCTGAACACCGTAACCAAAGCCTCGCAGTTATTCTTGCTTGGTGCAGGAATGGGACCTGCTGGTAAGAATTTCATGCAAATTTGAAATGGCATGTGCTTTACAAGTGTCAAAAATTGGGCCTTTGTGGAAAGTGGTGCCTGAACACTGTAACAAAGGCCTCGCAGTTACTCTTGCTGGGTGCAGGAATGGGACCTGCTGGTAAGAATGCCATGCAAATTTGAAATCGCATGTGCTATACAAGTGCCAAAAATTGGGCCTTTGCCATATGTGGTGCCTGAACACCGTAACCAAGGCCTCACAGTTACTCTGACTTGGTGCAGGAATGGGACCTGCTGGTAAGAATTCCATGCAAATTTGAAAATCGCATGTGCTATACAAGCGCCGAAAATTGGGCCTTTGTGGAAGGTGGTGCCTGAACACCGTAACCCCTCACAGTTAGCAGGGCACAGGGACAGGGCCTGCTGTTAAAGTGACATACGACATTTAAATTGTATGCATCTGTCATACAAGTGCAGAAAAATAAGGCCTTGGGGGTTGGTAGTGACCTAAACCAAAAACATTGTTGGAAACTAGCAGAATCAAGGTAGAGGAATAGGATAGGCAGCATTTGCAGTCTTCAAGGGATGGCAGACCCCTAGCAAATTCAATCCGTTACATCAGCATCAGGGGCCTGATAGCTCTTGTTGATCCAGGACTGGTTCATTTTGATGAAAGTAAGCTGATCAAGAGAGACTCAATCCGTCTATCCACAGGGTCTGTAAATACCGGGGACTCGTCCACCGGAACTACCGTAGACTTGTTTAGTCTGGCAACCGGTTCATCTAGCGCAAGGGTATTCAAACTATGGCCCTCGAGCTGTTCAGGAACTACAATTCCCATCATGCCTAATCAGGTCTGTGAATGTCAGAGTTTAACATTGCCTCATGGGATGTGTAGTTCCACAACAGCTGGAGGGCCGTAGTTTGAGGATCCCTGATCTAGCAGATACCGCGTAAGCGAAGGGGTAGCTCCTTTTAAAGCCCCTTAGGCACTACTACTATTTGTTTGATGCATCCCCACTGTTCATTGACAATGTTGTCAAAAAGTCCTGGGCAGGGAAAAACCTTGCCCGACTTCTGAGATTTGCGGGTGCCAAAAGACAGCTGCGTCCCTGACGATGTAAAATCATCCACCATTTTAAGGTTTCCCACACTGACACTATAAGTGCCTCTACCAGCACACTTTCCCGCACAGCTGCAGACGGGGATACATCTTTCTTGCCATCAGAATGTTAAAACGCTTAACCACCAGGGTGGTGTAAATGCAGACAGGGACTGACCCGGAGGGTCCCACAACCGCATTGAGGGGGTCTGTGGGTAAAATTTGGTCCTAGGACTCCATATTTACTTAATACAAAAAAAGGCAGTGTCACTTTAAGAGAAACTGCAAAAAAAAAAAAAAACCGCGATTCACACCGCTGCACCAGCAGCACCACAAGTCCCAGCCTAGCACAGCCTGCAGCAGGGTGAAGGAGAAATACGTACAGGGACCCCAGTAACATACCACCAAACAATCTGGGGGGATGTAGGAACGTTCTGTGCAAAGAGAAAAAAAACAATCTCAAACAGCTACAGGAAATACCCGAGTCGTGTGCTAGAGTCTCTCTAGTGTCTCCCTGCTGTCCAGCGATCGTGGACTCCAGGAAACTGCCCCATGTATTCCTATGGGGGGGGGGGAACTACCAAAATATGGCCGCTCATGCATTTCAATGGGAAAATGTGTTGTTTGGAGAACGAAAACTACAGCAAAATGGCGGCCCCCACGGCGCGCCATGCGGTCTCCAGGACCCCCTAGGGGGGTCATCAGACAGTGGCATCGGGGGGTCCCCACCAGGATAAACCTCCCCCTGCAGAACCGCCACAATACATCAGCCCCCTGAGGTAGGAACCAGCTTGTGGGGGGGGGGGGCTGGTATCACCGAGAGGCCAGAGGACCCGAGGGGCTGACTTTCCCAGGGAGGGGTTCATTTCCACCCCGAGACCGCCAGAGAAATAGGGGGACACTTACTCACCATACCAATGGCATGAGGCGGGCACCACTCCGAACAGACTACCTCTCCACCCAGGGTGGGGGGTGCTGATGGCCAGGGGGAACGCTGCAAATTAGGGCGACCCATGCGTCCCGACAAGGTGTTTCACTCGCGGGCTAGAACCTGTCCATTGGGGCCCTGTTGTGGTGAGGCCTAGTGCTGGACTATAGCCTGTACACGCTCGCTGGTCAGGCTGGGAGATCTTAAGAATCTAGCATATCCAGTCAAACCCAGCTGGCTGTTACGTGTAGTTCTTAATTTCGCCGTCAATTTAAGTATATGCTTAAATTCGTAAATGGAGTGTAATGAGGCGCTACTACCCCTACTATGTACTCATTGATAAATGATTTTAGGTGTAACCTAAGGATAAAAATCAATATTCAATATTAAAAGTGAAATAGTGCCTTTTCAAGCGCAATCAAATATTTTTGTGTACACTGTATTCTGAGGTGAAGCACTCTTATACTTATTGAACACAAATATAAAAGGGTATTAAACCAAGAATATTATAATACATATTATTGCAATTGTGCAATTCCAAGTGCAATCAAAAAAATTTGCAAATAATGCAAAATGTGTAAATTCCAAAACGCATGTAAATGTGCAACAGAATTATTTTGCTATATTCAACATCTGACCATGAATAACGGAATTTTTGTAAAAATCGGATTTTTGTAAGATCTTACCGTAAAATCCTTTTCTCTTAGCTCATTGACAGACGTAGTCTTCTTGATTCACAAGAACTGGGTTATGTTGTCTCCGCAGGAGTAGGACTAGGCAGAAAGAAAAAACGTTCTGGCTCCACCCTAGGGGCAGTCCCAGAGGGTATATCCTCTTCCTGTCTGCTACAGAGAATCAGTTCTGTCACAAAGCAGCAACAGAGAATTTAACCCAACCCAACTCAATGATAGAGGGGCGGGTACTACATCTGTCAATGAGCTAAGAGAAAAGGATTTTACGGTAATCCGATTTTCTCTGTCGCTCATTGACAGACGTAGTCTTCTTGATTCACAAGAACTGGGACATCCAGAAGCAGTGCCACAAATGAGGGGTGGGATTGACAGAAATCAAAATCCAATCTAGAAGGCCCAACCGGAGCCAACCAGAAGTATCAAAGGACTCATCGAGTAAACAGATGAGACCTACCCCACAAATCCTCGAGGTAGACCAACAGTCTCCTCAAACAGTGGCCTGCAGGAACCTTGCGGCCAGAAGAGGCATCTGACGATGCCATCACATAAACCTTATACAATATTGTAAAGGTATGAACCGACGACTAAACAGTCGCCTTGAAAACCTGAACCACTGACGCCTGATTCTCTGTAGCAGACAGGAAGAGGATATACCCTCTGGGACTGCCCCTAGGGTGGAGCCAGAACGTTTTTTCTTTCTGCCTAGTCCTACTCCTGCGGAGACAACATAACCCAGTTCTTGTGAATCAAGAAGACTACGTCTGTCAATGAGCGACAGAGAAAGCTTACCTGTAAAATTCCTTTCTCTGAGTCCTCCGACAGTCGCCGCCGCCTCCTCTAAGTCCTCACTGATGGGTATTGTCTTCCTATCCGTAGGAATAGCTAGGCATATAGACTTAGTCCAAAGACAAAAAGGCATTAGCATATGCACACCCACGGGGGCTGTCCCATCCGGTCAATAACCCCCCCTGCATCACCACTCCCAACTCAGTTTGGTAGCATAGCAGTAGGTAATAAGAACCCCAAAAGAGGGGCGGGGCAGCGACTGTCGGAGGACTCAGAGAAAGGAATTTTACAGGTAAGATTTTACAAAAATTCAGTTTTCTCTTACGTCCTCCGACAGTCGCCGCCGCCTCCTCTAAGTCCTCACTGATGGGATGTCCCAAAGCAGTATAGACACGAGTGGTGGGAGACGCAACCGTAGAAAAGGCAACGCAGTACCCACATCAGAGAAAGAAATCTTACATGCACCGCAAGAGAACCAACTGGGCAACAGAAAAAAACAATGCTCAACAGGAGCAACAGCCCAGGAAAGCAAATGCCAACAGCCAGGGACCCAGAGAAAAAATTCAAGGGTCCATCATGGCACTGTCGCACTGAGAACTTTGCAGCCAAAAGAAGCATCAGCTGATGCCAGAACGTCTACTTTGTAGAACTTGGAAAAAAGTGTGCACCGACGACCAAGTCGCCGCCTTGCACACCTGGGCCACCGAGGCCCGATGCCAATAGGCCCAGGATGCACTCAAAGACCTGGTAGAGTGCGTCTTAACAGGGAAGGGTGGAACCCGTTCCTTCAAGGCGTAAGCCTGCTCAATGGTCTGTCTGATCCATTTGGCAATAGTTGCTGCAGACGCAGCCATGCCCTTCCGAGGTCCCTCAGGAAGGACAAAGAGGGAATCCTTCTTTCGAAGGGATTCCGTAGACGACAGGTAAACCCTGATCGCCCTGACAACGTCCAAGGAATGCAACGCAATCTCCTTTGTCCTGCCTTCGCTTTGTACGAAGCCAAAACATCCAATGTCCTCATTAAGGTGAAATTCAGAGATCACCTTGGGAAAGAAGGATGGGGGTGGACGCAAAACCACCTTATCCTTGTGAATGATCAAGTAAGGGGAGCGGCAAGACAACGTCGCCAGCTCCGACACTCTGCGAGCCGAAGTGATCGCCACTAAAAAGGCAACCTTCTTAGACAGCAGAGGCAACGATATCTCCCTGATGTTTTCAAAGGGAGCACGCTGTAACGTGGACAGAACCAAGTTCAAGTCCCATGGAGGTAAAGGCTCCTTCCTGGGAGGAGCCAGATGTCGCACACCTTGGATGAAGGTGCGCACCAAAGAACGAGACGCCAAAGGGCATTGGAAAAGAACAGCCAGTGCAGACACCTGGCCCTTTATTGTGGCCAGCGCCAGGCGCTGATCCACTCCAGACTGGAGGAAAGCCAAAATTCTCAACACCGAGTAAGAAGGAGGGGAGAACCCCCCTGGACTCATACCAGGCGAAATAGGCTTTCCAGGTACGGTAATAAATCTTACCAGAGGAGGATTTTCTAGCCTTGATCAGGGTAGGAATAACCTCAGGAGATAGACCCTTGTCCTTCAAGACCTGGGTCTCAACAGCCAGGCCGTTAAAGCCAGCGACTGTGAAGCAGGATGGAAGATCGGACCTTGAGACAGGAGATCTTCCCGCAGAGGCAGACGCCATGGAGGCGCCACTGCCAGGTGAACAATGTCGGCGTACCAAGACCGGCGAGGCCAGTCCGGCGCCACCAGAATCACCATGTGCGGTTCCGAGACCAATCTGCGAAGGAACCGGGATAGTAACTGAATCAGAGGAAAGTGGTACATCAGACGATACTGATGCCAAGGGGCCGCCAACGGAGCGCGCGTTCTTGCCACGAACCTTCCCACCTTTTGATTTAGCCGGGATGTGAACAGATCCACGTCTGGGGATCCCCACTTCGCACACAGCATCTGAAAGACCTCCGGGTGCAGGGACCATTCACCCTGGTCCAGGGACTGGCGGCTCAGATAGTCTGCCTGCCAATTCTCCACACCCGGAATGTGAACTGCCGAAATCGCCAGGACATGAGTCTCGGCCCAAGACAGAATGTCGTTTACCTCCCGGGCTGCTCGAGCACTCCTGGTGCCCCCCTGGTGGTTGATGTAAGCCACCGCGGTAGCATTGTCCGTCTGTACGCGAACAGGCAGGCCCTGGAGACGGTCCGACCACTGGAAGAGACAGAGTTTTATCGCTCGTAGTGCCAGCACATTTATCGGGAGGGAGGATTCCTCCTCCGACCAAGTGCCTTGGGCAGACAGGTTGCCCAGGACTCCACCCCAGCCCGACAGGCTGGCGTCCATGGTAACCACTGTCCACACCAACAGGCGGAAGGACTTGCCTTCCGCCACCGACGGGGACTGGATCCACCACAGAAGAGCCAATCTGGTCCGGCGACTCAAGGAGACATCCAGATCCAAGGACTGAGGAAGTCTGTCCCACCTGGCCAGGATCTCCATCTTGAGAGCCCGCGTGTGGAACTGGGCAAAGGGAATCGCCTCGAAGGCCGACACCATCAACCCCAGGCCCCGCATGCAGGTCCTGAGTGACGAGGACGGATTGTCCTTGAGGGACCGGATTTCGTCCCACAAAGTCCGGAGCTTGTCCTCCGGCAAGAATACCTTTGCCTGAGCAGAGTCCAGAACTATTCCCAGATAGGGAAGGCGAAGCGACGGAGACAACGCTGATTTTTGATTGTTTATGGTCCACCCGAACTCCTAAAGCGTCTGTACCGTGATGGACAGATCGCGCACAAGGTCCTGACTGGCACGCGATCTCAGGAGCAGATCGTCCAGGTACCCCAGGACCGCAATGCCCTGAGCATTTCCATATTTGCCACTAAAGTCGCAACTACAGCAGCCAGATCAGGTCGCAGCGGGGCCACAGGAGAACTGGGGCCCCCCACTAAAGCTGGAGGAAACTTGCTTTCCTGAGAATCCATGGCTCAAGTTAGTAAAAAACTACAGTGCAAAAAGTAGTGTACTGACCCCTTAAATAGCGCTGCGGAGTGCGCAGCCCACCGCTACTTTCACAGCTATGAAGACCCCCAAAAAGGAGAAAGAAACTGAGCCAGAAGTAGTATACAGAAGAAGACAGAGAGACAAACTGCAGAGCCCGCAGAGCGTTGCTACCTGTGTCCTTGCTGCCTGAAGGAAAAAGGAAACGCTGCTGGGAGGGGGCTGGACTATGAGCCAGACCCCAGGGAAAATGGCTGCCCCATAGGGATGCATTGGAGGGTACGCCAAGATGGCCGCTGACATGCGGCCGAACCGATCGTTCTACCGCCCACAAAATGGTGGCGGATGGCACCAAAAAGACATGTATAATCGCCCCAGAGGAGCTATACACTTGTGCCCACAGTAAACATGGCGGACCGCGCAAATTTTTCCTGCAGCGGTCGCCACACAAACACATAAGTCTGCACCCCAAACATGCACCTAAGGTGACACAGGGACAGGGACCCCCGGCAAACACACAATCTGCAAAAGCGAACCCCGCAGGGATCGCACAGGGAGTCACACAGGCACAGACATGGGGACACACAGCAACACAGACTGCCACCCCAGACAGAGGCCCCACACAGAAAAGTACTTACCTGTACCAGATGGCGTGGGGAGCCTCTATGCACAGATAAACCTCTGTCCTCATCTGACAGGGAGTGCCGTGAGCCAGGGACATGACGCTGCAGCACCGCAGAGGAGTCCTGTGAGGTAGCCACCTCACGGCTGCATCCCTGCAGCGAACAGGGATGGGTCGTTCTTAATGCCAGGGCGAACCATAGCTGAATGCTCGATGGCGGGCTGGGGGTCCATCTGACCCTCTGTGCCCTGGAGAACCAGGGCGGTCAGTCCGAATCCCAGCACCGCATGATCCATCTTCATCCGAAGAATAAACTAACACTAAAGCTGACAAAATAAACAGCTAGTAAAGTGAGAGAAAAAACTGACATTTTTAAAGAAAATCAAATAAAAGATTAAGGAAGGCTGAGACTGAAGCCCCAGCACAAGGCAAGCCTGACTATTCCTGATGCTAGGCAAATTAAAACTGAGTTGGGAGTGGTGATGCAGGGGGGGTATTGACCAGATGGGACAGCCCCCGTGGGTGTGCATATGCTAATGCCTTTTGTCTTTGGACTAAGTCTATATGCCTAGCTATTCCTACGGATAGGAAGACAATACCCATCAGTGAGGACTTAGAGGAGACGTCGGAGGACATAATAGAAATTATGATTTATAAAGTGCAATCAAAAAAATGTATGCAAAAGATACAAAATGTGTAGATCTCAAAGTGCATGTAAATGTGCAACAAAATTGTTTTGCTTTACTCAGCAACTCATTTAGTGATTAAGTGCAAACAGGATTGTGAAATATGGTGCGTGGTTTGTGAATATTAAATGACAATGTATTATGCTCAGGTGACAGAGTGTGATATATTCTTGAGTACATACTCCGTGGATTTAAAAGAAAAAAGATATAATAAATAAAATAAAAAAATTATAAAAAGTGGACGGATAAGAATATTTCTACGAGTGCAATATGATCTAGCTCAAAAAGTCCATTAATGTGTGAACCAATATATGAAATAAATATGCAGTCCAAAATTTGTGAGGTCTCCTCTCTATCCTGTTTTTGGAGTGATCCGTGCTTAAAAATAGGTTGTGCTCTTGGTGAGTAATCCGTGCTCTTCAACCTTAAAGCGGTTGTAAACCCTTTAAAAAAAAAAACCCTGCAAGACAAAGGCATAATGAGCTAGTATGCATCGCATACTAGCCCATTATGTGTAACTTACCTTAAAACGAAGCCCCGACAAGGACCCCCGGACATCGCTGCGATGATCCCTCGCCGTCTCTTCCGGGTTCGGCGGCTCCGGCACGCTGATTGGCCGAAAGAGACGGTTCCAGCGCGATGATTGGCCGGAGTCGCGATGACGTCACTCCCGCGCATGCGCGCGGGAGTGATTTTTCCGGCAAGCTCCGGCAAACACAATTGAAGGTCCCCCCCGGACCTTCAGAGCGCGAGCGGCTGCATGCACTGCAAATATCTCCTAAACCGTGCCGGTTTAGGAGATATTATTTGTACCTACAGGTAAGCCTTATTATAGGCTTACCTGTAGGTAAAAGTGTCAAAAAGCGGGATACTACCGCTTTAATGTGTGCAAGCAAATCACCAGATATATTCAGGCCCCCAGGACCTATAGAGCTGATGTATAACCTGTTTTTATCCAGATCCTCTATTTGGTCAGGTCATACTCCTTGGGGTTGGGGTCAGATGATGTAACGCGGGGATAAGAAGCACATAAAAACTCTCATTGCGCAGACATATTTATTTCCAAAAAAAAAGAGTTCATAATAGGGAAAATCAAATAAACTCACATTCCTTGGTGCTTTGGAACACCGACTATGACTCACCTGTAGTATTATGGGACCACCACTCGCATAGCGTGTGTTCCAAATCGTGAATCACCTTAACGGGAAGTGACGTGATCGGAAGTGATGCCACGGGATTAACCTTATTGCATGCATTTCACCGGATGGCGTCCTCAGGAAGTTAACCTGCGAACATCGTTGTTGTGGTTTTATACTTCCTGCTTCTTTCCAATTGGTTTATGATCTGAAGAGACCAGAAACTCCCTTGTTTTATTTTAAAGTGTTGGGGGGCTTGCATTCTTTTCTTCATGGGGCCGATAACTGTATATGCCAATTTTTTTTTTAAAACAAGTGTAATTGAATCATTACAAAAACATTTGTAATGACATTGCGGCTCCTCGATTGCGTTTAATATTCACACTAGGTGATTCACTACTTTCTAAAACTTCATTAAATTCCTTTAATAATTATAAACATACATGAACATTAAAATACTAAATATTTATAAAATACACAACAAATGAAAAAGGATATAAAATGAAACTTTACAATCTGCCATTTAAAATTATTTTTTCTGTTTGCTGCCATCTTATGGGCACTTACGGAACAAAACGTACATCCCACATAGAATTTTTATTGGAAGCATTAGAAATGGCCATGGGAAACCATTATTTCTGGCATGACAATTAATTTTATAACCAGATCAAAGGGGTAGCTATGGTATGCCCCCAGTGTAGCCAATATATTTTTACAAAAATGGGAGTATGAAGAAATACACAGCCGACATATCCCACAGCGGAAATATTACAGGCGTTATATAGACCAGTGTTTCTCAACCTTTTTCAGTCAAGGCACCCTTTAAAAATTTGGACAGTCTCGAGGCACCCCATTCTAAAATGTAAAAAAATATTCTAATAGGTTTACATAATGCAGCAACATCCACACATAGGACACCCAACATTAGAGGGGATTTATTCTTCCAAAGCAAATACACTTTTGCACACTGGTACTGACTAGTATCCCAATGTTTCTCTTCTCCCTCAATTTCTCTACATCAATCAGCTAATATCACCCCCGTGCTGAGGGAGAGGGGCACAGGAGGGTAGAACAGGGATGCTGTGGGGACAACAGACATTCTTCTTATTAATTGATGAAGTCATTGGTTGTTAAGATGCCAGTGTCTAGAAAGTCATAATGGTGCATAATGGAAACTCCTTGATCCACCTGCTGGCTTGTACACAATTTTTGATCAATGTTTAGGCATTTTGCCAAGACACCTCTGAAGAAACCTCAAGACACCCCAGTGTGCCTAGGCACCCTGGTTGAAAAAGGCTGATATAGACGATATCATGATTACCTGGGAAGGAAGTGAAAAGGATTTCAAAATATATATGGAGTACCATAACCAGAATATCTATGATACAAACCTAACAGAAACCAGAAACACTAGTAAAATAACATTTTTAGATTTAGAAATATAGAAGAAAAATAATCAGCTGAAAACAAAAACTTATTTTAAAACTATAGATAGGAATGGCTACATATCAACCAGAAGCTGCCACCATTCAATATGGACAAAAGTGATCCCAAAAGGCCAGTTCACAAGAATTCAGAGAAACTGTGGTGATCATGATTTTTTTACACAAATAGACATCCTAATAAAGAGATTTGAAGAAAAGGGTTATGAAAGACAAGCATTACTCAACACAAGAGAACAAATTAGCAAGTTAGATAGGGACACGGTTTGTCTTTCAAGACAAAGGAGACAAAATAAAAAAAGATACAGGGTTTAATACACAATACAAAAAAGTTTTAAAAAATATTGGCCCATTTTACTAAAAGACCAAACTCTTAAAGGGTGTTTACCAGAAAAACCAACATTTATCTACAGGAATGCTACAGGGTTAAGACATATGATAGCTAAGAATGTATCTAACCCCCCGAAACAAAGAACTTTCTTGCAACAAGATGGGTTTTATAGAGTGGTAAATGCCAAAGCTGCACACTCATAAAAAAGTGACAACATTCACAAGTACAGATGGGGTAGAATATAAAATTAAAGAATTCATCACATGTCAAACCAAGCATGTTCCATACCTTCTAACCTGCCCCTGTGGTCTAAAATACGTTGGCAGAACAACTAGGTGCTTATACAAAAGAATTAATGAGCATATATATATAAAATTAAAACAGGTGTTAAAAACCACAGCGTGTCCAGGCACTTTAGGGAAGTGCATAATAGCAACCCTTCTCTAATAAAGAGATAGATATGGGATTGATAGAGTCAAGTACCAATGGAGAGGCTGTGATATGAGAAAATAAATTTCCAAGAATGAAACGTACTGGATATATAAATTGAATACACTCAGTCCACAAGGATTGAATCTGGAAATAGATCTCAATTGCTTCATTAGTGATTTTTAGTTTTTTTTTTAATATCTAAAAAGTTTTTTTGAATTTTAAAATATATAGAATTTAATTAAACTAGTTTTGTCAATCTTTTTTTCTGTCCTTTTAAACATAAGTTAATTTATAATAAAAAATCTTTCAAATTTTCTAAGGATGAAGTAATTTTTAAAACCAACACCATCTGGCAAACAATATTCAACCCCCTAAAAAAAATATAATAAAAAGACATGGATCAGATTAACATATTGGATTTAATAGATGTAATTTCTAAAAAGTCCACAAGATGGCAGCAAACGGAATAAATTATTTTAAATGGCAGATTGTAAATTTTCATTTTATATCCTTTCATTTGTTGTATATTTTATAAATATTTAGTATTTTAATGTTCATGTATGTTTATAATTGTTAAAGGAATTTAATGAAGTTTTAGAAAGTAGTGAATCACCTACCGGGAATATTAAAACGCAATCGGGGGGGCCGCAATGTCATTACAAATGTAAGCTAGGCAGAAGACTGTTAGTATATTTACAAAAACTTTGTATAAAACACACATACAGGGGGCTGTCCCTCTGGTCCAATACCCCCGGCTAGCCTCATTCCCAATTCAGTTTGGTAACAAGCAGTATTGAGATCCACAAACCCCAAAAGAAGGGCGGGGACTGTCCGAGGACTCAGAAAATAATTTTATGGTAAGTTCTTACAAAAATTATATTTTCTCTTACGTCCTCTGACAGTCGCGCACACTCATACAATTTGCACGTCTGGGACGTCCTAAAGCAGTGTAGATGTGAGAGGTGGGAAAACGTAACCGTCAAAAAGGCAACGCAGCACCCAGGTCAGGGAAAAATAACCTTTTCTGTACCAGAAAGGTAAACCCAGGGCAACAAGAAAGCGCAACAGGAGCGAAAGTCCAGGAAAACAAACAAAAAAGGGAAAAACCCCCAACAGGAGGAGACAGGCCAAAAACTACCCCTAGCACTGCAGCACTCAAAACTTTGTGGCCAAAAGAGGCTTCCGCTGATGCCAAGACATCAAGTTTGTAAAATTTGGTAAAAGGTATGCATAGACGACCAAGTCGCCACCTTGCACACCTGGGTCACCGACGCCTGATGGCGGAAGGCCCAAGACGCATTAACCGCTCTAGTAGAGTGCGCTGTGAAAGGGGAAGGTGGAACCTGATCCCTAATTGAATAGGCCCTGCACAATCGTCTGCCTGATCCATTTAGAAATGGTTGCCGCGGACGCACCCTTCCGAGGTCCCTCAGGAAGGACAAAAAGACAATCAGACTTTCTGAAGGATTCAGTAGACAACAGGTAAACCCTGATCGCCCAGACCACATCCAAGGAATGCAAGGCAAACTCCTTAGGATGCTTTGGCTTCGCACACAGCGAAGGCAAGACAATGTCCTCGTTGAGATGGAAGTCAGAAACCACTTTTGGAAGAAAGGACTGATGAGGTCGCAAGACCACTTTATCCCTATGAACAGCCAGATAGGGGGAGCGGCAAGACAGGGCCGCCAACTCCTGCACTCTGCCAGCAGATGTGATCGCCACCAGAAAGGCAACTTTACGTGACAGCACCGGCAGAGGAATCTCCCGGATGTTCTCAAAGGGAGGACGTTGCAAAACAGACCGAACCAAATTCAGGTCCCAAGGAGGCAAGGGTGCCCTCCTAAGGGGAGCCAAATGACGCACCCCTGAATGAAGGTGCGGATCAAGGAATTCGACGCCAAGGGGCGCTGAAAGAGAATGGCCAGCGCAGACAACTGGCCCTTAATAGTGGTCAGCGCAAGACGCTGCTCCACACCGGTTTGCAGGAAAGCCAACACTCTCGCCACCGAAAAGGAGCGTGGATGGAACCCCTGCGACTCGCACCAGGCGAAATAAGCCTTCCATGTACGGTAATAAATCTTACCAGAAGAGGCCTTCCTGGCCTTGATCAAGGTAGGAATGACCGCCGACGAGAGACCTCTGTCTCTCAAGACCTGGCTTTCAACAGCCACTCCGTCAAAGCCAGCGACTGTAAAGCAGGATGGAAGATCGGTCCCTGAGACAGGAGATCATCTCTCAGCGGGAGCCGCCAGGGAGGTTCGACGTCCAAGTGCATGATGTCCGCGTATGTACCAAGACCGGCGCGGCCAGTCTGGGGCCACCAGAATCACCAACCTCGGTTCCGAAACCAACCTGCGAAGGAATCTGTACAACAACTGAATCAAGGGAAAGGCATAAATCAGCCGATACCGAGTCCACGGCACTACCAATGCGTCCGCCAGAGGGTCGCGCGTTCTTGCCACCCACCTTGTTGTGGAGACGAGACGCGAATAGATCCATGTCCGGGGATCCCCACCTCGCACACAGCATCTGAAACACCTCTGGGTGGAGGGACCATTCCCCTTGGCCCAGGGTCTGGCGACTCAGATAGTCCGCCTGCCAGTTCTCTACACCTGGAATGTGAACTGCTGAAATCCCTGGGACCTGAGTCTCGGCCCATGACAGAATCTCGGCCACTTCCTTGGCCGCCCAGGCACTCCTGGTGCCCCCTTGGTGATTGATGTAAGCCACCGCAGTTGCGTTGTCCATCTGCACACGCACTGGGCAGCCCCGAAGACGATCCGCCCAACGGAGCCTGATTGCACGCAGTTCCAAGACATTTATCGGTAGGGAGGATCCCCCCTCCGACCAAGTGCCCTGGGCAGACAAGTTGCCCAGAACTCCACCCCAGCCCGAGAGGCTGGCGTCCGTGGTGACCACCTTCCATAGCAACAGACGAAAGGCCTTGACTTCCATCAGAGCCGGAGACTGGAGCCACCACAGGAGATCCGATCTGACTTGGGGGCTCAAGGAGATCCTCCTTTCCAAAGATCGAGGATGTCTGTCCCACCGGACCAGAATCTCCCCTTGAAGAGATATGGTGTGAAACTGTGCAAATGGGATCGCCTCGAAAGCCGACACCATCAAGCCCAGGGACCGCATGCAGGTCCGAAGCAAGGAGAACTCGTTGTCCCTGAGGGACCTGACCTCTTCCTGCAGGATCCGGAGTTTGTCCTCCGGAAGAAAGACCTTCACCTGGGCGGAGTCCAGAATCATCCCCAGGAGGCGAACAGAAGGGGACAAGGTCAACTTCTTAAAATTGATAGTCCACCCGAACTCCTGGCGCGTCTGAAACGTGATCGACAGATCGCGCAACAGAGAGGCACTGGAGTTCGACCTTAATACGAGATCGTCCAGGTAACCAAGGATGGCAATCCCCTGTACCCGCAACAAGGCTAGAACAGGAGCCAAAACTTTGGTAAAAACCCTTGGAGCCAAAGCGGGGCCGAAAGGCAACGCCACGAACGGATAGTGCTCCTCCGCTATTGCGAATCGGAGGTACCTTTGATGACCCTCGTAAATAGGGATGTGTAGATACGCATCCTTGAGGTCGATGGAAGCCAGGAAATCCCCTGGACTCAGATGCCACCACCGACCGGAGGGACTCCATTCGGAACTTCTGGACCCGCACAAAGCGGTTTAGAAACTTTAAGTCCAGAATCGGACGCACTTTGCCCTCCTTTCTGGGCACTGTGAACAGATTGAAGTAAAAACCCCGAAACCTGTCCCGCTGTGGAACCTGGACAACCACCCCTTGGGCGAGGAGATCCTGTACCGCCCGATGGAGATCTCGGAAACGATCTGGGGTCAAATGAAGATTTGAGGGAAAGAATCTGTCCGCTGGGCATGATCAAAACTCGATCTTGTACCCGGACCGAATGAGTTCTTGAACCCACCCTGTCCTGAATCTTGGCCAGCCAAGGCTCGGGAAAACAGCGCAGACGTCCCCCCCCACCCCTGAAACTAGCGAGGGCGCCCCTTCGGGTCGAGGCGGACTGAGCCACCGTGCCAGTGTGGGCGGCTTTTGACTTGCCCGCCCAAGGCTTCTTCTGGCCACCAGAGGCTTTGAAGGACTCACCTTTGTCTTGTGCCTTGAGGGCTCGAAAGGACCCCTGGTTAGGTTTAAAGGAGGGACCTGCTTACCACGGAAAGATTTTCCCCTGGACACCTGGGGCAACAGAGTGCTCTTGCCCCCAGTGATCCCCTTAACCAGTTCATCCAGAGAGTCCCCAAAAAGCTGACTCCCCGCATAAGGGACGTCAGACACTCTTTTTGGAAGACTGGTCGGCCGACCAGCTTTTCAACCAAACGATGCGACAAATCGTAACTGCGACTGCAGAAAGTCGTGCGACTAAAGAGGCCTCATCCAAGGCCGCGTCACACAGGTATAAAACAGCCTGACCTATTTGATCCACCATCTCCAGCGCAGCAGGGGAGGCGGAGTCAGCAATCTGAGTGCGCTTTAGCGCCTTAACCCACTCCACAACAGCCTGAGAGACCATCACCGAAGCGAACACTGGTTTCAGCAAGGAACCCACTACTAGATAGATGTGGCGGGTAAGAGTTTCCACCTGCCTATCCCCTGGGTCTTTAACCCCCGGAGAATCCTCTGCGGGCATTAAAGTGGCTTTATTTAACCTGGACACAGTGTGGTCCACCTTAGGAGCCGCAGTCCAGTGAGAATCCACCGGATCCGCAAAGGGATAACGGTACTGAAACCTCTTGGGCAACACAAAATTACGTTTACAATGACGCCATTGTTCATTCACGGTATCCTGAAATTCTGCGGGACAAGGTAAAACCTGACCCATTTTTGGGCTTTGCGGGTCCCAAAGGAAGATCGCTTACCTGACAGGTGGGGCTCATCATCTAAATTTAAAGTGTCCTTAACAGAGCTAATAAGCACAGACACCGCAGCGCATTACCGTGCTGATCCGGAGGGGGAATCCTCCTCCTCCCCATCCGACTGAGACCCTTCAGGGGGTACGCTGTCCGTGGCAACCAAATCTGGCTGAGAGAGGGCATAGGCCTTTTCTTAATGAATTAAAATCTATGCGCTACCAAAAGAGAAATAAGGGGTCGGAAAAGGAGATGAATAAATGGAGCACCAGAGGCCCTGCAGCTAGTTCTGTAGTGTCATCACATATGATCAAGTATAAGTATAAAGGAAAAACCAGCGCTGAAACCACTTTAAAACGGTGAACCATACATCACTGTAAACAATATTGTATAAAAATTGCAAAGATACAATGTGGAAAATATTCTTTAAAAGCTCAATAAAGCAAATAAATACGTAATATAGGTGAAATAAAGTGCTAAGTGCAAACAAAATGTGCAAAGGTGCTATATTGATATAAGCGGTGACTGGAGAATTGAATAAAAAGATGATCCGTACTCCAGGAAAAAAATAGTGGTAAGATGTAAAATATAATAGGTGCAGATAATGAGCGATTGTACAGGTTCTACAGACCCAGAACTGGTCAAAAGCTCGGACTGAAATTAATATAAACAAACTTTTCAAGTGCCCTATGAAGAGTGAGCTGCTGACAGCTTTAAGGAAAGTGCAAGGGCAAAACTGCCCTATAACAAAGGAGCGAGTTGCACAGGTTCTGTAAGTGGAAGAACTGGTCACAAGCTCCAAAAATCAATTTAGAAGAAGATAAAGGGAATGTGCCCTATAAAGAGTGAACCAGAGAAGTTCTTCCAAGTGTGGTGAAGAAGTGATGTAGATCACTGTGATGTAAATGGTGATTACATCAAGAAGTGAAATAAACAATATTCTTAAAATGAAAAGTACACAATGCCCTATGATGGGCGAACCACTGTGACAAAAATTATTATAAAAATATAAGAGAAGAGATAACAATAATCAAACGTGACGTAAAGTGAAATAAATAATATTCAAAGAACGTGGTCCATATTACTAAGTGAATAAGTCCAATATAGATCTCCAAATAATCAAAGAAAAGTTCATAATAGGTGCAAGTACAGCAGGCGATATCTAGTGATCCCAGTGCCAATGTGAGTGAGCAAAGAATCCTCAAAACAGGTGTAATGGCCTCTCACCTCACTTATCTTTCATATGGGCGTATCAGGTGTCTCGTGTCAACCTGCAGACCTTCGGGGAAAGAAACACTTTCCCAGGAAGAAACGAAATCTCCACCGGTGATATGGGAATCCAGGCTCTGGTCCTATAGGCTGGTCTAAGATATTGCTTTAAAATTGTTGCTCAGACACTCGGTTTAGGGGAAAAGATGGAGAGAGGGTCTCATAGCATAGTAAGTTTTAACATCATTTATTTCAGGTGTACAGTAAAATTCAAACTCACATTTCAGTGGATAAATACAAGCGTGTAGGTAAAACAAAGCCGCCGATGCGGTTCCTGTGTTCTCTCAGCAACTTCCGGTCTCGGCCGTAGACCAGGAAGTGACGTCACCACGGCGTCCCGACGCGTTGCGTAACCATTCAAGTTACTTTATCAAGGGTCAAATCCACTTTTGACGCTAAAGTCGCAAGTGCAGCAGTAAGTGAGACTATAGCAGAGGATTCAGGAGTACCCGAACCTTCCACCAGATCTGGGGGGAATTTGCTATCCTGGGACTCCATATTAGCAATCTCAATTTTAAATGACGCTGGCCCTTTAAATCAGCGATTTTCGCGGTCCCCACCGCAATGAAGAGCAAGTCCTGTGCTACAGTAAACTGCAAAAAAAATGAACGCTAGCAGGAATGCAGGCCAGGAAACACAAAAGCCCCCCCATAGTGAGCTATACTTGCACCACGCTGCTGAATTGATATGCATGTGAAAGAAAGAGGAAGTGACCTCACGCCTCTAGAGGCAGACACAGCCCTGAGCCACAAAAAAAAATGGATGCCAAGTCTATGGGGAAAGCTCTGGGAAAATGGCCACTGTCCACATAAGGACATTGTGCCCACACTAAAGATGGCGCCCGATCGGCGCCAACAGCATTGCAGAAAATGGCTGCTGCCCTCACAATGAAGCCAGACAGCCTGCCCACACCTAAAATGGCGGCCGCGCGGTTTCACGCCTATTGCGGCCACCACACACCATGTACTGTACCCCAAATAGGTGCACAAGCACCTCAGGGACATAGACCCCCACACCCCCCCTACAGCGGTGGAACCGCTACAGCGCCCCCGCAGGGACCGGGAAAGGAACACACAGGGACCGCACCAACAGACATGAGGGGGACATTACTGAACCCATACCGAACTGCCATCCCCATAAAACAGAGTGCCCACTTACACACCCCGACAGACAATGTCAGAGACAGAGGGGTAGCATGGTACTCACCGGTCCAGTGAAAACGTGGGTACCGCTCTGTGACAGGAAGCCTCCCACTCTGGGTGGTGGTGCCGTCAGCCGAAGGGGACGCTAGCAACACGCGGCGTACCGCAGTTGAGACATCCCAGCAAAGATAGCAACTTCGCAGGCTCGACCCTGAGGTCAGGGACAGTCGTTTGCGAGGCCTGGGCATACACATAACCTGCTAACGCTTGATGGCAGGCTGGGATTCCATAAGGATCTAGATAACCAGTGCAATTCCCAGCTCCGCAAACGCTGTAGTCATCAGAAGTCCGACTAAGCGCAAAAACAAAAAAAATAAAAAAAACGGAATTTTTGTAAAATCTTACCGCAGTGATCCCTCCCAACTCAGAATGGTAGAATAGCAGTAGGTGTACAAGAAAAAACCCCAAAAGAGGGGCGGGGGCGGCAACTGTCGGAGGACTCAGAGGAAGGAATTTTACGGTAAGATTTTACAAAAATTCCGTTTTCTTACGTCCTCCGACAGTCGCCGCCTCCTCTAAGTCATCACTATTGGGATGTCCCAAAGCAGTGTAGACATGTGGGGTGGGAGATGCAACCGTAGAAAAGGCAACGCAGTACCCACATCAGAGAAAGGAACCTTACACGTACAGTAAGAGAACCTTCTGGGCCATAGAAAAGGCTCAACAGGAGCAACAACCCAGGAAAACAAATACCCAGGGGATAAACACCCCAACAGCCAGGGACCCACAAATAAACAAGGGTCCCCTATGGCACTGCCGCACTGAGAACTTTGCGGCCAAAGGAGGCATCAGCTGATGCCAGAACATCAATCTTATAGAATTTGGAAAAGGTGTGCACCGACGACCAAGTCGCAGCCTTGCACACCTGGGCCACCGAAGCCTGATGCCGGTAGGCCCAGGACGTACTCCTAGATCTTGTAGAGTGCGCCTTAACAGGGAAGGGTGGAACCCGTTCCTTCAAAGAATAGGCCTGTACAATCGTCTGTCTGATCCATTTGGCAATGGTCGCCGCAGACGCAGCCATGCCCTTCCGAGGTCCCTCAGGAAGGACAAAGAGGGAATCCGATTTCCGAAAGTATTCAGTGGACGACAGGTAAACCCTGATCGCCCTGACAACATCCAAAGAATGCAACACAACCTCCTTGGGATGTTTGGGCTTCGCACAGAGCGAAGGCAACACAATGTCCTCATTCAGGTGAAAACCAGACACCACTTTAGGAAGAAAGGAAGAGGTAGGTTGCAAGACCACCTTATCCTTATGAACCACCAAGGAGAGCGGCAAGACAACGCTGCCAACTCCGACACCCTGCGAGCCGAAGTGATCGCCACTAAAAAGGCAACCTTCGTAGACAGCAGAGGCAACGATATCTCCCGGATGTTTTCAAAGGGAGAACTCTGTAACACGGACAGAACTAAGTTCAAGTCCCATGGAGGTAAAGGCACCCTCCGGGGAGGGGCCAAATGTCGCACACCTTGAATAAAGGTGCGAATTAAGGAATGAGACGTTGGAAAAGAATAGCCAGTGCAGATACCTGGCCTTTTATCGTGGCCAGCGCCAGGCGCTGGTCCACACCAGTCTGGAGGAAAGCCAACACTCTCGACACAGAGTATGAGCGAGGGGAAAACCCCCTGGACTCACACCAGGCGAAATAAGCCTTCCAGGTACGGTAATAAATTTTACCAGATGAGGCTTTCCTAGCCTTAAATAGCGTAGGAATGACCTCTGGGGAGAAACCCCTGTCTCTCAGGACTTGGCTTTCAACAGCCAGGCCGTTAAAGCCAGCGACTGTAAAGCAGGATGGAAGATCGGTCCCGGAGACAGTAGATCTTCCCGCATTGGCAGCCGCCAAGGAGGCTCTACTGCCAGGTGAACAACGTCGGTGTACCAGGACCGGTGTGGCCAGTCCGGCGCTACCAGAATCACCAAGTGCGGTTCCGAGGCTAACCTGCGAAGGAAACTGGACAACAACTGAATCGGAGGAAAGGCATACATCAGACGATACTGATGCCAAGGGGCCACCAACGCATCCGAGGCGTCCGCCCACGGATCGCGTGTTCTTGCCACTAATCTTTCCACCTTGTGATTTAGCCGAGACGCGAACAGATCCACGTCCAGGGATCCCCACTTCGCACACAGCATTTGGAAGACCTCCGGGTGTAGGGACCATTCCCCCTGGTCCAGGGTCTGGCGGCTCAGATAGTCGGCCTGCCAATTCTCCACTCCCGGAATATGAACTGCTGAAATTGCCGGGAGTCTCGGCCCAAGACAGAATGTCGGTCACCTCCCGGGCCGACCGGGCACTCCTGGTGCCCCCTTGGTGGTTGATGTAAGCCACCGCGGTAGCATTGTCCGTCTGTACCCGAACAGGACGGCCCCGAAGTCGATCCAACCACTGGAAGAGACCGAGCTTGATCGCTCCCAATTCCAATATGTTGATCGGAAGGGAGGATTCCTCCCCCGACCAAGTGCCCTGGGCAGACAGGGTACCCAGGACTCCCCCCCCCCCCCCAGCCCGACAGGCTGGCATCCGTGGTAATCACTGTCCAAAGTAACGGACGGAAGGATTTCCCTTCTGACACAGCCGGGGACTGAAGCCACCACAGAAGATCCATTCTGGGTCGGCAACTCAATGAGACACTCAGATCCAAGGACTGAGGTAGTCTGTCCCACCTGGCCAGGATCTCCGCTTGAAGAGACCGTGTGTGAAACTGAGCAAAGGGTATCGCCTCGAAGGCCGATACCATCAACCCTAGGGACCGCATGCAGGTCCTGAGTGACGAGGAAGGCTTGTCCCTGAGGGACCTGATATCGTCCTGTAAGGTCCGAAGCTTGTCCTCCGGCAAGAATACCTTTGCTTGAGCAGAGTCTAGAACCATTCCCAGATAGGGAAAACGAACCGAAGGAGACAAGGTCGACTTCTGCACGTTGATGGTCCATCCGAACTCCTGGAGCGTCTGTATCGTAGTGGACAGATCGCGCAGCAGGTTTTGGCTGGCACTCGATCTTAACAGGAGATCGTCCAGATATCCCAAGATCGCAATGCCCTGTGCCCTTAGCAGGCCCAGAACAGGGGCCAACACTTTGGTAAAGACTCTTGGAGCCGAAGCGAGACCGAAAGGTAACGCCAGAAATTGATAGTGGTCCTCCGCTATTGCGAACCGAAGGTACCTCTGGTGACCCTCGAAAATGGGGATGTGCAGGTATGCATCCTTCAGGTCTATAGAGGCCAGGAGTTCCCCTGGACTCAGGGCGGCCACCACCGAGCGGAGAGATTCCATACGGAACTTTTGAACGCGCACGAAGCGGTTCAACGCTTTCAGATCCAGAATAGGACGCACCTTGCCATCCTTTCTGGGCACAGTGAACAGATTGGAATAAAACCCCCGAAACCTGTCCCGATGAGGCACCGGGACAATCACCCATGGACAAGAAGGTCCTGCACCGCCTGATGCAGGTCCCCCAGACGCCCCGGGGTCAGATGAAGATTTGAGGGAAAGAATCTGTCCGCCGGCCGGGAAAGGAATTCGATCTTGTACCCTGACCTAATGATTTCCTGAACCCACCTGTCCGGAATTCGGAGCAGCCAAGGTTGGAGGAAACCGCGCAAACGTCCCCCCGCCCCTGAAATGGGTGAGGGCGCCCCCTTCAGGCAGAGGCGGATTGACCCGCTGCACCGGCATTGCCGGACTTCTGCTTGCCCGCCCCGGGCTTCTTCTGGCTACCTTGGCCCTTGAAGGGCTTGCCCTTGGTTTGATGCTTAAAGGCACGAAAGGACCCTTGATTGGGTCGAGAGGCGGAACCTTGCTTACCACGAAAGGACTTGTTTTGCGGGTTCTGGGGCAGCATCGTGCTCTTGCCCCCCGTGACACCTTTTACCAAGGTATCCAACGCTTCGCCAAAAAGGCGAGAACCTGCATAGGGAAAATCAGCCACCGCCTTCCGTGATGTCTGGTCAGCCGACCAGCTCTTCAGCCAGATCATTCGACGGTTAAGCACTGCGACACTCGACAGGCGTGCAGCCAAAAGGGGCCTCATTCAAGGCGGCATCGCACAAATACATGACTCCCTGGTGAATTTGATCCACCATAGCCAGCGTGGCAGGTGGGGCAGAATCCGACACGAGGGTGCGTCTAAGGACCTTAGTCCAATCCGCCACCACCTGAGCCACCATGACGGACGCGAAAATAGGTTTGAGCAAGGAACCCGCCACCGTGTAGGAATGGCGGGCAAGAGACTCCAATCTCCTGTCCGTGGGATCCCGGAACACCGGGGTGTCCTCTGGGAATCAAAGTAGCCTTGTTTAACACGGCCACAGTGTGATCCACCTGTGGAGGCACACACCAGCGCGAGTCCGTAGACGGCGCAAAGGGATAAAGCAGTTTAAACCGACTAGGTACCGTGAAAGGACGTTTTAAATTGGGCCAAAGTTCATTCACAGTGTGATGAAATTCAGCGGGGCAGGGAAAAACCTGCGACGACTTGCAGGTCCTGTGTGTACCAAACGAAGACACAATGCCCGGAGGACTGGGCTCATCCTCCAAATGTAGTGTTTCTTTCACAGAAGAAATCAACTCACCCATAGTCGCGCGTTGAGGCGACCCCGGGGGAGAATCATCAACCCCCTCCACCTCCCCCTCAGACCCCAGTGGGTCCAGGGACGAGCGAGACCCTGAAAAGGGCACGCCAGCCACATCACCATCTGAATCAGAGGAGATAGATAATCTAGGCCTTTTCCTAGCAGCTCGTTCAGCCATCAGCATCTCCATTTTGGACACTAAAGACGCCACTACGGCGGCCAAATTAGGTATAACAGGGGGTACAGAAGGATTGGGGTCCCCCACCAGGGCTGGAGGGAATTTGCTGTCCTGAGATTCCATTGCCCAAGTTACACAAAAAAATGCAATAAAAAAGTACTGGCCCTTTAAGATCGCTGCGGAGTGCGCAGCCCACCGCTATATGCACAGTGAACACAGACCCCCAAAAAGGAGACAAAACTGAGCCAGGAAGGACAAAACAGAGAGATATGGAAGAGACAGTCTGCAGAGCCCCCACAGTGTGTTACCACACCGATCGCTGCTTCAGAGGAAAAGGAAGTGAGGTCATCAGAGGCTGAACTATAAGCTGCAAGACCCAGGGAAAATGGCTGCCCATAGAACTGAATGGGAGGCTTTGGCAAGATGGCCGCCGAACATGTGCTCGAAACGATCGTTCTGCCACACACAAGATGGCGCCAAAACAGCATGCAGTTACCAGCCCACAATGAAGCCAGACATGCTTGCCCATACCTAAAATGGCGGACCGCACGGTTTTCCACCCGCTGCGGCCGCCGCACACAGTCTGCACCCCCAAAACACCGCAGTGACACAGGGGAAGGGGCCCCCCCAAAACCACACAGCACAGCAGCGCATGTAAAAAAAGACCCCCGCAGGGATCGCATCAGGGAGCCCCACACAGGCACAGACATGGGGAACACACAGCAACACAGGACTGCCACCCCAGACAGAGGCACCACACAGAAAGTACTTACCTGTACCGTGGGGGTGCCTCTATGAACGGAAAGCCGCTGTCCTCATCTGAGAGGGAATTCCGTTAGCCAAGAATAGGACACTGCAGCACCGCAGATGTGTCCAGTGAGGTAGCCACCTCACAGGCTGCATCCCTGCTGCGCGCAGGGATGGGTCGTTCATAATGCCAGGATGAACACATGGCTGAACGCTCGATGGCGGGCTGGGGATCCCTCTGACCCTCTACCCTGGAGAACCAGGGCGGCCAGTCCGATTCCCAGCTCCGCAAGAATCCACCTTCATCTGAAGATCCGACTAAACTAAAGCTGACAAAATAAACCGCTAGTAAAGCAAAGAAAAAACTGACAAGAAAAATCAAAGAAAAAAAGATTAGAAAGGCTGAGACTGCAGCCCCAGCACAGGGAAGCCTAACTACTCCTGACGCTAGGCAGAAACAAACTGAGTTGGGAGGGATCACTGCAGGGGGGTATTGACCAGTGGGACAGCCCCCATAGGTGTGTATGCTAAATGCTTTTGTTCTTTTGACTAAGTCTTATGCCTAGCTACTCCTGCGGAAGTCAATACCCAATAGTGATGACTTAGAGGAGGCGGCGACTGTCGGAGGATGTAAGAGAAAGCCATCTTTTTAAAAGAAAAAACACATTTCAAGAGAAAAAATAAAAAGAAGAAAAAGGCTGAGACCGCAGCCCCACTCAGGTAAAAGCCAGCCTACTCCTAAGCTAGGCAGCAGAAAACTGAATTGGGAATGAGGCTAGCTGGGGGTATTGGACCAGAGGGACAGCCCCCTGTAGGTGTGTCTATACAAAGTTTTTGTGAATATTCTAACAAAATCTTCTGCCTACCTTACTCCTGTGGAGAAGGCCAATACCCGGACGTGCAGATTGTATGAGTGGGTGGCGACTGTCAGAGAACGTAAGAGAAAATTCTGTTGCACATTTCCATGCTTTTTGGGATTTACACATTTTTCATTATTTGCACATTTTCTTGATTGCACTTGGAATTGCACAATTGCAATAATATTATAATATTCTTGGTTTAATACCCTTTATATTTGTGTTCAATAAGAATAAGAGTGCTTCACCTCCGAATACAGTGTACACAAAAATATTTGATGGCACTTGAAAAGGCACTATTTCACTTTTAATATTGAATATTGATTTTTATCCTTAGGTTACTCCTAAAATCATTTATCAATTAGCACATAGCAAGGGTAGTAGCGCCTCACTACACTCCTACTCCTAAACTAGGCAGAAACAAACTGAAGCTTATAGCAGAGTGTGTGCATGTATGCCTGCAGGGACGGCGTAAGCGTGGTAAAGCTTTTTCCTGCCTAGTGTTCTACTCCTGTAGGGGGCGGCACAACCCATTGGTCAAGAGTTATAAGGAGCTGCATCCGTCAATGAAAGAGAGAAATAAGGTAAACAAACATGTCTGAGACGGAATATGCAGCAATCCAGGTGCAGACTGTCGTGTAGCAAAGTCCTTGTGGCAAAAGAGCAAGCAGAAGCGACTGAGTATATTATGACTCTAGGCTGAAGCAGCCATTAAGTGTGCGACCTGTGGCGTGATTTAACAGTTAGTCATCCACAAGTAACTAAGCTCGGAGTGGCTGAATTTTAGCATCAAGTCTAAAAAGTTTATACTGTGAACACATTCCAAACAATCCATTTTTTTTTTTTTTAAGAGTAACGGTCAAAGATACAGGATGACCCAGTCTTACTTGCACACATGGCTGGTTTTAATACAGGGTCCAGGCTTTAACCGTCAAAGTAGGCATATCAACGTAGAAGTCTTCAAGATCTGGGCTCCAAAGAAATAGATGATGGCTCTAGACCTTTGTAGCACCCTGAGGCTAACTGCACGCATTGAACAAAGTGCTTAAGTGAGCACCCATGCAGGATGCAGTGCCTGAAGCAACAATACAGGCTGCCCCTACAGCGTTGGATCCAAGTCTGACACCCCAAGATTTTACAGAGAACAGTTGATTCAGGGTTCATACACATTTTTACCAATAAAATTCCATGACTTTTCCATGACTTTTTCATGACTTCAAGTAAATATTCATGACCTAAAGTTTCATGAAATGTATACATGTTAAATAAGAAGAAAATCCATGTCACACCCAGCATATTTTTACTAAAATAAATGACAATCTTTGTAGTATACATGGGGAAAAAGCTTCAGTTTAGGCAGTCATGATGGAGGTGCTCCCGGACTGGTATGGATGGCACAGTCAGATGCACAAAATGCAGCGCTTACTCTTTAGGCCCAAGCCACAGTCATGATGGAGGTGCAGGTGGACTGGTATGGATGGCACAGATGCACAAATGTGGCACTTACTCTTGTCTATACTCAGGGGTCAAGTACTGGGAAAAAAAGTGTGGGGCTGTGGAAATGATACAGGAGGTGGTCAAAGGCTGCAGACGTGATACAAGAGATGGTCAGAGACTGCAGACGTGATACAAGAGATGGTCAGAGACTGCAGACTTGATACAAGAGATGGTCAGAGACTGCGGACGTGATACAAGAGATGGTCAGAGACTGCGGACGTGATACAAGAGATGGTCAGAGACTGCGGACGTGATACAAGAGATGGTCAGAGAGTGCGGACGTGATACAAGAGATGGTCAGAGAGTGCGGACATGATACAAGAGATGGTCAGAGAGTGCGGACATGATACAAGAGATGGTCAGAGAGTGCGGACATGATACAAGAGATGGTCAGAGAGTGCGGACATGATACAAGAGATGGTCAGAGAGTGCGGACATGATACAAGAGATGGTCAGAGAGTGCGGACATGATACAAGAGATGGTCAGAGAGTGCGGACATGATGCAAGAGATGGTCAGAGAGTGCGGACATGATGCAAGAGATGGTCAAGAACTGCGGACATGATGCAAGAGATGGTCAAGAACTGCGGACATGATACAAGAGATGGTCAAGAACTGCGGACATGATAGAAGATAGAAGAGCACTAGGGAGGCCGGAGAGCACAGGGGAAGCAGAGAGCACTGGAGGAGCTGAATGGCACGGAGGGGGGGCTGGAGAGAATTAAGGGGGGGTTTGGAAAGCATTGCAGGGGGGTTGGAAGGTGCAGGGGGGTGGAAGCAGGGAAAACCAGGGGGATGGAGAGCACAGGGAGAGGGGGGGGAACTGGAGAGCACTGTCTGGGGGGGAACTGGAAATAACTGAGGTGGGAGCCAGGGAGCACAGGGGGTGGAGAGCACTGGGGGAGCCAGAGAGCATGGGGGGGGGAGATGAAAAGCACTGTGGGGAGCTGAAGAGCACCGGGGGGGGGGGGGGCTAAAGAGCACTGAGGAGGCTAAAGAGCACAGGGGGGGGCCAGCAAAGGAAGTTGTATAGGAGGGGGATGGGGCAGCTGCATATAGATGAATTGAACTTTCCATATTCCTAGTGCAGCTTCTGAGAGGAGGAGTAACAAGTATTCAGCCACATGAGGAATAAATATGGAAAGTTCAATTCATCTATATGCAGCTGCCCCATCCCATCCCCCTCCCATCCAGCACACAAAACGAGACTCCTCAGGCACTGACCTTCTTCCTGCCGCTGCAGCTGCCTTATGGGAAGTTCTTCACACTGAGATGCGGACACCGGCCTGAAACCCATCAGTGCGGCGATGCGGGCAGCCCGGCTGACACCGGCCTGACATCCCCCCCAGTGCAGCGATGCGGGCGGCCCTTCAGACACCCCCCAGTGCAGCGATGCGGGCGGCCCTTCAGACACCCCCCAGTGCAGCGATGCGGGCGACCCTTCAGACACCCCCCAGTGCAGCGATGCGGGCAGCCCTTCAGACACCACCCAGTGCAGCGATGCTGGCGGCCCTTCAGACACCCCCCAGTGCAGCGATGCGGGCGACCCTTCAGACACCCCCCAGTGTAGCGATGCGGGCGGCCCTTCAGACACCCCCCAGTGCAGCGATGCAGGCGGCACTTCAGACACCGGCCTGACACCCCCCAGTGCAGCGATCCGAGTGACCCGGCTGACATCCCCACCCAGTGTGGCGATCCCAGTGGCCCGGCTGACACCCCCCAGTGCGCGCGCCTCCCCCGCCCTGCTGGTACGTCCCTGAGAGCGGGACAGTAAGTGCACTTCTCAGTTTCAGCGGATCAATCCGCCGCAGAGTTCCCAGCCTGTCACGGTCTATTCATATTGAAGAGACCAGTGATCAGGCTTCAGCTGTGTGGTGCGCTGCGGCTGATTAATCCGCCTAAACACGAAACAGAGAAAATAGTCCACAGAATACAGTACAATACATTTTCTAAATAAAATAGGAGCACAAAATTCCATGACTTTTCCAAAACTTAGTGGGTTTTACTCATTTTCCATAACTATTCCAGTCCTGGAAAGTGTCATGTCAAATTCCCATGACTTTTCCAGGATTTTCATGACCGTACGAACCCTGTTGATTGCATCTCTAAAAAAGGTGGTTAAGTTTAGAACACTAGCAAACAATAAACTGAGGATTCAAATAGCTTACTGGTGCCTAATTACCAAAAATGTGCCAGCTATTATCCCAGGTTCAATAAACACACAGCCTTTGTCCTGTACAATTAAGAAGAGTGGATTCAAGAAGAGTCTACAAGTTTGCACAGGCTGTGCAACATGATTATAAAAATCTATAAACAAAACTTACCTTTTCTAAAAATCTACCTCCCCAGTGCCCAACCTGTGACCCTTTGACCTCAGCAGTGGGAACATTGATTAGGGCAATAGCATTGACCTCTACTAGCCTCATGCAATATAATCCCAGATATGTATTGTCTTCTGCAGCAAAAATGTAGCATGTCCACACTGTCTGACCCTTTCTCCTGTTTTTGGTCTGCAGTTTGTCAGGTCTCTCAAGCACTGCATATACTGAACATTATGTGCATCTCTTTGGTGATGTCAGGGGCCACATTTGAGGCGCTCTTTAGCTCAGACTGACAACCACTTATTTATCTTAAATAAAACAGATTTTTTTTATGTAGACATACTGCCAATAAATTAGCTAAAATTATCTTAAAACCAGAATGTAAGTTTCTGCAGCATGATTTTCTTCAAATTAGGTTGCATTTTCTCTTCATCAATGATTGGCTGCTTTGTAACCTCACATCTACTGCTTACTTGCTATGAAAAGGTTTAGAGCCCAAAGGAAATGCCTTGTAATTTTTAATTTCACAAATATAAATGCATCACCCTTTCACATTTAGACCTTTTACATCTAGTCAAATTTTATACCGCAACATGCATTTATGATTTTGCTGTTTTTGTACAGTATGTTACATTCCATTACAGATCTGGAAGAAACAAGAATCTGTAAACATTCACTAGTCTTCTGACATATATAGACAACATAGGAAGATTCCTTTTGGTAACATCTTACCTCTCAAGGACAAAGTGGATTAACAAAAGCTTTCTTTGGTTTAAAAACAAAACAAAAAAAAACAAAAAAAAAAAACAACTCACGTGAACAATGCAATAGGTTCTCTAAAGTGTCTGATATAGGCATTTAGCTTAAAACAGCAGGGCATTGCAGTCTGCCTAGGTGCTTGCATCTTATACCCACAACATATAGGTTTCCTACCTCCATGACAGTTTCTTAATGCTCCCCTCTACAGCTGCACATACTTTCCTCACTTCACTAAGCTGTTGGCTCCATTCGGCTGCCAGGAATAAAGTGGAGTTACCCTTTAAACTCCTGCTCACACTCAATCCAAATGGTCTTAAGAGTGTGGCCCTGCTTGGGGGGGGGGGGGGGGGTACAGCTATGCTTTAAAGATTGTCCCTGCAAGGTCCTCTTTACCCTGTGTCCTCATTCATTTCTCGGTTGATCTGCATCCTGCAAGACTACTGGATGTTGCCATCAGTCCCCATAGGAATGAATAGGGCCACTGCACGAAGGCTGAAGGGAAGGACATGGCAAGGATGTTTCCTGAAGAAAGGCAGTGCAGTGTTTGGCAGGGTCACATCGTAAAGATTGCTGAATTTAGGATAAAATGGATGCATCAGGTCAGGTGGGCTGCACCTAATGGAGTAGCTGTATTAAAGGAAAAACGTGCATCAAAAAAGGTACATTTGTCCTTTAGGACCAGCAGCCACAAAGTTATCATCCTCTGTTCCAGTCTGAGATCACTATGAAGAGTTAAATTCACAACAAAAACACCTTTTACTTTAGGAATCAAAAGACATTTAAAACATGCTTAAAATCTCCGGAACATACTTTCTGTAAAAAACTTTCACCCGTTTGTTATCCTCCCATACTGTGTGATTACTATTAGGCATTAACGTATATCCTATGCAGTAACAGTACTGCTCTAAGGACATTGTGAATCTTAGGGATACATTTATAAAGAAGTGAATGTAACATTCACAGCAGGTGTATCTGCCTGGTGCATTTATAAGTACAGTAATTGTATACCTGCAGTGAATGTTTGCTTAATGTCATACACTGTTTTGTCAATTTGAAATTTGGGGTTACAAAGAAACCCTTGTACTCCAACTTCTATAAATATTAAAGTATGTATCCAGCCAAGACTTTTTTTTGGATAGAGATGGAAAGGATAGAACCTCAGCTTCACTGCCATTGGGACACTATTGAGAGATGTCCTTTTACTTGCTGTCCTGGTGACAAACAGGAAGTAAAGGAATATTTCCAACAGCATTACAGGCAGATAGGAAGTTAGAACTATTGGATTTATTATTACCATCGCTGTCTTGGTTTCAGATTTTCCCTCACGTCCTGTCTGGTGAAAATGTTGTCACTGCAACAGTTAGTGAATAGATGTCTCTCAATGAGAGCCTTCAATCGCAGTAATAAAAAAAAAAAAAAACAGGGGTTTAATCCTTACCCACTATCCAAAACCAGTACGTTTTGGCTGGACACAATTAGTTAGAAATGTAAGACATAACTAATACTGCATGGGTGTTTTAACTGAATTAGACATGAGATAAATACAATTGTTGAGGTTTTAGAAAATTCTAGTTGTCTGGTTCTTATGCTATAGATTTGAGTCATTGACCTTGAACAAGTACGGAGTTCCATCTTCACTTACTCGGTCGAAACAACTGACACAATCTAGTGAAAGCAAGGGTTAACATGACAGTCGCAACTAGACTGAGGTTGTTGCTATGAATATGGGTGCTATAAAATGTCTGTAATAAAGAATATATAAATAAATATAATAAAGGCACAGCTCCTATTTCATGTAATAGTTTCCCTTACAATAATAGTAGCTGACATTTGTACTGCAAATGAAAGACAATGGACTTGAAATGCTAAAGTGCTGCATGCAGTTATACAACACAGTCATGCTGGCAAATCCTACAGATATTCAAAGTTGATGATACTGGTGAGCCAATACTGTACTGTGCATGAAATAGGATAAATTGAATTTTCCATCTCAACAATTTCATTAAAGTGCATACAGACCAAATATAAGTCAAGTAAAAACAGGTTAACTTGTTTTCTTTCTTTTTTTTTTTTTTTTTTTTTTACTTGTGACTGCATTACTGAAATAAATTTTATGAAAAAAAAAAGACAAAATAAACTACAGTTCAAGAACAAAGTAAAACATCCATGGAAAAAATAAACACCTGAGATTTCAGGAGCAGTCCAGATAAGAACATACAAAAAGGAAACACAGAAGTCCCCAGTAACTGCATCCACATTCCAGGATTTCATAATTCTGGCTGACAAAGACAGATAACTTGGTAGTTTCATACTGTTATTTATTTCATAACTAAAATCACAAATAGAGATACTTGCAAAATACTTGTCTTTTCAGGATTGATTTTCAGATACCAACCTGCTGTCATTCTGAATCAATCTAATGTGCATCAAGTTACGGGCTTGGCTTTCCTTGATAACTGCCATGTGTTTGGTCAGATGCAACTCAAGCACCAAATGGAGAGGATGTTGTTGTGATGGTATCTGGAGATGTTTCTCCCCCCTCCCCAACCCAGCCTTCCCATACATAATCCCAGAAGCACAATGAGAGATGTTTAGTACCAGATTTTAAATATCCCTCTGCCCCTTTTCCTGTTCAGAGCTCCTGCTGCATTTGCTGAGACTTAACAGCATATCCACCAGTTCAAGAGCCAGTACGAGCAGATGTGACACCAGCATTGCGTCGGTTGAACGCAAGCTTAGTCTGAAATTTTCAGGTAGGTCTGTGTGTCATTGGAGAAGTCTTGATTTTTTAATATGTTTATTCACATTTCCGACAAACGCCGAAAGAGTTACTCATACTCCAGAAACTGCTTGTGATAAAAAAGCAAATACCTGAAACAAAGAAAAAAATGTGTTAAAACAAACTTTACACAAACCAATGTTCAATTAAATAAGAGCCCCTACATTCATCATTAACTACTTCCCTCCCACCCACTGTACATTTACTATTTACTATAGCGGGTGGCATGGACAGGCTGGATGACAAACATGCATGTCATCAAGCCTATTCTGGGTTAGAGGTACATGTGATAATCTGCTAATCCACGCGTTCACTGACTACAGCAGGACTTTGTCAGCAGGTCCTGCTGATCGGCTTTAGTCAATCACAGCACTGAATCCTGTGTTTACACACAGGGCACTGTACACATCAGCGATCTGGCTGTTTCTTCTCCCAGCAAAGGACCAGATTTGTTCGTAAAAACAGCACACATTGCTAAGCACACAGTTAACCCCTTGATTGCCCTTAGAGGTTGACCCCTTCCCAGCCAGTGTCATTGTACAGTATGATCAATGATCACTATTTGGGGCACTGGCGACATGAGTGTCAGTTACTGACCTCCCAGATAGTGTTGGTTAGCGCCAGATTGCCCGCCACCCTATTACAGTCCCACTTTATGTCTCTGATCACTGGTTTTACAGTATAGCGTCTATAGTGTAAATTCCTATATATATATATATATATATATATATATATATATATACACATACATACACACACCATAGTTTGTAGATGCTATAGCTTTTGCAAAAAACAATTAAAATACACTTATTGGAAATTTTTTTTAACAAATACATATAAAATAGGGGTAGAAAATAGGAGTTTAATTTTTCAAAAATGTTGGTCTTTCTATTTCTATATTAAAAATAAAAACCCAATGGTGATCAAAACCTAATGGCGACCAAAAAAAAAAAAAAAAAAAAAAGACATACATTTAAATTGTGTACCATATAGTATGCCCATGCAATGGGCAGTTAAAGTAGCGCAGTGCTGAATAGTAAAAAATGGTCTGGACATAAAGGAGGCAAAACCTCAGGAGCTCAAGTGATTAAAGCCATGTAAAAGTGTAAAGCAATGTCCTATTTTGTTGACTAAAAGATTTGTCATAATTTTCGTCAGAGGCATATTTTCAATGACGAAAACTATGATGGAAATAGAACGAAGATGTGAGGGAGGGAGGTTTTTCTTTTTTAGTAAGGGATGGCGAGAGGGAGAACGCCAACAGTGCAGCATGTTTTTTTTAATATAAAAAGTATAAAAACAATGGTAAAGTCATCAGCAATGGTAATAGTCCCGACTGGAGCCACTGGGATCGTGGAGAGGCAATAGATGCCAGTGATAAGATCCAGAGAGCCACAGTAAGAACCTAGGAAGAACGGTCAGATGAAGCCATCAAAAGCCTGGGTGCTAGTAGCGAATCAGGAACCATTTTAGAGGCAAAACCATGTCTCCATCAGCTCAATCTCCATTCAAACTTTTTGCACACCTGAAGAACTCATCTTCTCTAGAACTGCTCTCCTCCCTTGCCCGGCCCAGGAAAATAAAAAACACAAACCTTAATACATTTGCAAAAACGATTGCCCAAAGTTTGTAAAATGCCTGTAAAAACCGACGGTTAGACTTGTGGGTAACGGTGTTTCTACAAACCTTCCAGGACAGCAACACCTGAGAGAGGAGAGGCTCCACCTTACAGGAAACACAATCAGATCACAGCTGCTTAAAAGGCCCAACCCTGCCCCTTGTCTCTCAGTTGAAAAAGAGTAATTCTCCTAACCGATCCACAAGGGGTAAAAATGTATTTAGGTTCTCACCACCTATTACTTACATTCTTTCCTCCCCCCTTAACTGGGCAGGAAGTAGGCCTGCCGTCCTGGAAGGTTCATAGAAACACTGTTACCAGTAAGTCTAACTGTCTGTTTTCTCCTCTCACCTTCCAGAACAGCAACACCCGAGAGGATAATCAAGTAATCGCAGGCCTACCTTAGGTTGGGACCACCGCCTGCAGCACCTTTCGGCTGAAGGCTAGGTTTTGCTGAGACAGCACCTCAACTCGGTAGTGATTCAGGAAGGTGTCTTGGCTGGACCGGGTGGCTGCACTGCGAATCTGTTCACAGGAGGCTCCCGCTTTCTCAGCCCAGGAGGTTGCCAGGGCTCTGATTGAGTGTGCTTTCAGTTTTACTGGTGCAGAAATACCGGAAATCTCGTATGACACGGTAATGGCTTGTCTGATCCACCTAGAGACTGAAGGCTTAGATGCTTAAAGTCCCTTCCTTGGTCCAGAGTAGAGGATCAAAAGATGATTAGACCCCCAAAACTCCTTGGTCCTCTAAATAAGTGAGGAGGCATCTCCTCACATCTAAAGAATTAAATTTATTTTAATGATATTATTCCTCATTCTTCTCAATATCACAAAAAGTATAGTAAGGTTATCGCTTGTGTCCTATGAAAGGATGATGCTACTTTGGGCAGATATAGAGGATCTTGCCTGAGGATAATCCTATCTGGGAGGATCAAAAACATTTTTTTTTTTTTATAGAAAGACCTTGTAAGTCCCCTACCCTTCTAAGCTGTTGTAATAGTTGTAATAGGAAGGCTAGTTTTAGGGTCAAAAACGTAAAGGAAACCTCTTCAATAGGTTAAAAAGGGTTTCTAGATATACCTCTAGAACCCTAGTCAGGTCCCAAGGTGGGAACCCATCTCTTGTGACTGGGGTAGCGCTATCCCTAGCTGTCAAAAATTTTTAAAACGAAATGTTCTTTCGTTAGTCTCGTGTCTATAAAAAAACTGGGCGAACTGCTATTTGTACCCGAAGAGTGTTGATCGCCACAACCTTCTCTACCCCATCTTGTAGGAAATCTAAGATTACAGGGACAGAGGTGGAAGAAATCTGCTTCTGCCTACACCAAGTTCAAAATGTTTTCTAAACCTTAGAGTATATCCTTCCTCGTTACTGCTTTCCTGCTCAGGAGGAGTGGGTCTATCACTCTTTCTGAGCAGCCCTTTATTCTAAGGATCTGGCGCTCACTAACCAGGCCATGAGCTGGAAGAACTCTGGCCTGGGGTGCAATACTGGACCCTGAGAGAATAGGTCTGGAAGGTTTGTAAGCTTCCAAGGAGGTGCCACCGATAGCGCCTTCAAGGTCACAAACCACGCCCTCCTTGGCCACCATGGTGCAATCAGGAGGAGGTGGAGGCCAGAGGAACGAGTTTCTGTATGACACGAGGGAATAGAGTTAGAGGGGGAAAAGCATAAGCTAACTAAAATTCCCAGATCTGGGTCAGAGCATCCGACTCCCTTTCCCATGAGAGGGAGAAGAATCTCCTTGCATTCTTGTTCTTGAAGCTGGCAAATAGAACTATTTCTGGGCAGCCAAATTTCTGGACTAGCGTCTGAAACACCTTTGGATTCAACTCCCATTCCCCGTTTTATTGGTTGACAGCTGAGGAATCTACTTCCCAATTGCTTTGCCGACAAAGATCAACCTTCCCCCGGCCCAGCCCAAGATCTCGTTGGCTAGATCTAAGAGGGGTCTGGACCTGGTACATCCTTGGTGATTCAGGTAAAACTACTGCCGTAGCGTTGTCGGGGCAGACCTGAATCTCCTTGCCTGAAATGGAACTCTTGAAGGCCTTTAGAGCTTCGCCCACTGCTCCGAGTTCTCTGAAATTGGAATAAGTCTGGGTACTCCTTGTTCCAGGTGCCCTGGGCTTTGGCTTTCTCTAAGTGGGCCCCCCAACGCAGGTGCTTGCATCTGTGGTGACTTTCAGAGGACCCCACTGACCCCAGGGCCTGCCCTTCTCCAGATTGCTTGGTACTGATCACTATTTTAGGGAAGATTTTACCTGAGGGGGTGAGGATTAAACTTTCGTCCAGAGACTCGACTTTTTTGGTGGAGTCTTAAGGTGGAAAAAATTAAGGTCTCGAGTGTAGCTGTGCCCAAACTACTGCTGGCTGACATGAGCCCCAGAACTCTCAGGATCTCTCTCCTTGAGCACGAGAGGGCTCATCAGCTGTTTTACAGACGAGAATACTTTCTTCACATTTTCCCTTGGAAGGAAAGGTTTTTGTACCCGTGAGTCTATCCCGTAACCTAAATAGCTCTGAACCTGAGCTGGCACCAGGGATGACTTTTCCATGCTGACCAACCAGCATAGCGTCTACAGGACTTAACTTCTGGATGTCTGATCTCACCTGGATTTCTGAAGGGCCGAAGATCAGTAGATCTTCCAGGTAAGGAATTAAAGCTATTCCCTGGAGATGAAGATAGGCTACCGCCTCTGCCAGTATCTTTTCTGAAAAGCCTCGGACTGGCTGATAGACCAAAGGGGAGTGCCCTGAACTGCCAATGAGAGACTTAATTCTGGGTTGCTACTGCAAATCTCAGGAAAGCCTGGTGTTCCAGATGAATTAGAACATGCAAGTAGGCATCCCTGAGTAGTCAAACCAATCTTTAAATAGATTTTTGCGTACTGCAGATACCTTCTTCCATGGAAAACTTTTTGTACTCTAGGAATTGGTTTAAGTTTCCGAGGTTAATGATAAGATGGTATTTCCCCTGAGGGTTTGGGTACCACAACACATGGGAGTTAAAAGCCTGGGTAACGCTGACTGTCTTGCACCGGCACTACCACTTGTTCCACCAATTTTCCCTTTGAATAGGGCTCTCTTTTTAATATACACCTTGGGAGGATGTATTAACGCAATTTTTTGTTGGTGTTTGGATGAGAGTTATAGGTGGTAGCCTTTTCGAGTTGAGAAATGTATGGACTGACTGAGATTTCCTCCCACTGGGAAAAGAAATGAGACAGACTGCCCCCCATTTTGACTCTAGCGTCACTTTGTATCTTTGGTGCATGAACCTGGAGAGGGGAAAAGCAAATTACTTGTTTAAAGTACAAAATTCAGCCTAGTGCTCACTCCGAAGGGGAAGACTGGCGTGCTGCTCTCCTCAGGCAGGGAACTCCAACATGGGTACATAGAAAAAGAGAGAAAGGAGGCGCAAACACCTAGTGCATTACCCGTGCCAAATGCATACTCACAGACATGAAGATGATAAAATCATGTTACAAGAATCCACCATGTGTGAACTGGAACAAGTCCTTCAATCAGGACCGCTAACACGTTTTGGGGGTCAAGCCCCCTTCCTCAGAGCTGGTCTTACCAGAAGCAGATCAAGAATATATATAAAAGCTTTAATTGCATCAGTTCAGCCCCCCTCCCTCCTCCTCCGCCCAGAGGGAGTGGGCGGGACCATCCAGTGCCTCTAAAAATGACCCTCTCCGCCTTAGATGAATGTTAACCCTTTGCGCATGCATAGGATCATATAATGCAAACCAGGAAATCAACACCCTGAGGTATATGTGCCAAAAAAAAAAAAAAAAACAACGACATCAAACTTATGTATGATGGAACTATTATTATTATTATCATAGCAAGATGTATTTGCTCTAGGTGCAATGAGCCCTAGTTTGTGGGCAGATAGATAGGTTCAATGTGTTTTAGTGGATTAGATGTATTTAGAACATACCCCGCTGAGATCTCCTTGATGCTGACAAGTTCCTCTGTATTCCAGCGGCCTCGGTATTGGCATGATTGTGGCCCCTCGTGAAAATGCACACACTGCTGCTGTTTCAGCAGCGCTTTTCCTGCAGTGTGTGTTACTTGTTGCTACCGGGTCTCGGAACGCCCGCCATCCACTCTGCGCTCCGGGACCCGTATCACATCGCTTCCGGGACTGTGATGCAACGTGGGGCCCGCCTCTGTCGGTTGTAAAGGTTGTAGGTGTATATATGTTGGACTTAATACAGCCATATGTGCTATTACTTTCGGGGCGCAGTGCATTCCCACAGCCGCTAGGTGGCGGTATGGAATGCCGGCGAACGAGCGGAGGCTGTTTACAGGCCCCCATGGCAACCGACAGAGGCGGGCCCTACGTTGCATCACAGTACCGGAAGCGATGTGATACGGGTCCCGGAGCGCAGAGTGGATGGCGGGCGTTCCGGGACCCGGTAGCAACAAGTAACACACACTGCAGGAAAAGCGCTGCTCAGACAGCAGCAGTGTGTGCATTTTCACATGAGGGGCCACAATCATGCCAATACCGAGGCCGCTGGAATACAGAGGATCATGTCAGCATCAAGGAGATCTCAGCGGGGTATGTTCTAAATACATCTAATCCACTAAAACACATTGAACCTATCTGCCCACAAACTAGGGTTCATTGCACCTAGAGCACATACATCTTGCTATGATAATAATAATAGTTCCATCATACATAACAGTTTGATGTCGTTGTGTTTTTTTTTTTTTTTTGGCACATATACCTCAGGGTGTGGATTTCCTGGTTTGCATTATATGATCCTATGCATGTGCAAAGGGTTAACATTCATCTAAGGCGGAGAGGGTCATTTTTAGAGGCACTGGATGGTCCCGCCCACTCCCTCTGGGCGGAGGAGGAGGGAGGGGGGCTGAACTGATGCAATTAAAGCGGTTATATATATATATATTCTTGATCTGCTTCTGGTAAGACCAGCTCTGAGGAAGGGGGCTTGACCCCCGAAAACGTGTTAGCGGTCCTGATTGAAGGACTTGTTCCAGTTCACACATGGTGGATTCTTGTAACATGATTTTATCATCTTCATGTCTGTGAGTATGCATTTGGCATTTTATTAAAATTTTGAAAACAGTGACCACGGGTAATGCACTAGGTGTTTGCGCCTCCTTTCTCTCTTTTTCCAAATTACTTGTTTGCCTACCTCTACGAAAACTCCACTTCCTATTGGGTTATTTTTGTTTTTTTCTTGATTTTTCCCCGAGGTGGCCACGAAAAGAAAAAATTTCCTATATCGTTCCCTCCTGGGTTTGATAGGAAATTCCTTCCCTTTCTTAGAGGATCTGGACACAACTTTATCCAGACCTGGGCCAAACAGCAAGGACCCTTCAAAAGGAAGACCACACAATTTTACCTTTGAAGTAAAATTGCCTTCCCATGCTTTAACCCAAATGGCCCTCCTAGTTGAATTAATAAGGGCACCGGTTTTAGCTGAGGCTTTAACCGACTCGACTGCAGCAGCCAGGTAGGCAACAGCTTTCCTCATAACTGAAAGAATCTAGAACTTCCTGAGACTTACTTCCCTGTGAAAGGTGCTTAGTGGGTCTTTCTATTAGGGATGCACCGAAATGAAAATTTTGGACCGAAACCGAAACTGCAGGATGCCCTTGGCCGAAAACCGAAACCGAAAATGACTTTTTCCCCCCCAAAAATTTAAAATGGATAGAACAGGGGCATACACCAAAAACAGGCAGGCGTACACCTGTCGCTGCCACCCTGTCACAGTATATGTACTGTGACGGGTTGGCAAGAGGTTAATTTAATTACCAATGGTATTTGTATTATGAAGCATGAGGGGTTAATGTATTGTCACTGCTGGTCACTCATCTATTAGTGACTGACCAGTGGCAGGTAATTAACCCCTTTGTGCTGCATTAGTGCAACCAGTATCAGCGTTAATTAACACTGGTTGCACTGATACTGGTTGCACTAATGCAGCACAAAGGGGTTAATTACCTGCCACTGGTCAGTCACTAATAGATGAGTGACCAGCAGTGACAATACATTAACCCCTCATGCTTCATAATACAAGTATCATTGGTAAGCTGCCTCAGCTCTCTCCCCCCCCCCCCCCACCTCAGCTACCCCTCCTCGGGTGTCCTTCATTCAAAAGTCCCGCCTCTGGCCGGGGACACCGCCTCTCAATGACGTCCCTACTACTCTGTGCATTAGTGAATGGACATACCAGGCGGGAGGGCGGGGCGAGCGGCCGCTATAGATATTACTATGTGATCCTTCCCTGTGCATCCCTGTCAGCCTGTCAGTGTCAACTATGTGTGAATGAGAACAGAACTGACCTAACACCGGGCGGGGGGGGGGCGGGGCGAGCGGCCGCTATAGATATTACTATGTGATCCATCCCTGTGCATCCCTGTAAGCCTGTCAACTGTGTGTGAATGAGAACAGAACAGAACTGACCTGACACCGGGCGGGGGGAGCGGCCGCTATTAGCTGTAACTATGTGAGCGTTTCACTTCCTTGTCAGCGGAGATACATGCCTGACAGGGAAGTGAAACGCTCACATAGTTAAAGCTAATAGCGGCCGCTCCCCCCGCCCGGTGTCAGGTCAGTTCTGTTCTGTTCTCATTCACACATAGTTGACAGGCTTACAGGGATGCACAGGGATGGATCACATAGTAATATCTATAGCGGCCGCTCGCCCCGCCCCCCCCGCCCGGTGTTAGGTCAGTTCTGTTCTCATTCACACATAGTTGACACTGACAGGCTTACAGGGATGCACAGGGAAGGATCACATAGTAATATCTATAGCGGCCCCTCGCCCCGCCCTCCCGCCTGGTATGTCCATTCACTAATGCACAGAGTAGTAGGGACGTCATTGAGAGGCGGACGGCCGGCCAGAGGTGGGACTTTTAAAGCCTGCCCTGCGCTGCGCTGCACCCTCCTCCTTCTCCACGGCGGCCATTATTTTCGGCAATGTTAACCCATTATCGGCCGAAATGAGATAGGCTCATTTTCGGCCGATAATTTTGGTGGCCGAAATTTCGGTGCATCCCTACTTTCTATCCTGGCAACGCAGGTTGCAGCCAGCGATTTAGCCATAGTGGATATAAATTGGTGTCCCATGTTCTAACAGGGACTCTGACTTCCGGTCAATTACATCTATGATGCTCCCTGTATCCTCGGAGAAGTCAGGTCTTTTAATCACCTGGGACAGGGAGGTGTCAAGTTTAGGACTTAAGGAATTTTTCCATCACCTCCCCAAAAGGGGAATCTTTTCCACACTATTGGTCTGACCAAACTCTTTTCGGGAACATCCCACTCTTGCATTAAATCCTTCAAGGACTGGTATACAGGAAATACTTTGGAGTGGTTTTTAACTAACCCCCTATACATCCTTATCCTGTGCGGAGGTCTCCTTGGGAGGTTCTGGGATCTCTTCAGTGGCATAGATAGCTTGAAGGAGTCCTTCCAAGTCCTCTAGATCAAACAGATGTCTGTTTAACTTGGTCTCCTCTGCCTCAGTAGCTAGATCCAGATCAACCTCTTCCCCAGAGCTGTGCTCAGATTTTGCCTGATTTTATGCCTTTCCTAAGTCATCCTCCTCCCTAGCTTGAGCGGGGGGGGGGGGGGGGGAGAGTCCCTGTGAAAAAGGCAGAAAGGCACTTGACTCAGTCTTGGAAAGTAAACTCTCCTGAGAAGGGCCCTCCTTAGGGGTTAGCTCTTCTGGGTCTGCTACCAGGGGGTGAAACTACAGATGTGCGAAAGGACTGGATAGTGGCTAATATCTATATTTCTATCTATATATCTAAATATCTATATATAATTTTTGTATGCACACATATAGGTCTGTTATATGCTATGTAATTTTAATACATTTATCGTGTATTCATGATACTCATATGTGCTGCTGTAAATGTAATATGCATCTTTGAATGTGTCAATCTGATGATTGTGCAGGTAGCATTTATATTTGATTCAGATTAATATATCAGTGCGGAATACCAGATTGTATTGTTGTAAATTGACTAATATGACCCTTTCAGTAATAGGATGGTCATTTAGTTATATTGTGTAGCTATTGTCAGCATCCTTGTAATATAATTTTCTCCCCTATTACGGTATGGGTAAGCCGACAACTCAAAATTACACGAGATATATATGGCTGTGGCTGCAGCTATGTAATGACACATTCAGAGATTGCATTTTGACTATCTGTGATCTCCTATGATCCGGATGGTTTCTGCTCTGCTAGCTGACTGACGATCATGTGCGAGCGGCCGGCTGAAAGAGTTAAATGTCCGGAGAGGAGGGAGATAAAGGGAGGTAGCGGTGCCGCGTGCTCACGCCCTCCGTAGAAGTCAGTGTGATGATGAAACATGTCAGGGCGTGAGCACGCGGCCACTCCGACACTGAACAGCTGATGCAGATTTGTCTTCACTCGCTCCCGACGCTGACAAGCAGGAGAGGAACGGCGAGCTTCCGTGCAGCATCACTGTTACTGGTATTTGGACTTTGAGTGCCTGTTTTTTTTGCATAATATGTGAGTGCATAGAGTGGGGGATTTGGGGGTATGTTTAATAAAAACCTGTGTTGAAATACTGCCCTATGAGCCCTCTGTTATTTTCCATTACTCTTCAATGATTATTTGGTATATAGAACTGGTGCATCCCTTGCCATCCTGATTGGAGAGATCTTGATGTCCAAGGAATCTGGATTTGGCATTCTGGATCCAGTTGATGATATTGCGAATTATCAAGGCTCTCATAACGTTTAATTTTGGTGAGTGAGCATTACCCTGGGGGGGTCACTTGGTGTGGTGGAAGTATATACTGTATCTACACTCCCTCTGACCTTCTTACCAACAGAGTGCTCATGGTTCACCTATGTATTAAGGGGTGATACTCTTTTCAGAGCTGCTTATGTGTTGGACTTTTCTTCTTTTTTCTCATGGACTTCTGAAGGGATTGTTCACATTTTATTTATTTGTTATATTAGGCAGCAGCTACCAATGTGTTTTATGTAATTTTTTTGATATATTGTGTTTCTCTCCACAAGCACGGGGTGATTGCGATAATATTTGGTCCTTTTGTGCAATTGTATTATCTCAGTCCTTGTGTTTATTTAAATATATATATGGACCCAACTGTAAATTTCCTGCAAAGAACAATCTTAAAAACTCACCTCTTACACTGCCTGCTTTGCTAATCTCTGCAGTAATGAAAAGCAACTGCTGGCTAAATAATCTGCAGAATCAAACACTTCTGTAGCGTTTGATTCCTAGTCCCCTGCTGCACTCCGGATTCAAACAAGGACCCTAAAGGCCCGTACACAAGTGCAAAGCTTCGGCCGACGACCGATCGGCCGATTGTAGGCTTGTTAGTATGATGCTTCCGACAGCCGACAGCGCACTTTCGGCCGAACAGAATCTGTCGAGCAAGCATTAAAATTTTTGTATGCCGACACCAGAGCGCCCGATTGTTCGCGAGTCAGAATACAGAATTCGGCCGACAGACAGCAGATTTGCAAGACTGGGCATGCTCAGAAAAGAAAAAACACAGGGAAAGTTAACCATCACATGACATCACTTCTGCAGTCGGCGGACAAAATTCTTGTGCAGTCTTTTGCACTTTTCAACAGACACGACAGTCCGGGGACAAAAGACGGCCGATCGTTCAGCCGACGATCTGCACGTGTGTACGGGGCATTACTTTACTTTTTTGTCCTGTAGTGGCCAGAGGAAGGAAACCACTGAATACAGTGGGGGACCAGGAAATCGACACTTGAAAGCCATAATGAATATTTCCATTTGCAATGCATGTGCAAAGCGCACGTTCACTGTAATATTAATAAACCACACTTAATAAGACATGGACACAAATTGCACTCTAGATATTGTAAGAAAAAAAAAAAAAAGCTTGCATTAGGTTTCTGGAGAACAATTCTAATGACTTGATAAAGCATAGTGGTTATATATATATATATATATATATATATATATATATAAAAAAACACACCATTTATGTTGCTACAGAATCATTTCGATAACTTCCAACTTACCCTTCACTATCTAGTACATCTTTAATGCTAGCCTTGGTAATAATGGCATCATCACACTTGAACCACTGGTCTTTGTGTTGTCTGATGAAGCTTGTATAATGCCCACTTTCCAAGGTTCCCTGGTGATTAACTACGGCAAACAAAGAATACCTGCAAAAAAGTAAAAACAAAAGTATTAGGCTCTGGCAAAACATGAAAATATTATGTTGTAATCCTATGTACCAAGCAAACATTTCAGTGATTGCCATAAAGGGCATATTTATTGAACTTTTTTTGACCTGTACTTGTTTGTCTCCGACTCGTTACTCTGGCTTCGTCTCACTTACATGGTCTCAAATGCACTGGCAAACTAAATTATATTATGTCCTGATTAAATTTTTACCTGGCCACTTATCGGATCATCATCACCGGTCTGAATAACAATCCTAAGCGCTTAGTAGCAGCAGATAACTACCCATTTTCATAGGATTGTTAAAGCTTGTCAAACCACAATATTTCGCATAGCGATAACTTTGTGCTGGAGATGTCTCCTTACCATTTCCCCTTTAATATATGCAATACACAGGTGATCAAAACATGTCTGTTTAATTAGTCTGAAAAACATCTTCCAACAAATCGGATAGCACCAATACAGGAGACTTATTGGGTACTAGGTACAACCTCAATAAAAAAATGTTTAAACTGCGAAAATGTACCTTTTTTTTAGAAAACAAATTAATGGCAGCAACACATCTCAAAAAAGTTGGGAAAGGACAGTGTTGAACCACTTCCTGCCTGTAGGACATCATTAGACTCCCTGGACAAAGTGGAGATATCTGGATAATGCATGTAGCCGATTAGCCGCTGTAATGCTTTTACAGGCAGTGGGAGGCAGAGTGAAGTTACCGCAGAGCCTATAATCCTGGCAGGCTGTAAACACTGCCTTTTCTTTTTCCAGGAAAGCAGAGCTCAATGTGTATTTTTTAATCTCATGCTTTCCAGGGTAGAGGAGATATCTGAGGTCTTATAGACCCCAGACGTCTGCATAAAGAGGACCGGTCATGCCTTATTTCTATCACAAGGGATGTTTACATTTCTTATGATGATAGGAAAAAAGGGGATTAAAAAAATAAAAAAAACAAAAAAAAAAAGGTACAGTGTAAAAATATACTAAATAATAAAAACAAAAAAACAAAAAACACACTCATTCCCTCGTGCTCGCACGCAGAAGCAAACGCATTTGTATGTTGCGCTCTTATATGTAATGTGTTTGCACCACACATGAGGTATCACTGCAAACGTTATAGTAAGAGCAACAATTCTAGTGCTAGACCTTCTCTGTAACACTAAATTGATAACCTGTAAACATTTCTAAAGCGTTACATATACAAACGTTCGACCTGCGCCAGTGAAAGAGTCAAGTACATTCGATCTTTTGAAGAAAGTTTCAACTGTGGCTATAGGTAGTCTTTTTAGGAGGTATGCAGGATAGTTCAATCCCTGGGGTTAGTGGAGATGGATGGTGGAGGTGGCTGCAGGCTTCATACAGAGCTAGAGGGACTCTGCAACAGACAAAAAGGGATAGGAGAAGAAAAGCAGCGCCACCTCAGTGTAGATTAAAAGGTTATTTATTACATAAAAACAACGTAGTAACTCACACAGAGGAAATAGTTGATCAGCAAATGGAGATGGTTCATCTGCAACACTGCAGGGACGTTAGGGAAGTACACTGTGGGGGTCATGGTCCTGGCTGTGCCGGTGGAGTCCGACACTTCCTGTGTTTCTGGCAGCGTTCAGTATCCAGGCTTACATCCAATAGGCATCGCCTGAGGAAGGAGCATGCATGCTCCAAACGCGAGCACCCCCCTGCCACTATTGGATGTAAGCCTGGATACTGAAAGCTGCCAGAAACAGGAATTTTCGGACTGCACCAGCACAGCCAGGACCACAGTTGCCAAAGTGTACTTCCCTAACATCCCTGCAGTGTTACAGATGAACCATCACCATTTGCTGATCAACTATTTACTCTGAGTTACTACATTGTTTTATGTAATAAATAACCTTTTAATCTACACTGAGGTGGCGCTGCTTTTCTTCTCCTACCCCTTTTTATTTCTAAAGCGTTGCCTATGGAGATTTTTAAGTACTGTAGTTTGGCGCCATTCCACGAGCGTTGGAAATTTTAAAGTGTGACATGTTAGGTATCTTTTTACTCAGTGTATCATCTTCTACCAACAAATTGGGTTATATATTGTGTTTTTTTGCATTGGGTTTGAAAAATTGCAAGGACCTTTACAGCTTCAGGGTCTCTTCTAAAATATATCTAGATCTATCTGTATATCTCTCTCTCTCTATCTATCTATCTATATATATGAATAAAAATGTTTGTGGGTTCCAAGTGCTCTTGCAGCAAAAAAATAAAAATAAAAAAACAACACTGGAAAGCGCGCTCCAAGCCTCATTTTGGAAACTGGAACTTCCGGTTTGTGTTGGAAAGGCGGAGCATGCGTATCACTACCCAGAAGAGGGAAGCAAAGACGGAGGAGACGCCGGACCCGCATGGCAGCAGGAAGGCAGACTCTCAGGCCGAAAGAGCACAGAAAGCTACCAAAGCTTGCCTGCCGCAACCCACCTCATGGAAAAGGAGGAGGGAAGGTCGGTTCAGGTGGCTACAGGCAAACCCAGATCGGAAACCCGGTAAGTGCCGTTTTATTTGCGGTTTGGGACCAATACCGGTATTGGGCTTAATCCTTGGTAGTTCCCATGCTCTCCCCCAGCAGGGCCTGTAGCCAACTATGGGGCAGGAAGAGTGATCTGTTTGTTATCTCCTCTTCTCTTGCAGAGATGGTGTATTAAGAAACTGGCTGGTAAGGAGGCCTCAGGGTTAATGTATGATTTCCTCCTTTCCATGTGATGATGGGAGGATAGAAAAGCAAGCCCTGTGGCTGTGGGAAAGGGGGGAAACAGCAGTGGTGTGCATTTCCTTTTACCTTGGGAGCTTAGCAGCAGTATCCCTGATAGCAGCCAGGTGGTTTCTTTGGCATGTCATAGTACTCCCTCCCTTAATGAGGGTTCTACTATCTTTTCCTTTAGGCCTGGGAACAAGTAACCCAGAAGCTTCCGTTAGACCTATGTCCACATTTTCCTTTTAAATCAGGAGATGCTGTGGTTATTTCAACATTAAGTTGCCAGTCTCTCACTATAAACCCTATTTGCACATCAATAAGGGTAATTCTAGTGAAGGAGTGACACCTGTTAGACACAGTCTCTTACAGGCTATTTCTGCCACTGAACAAGTTAGACATTCCTAAAGGGTTAAAGGAATGGAATGTAAGGTGGTTTTCAGGAACCTGAAAGTTACATGAGTAATACCACAGATTTTTCCCTGGTCAGCAATGCACACCAGATAATCTGAATATATTAGGCCAGCTGCTATGATTCTGGCACGCATCTCCAAGATGGGTTATTAAGAGTCTTCTTGCTCTTAAAAGCCTGCATCCTAAATTCTCTCCACATATGTTGGAGACACAGTAAGGGGTACCCTTGGGGAACTTTTTTTCTTATGGAGTTGCTTGCTATGTTTAGCATGCTAAATGTAACAACTTAACAAGCTGCAACCTATTGTTTCCTCCTTACACTTCTGTTAGATCAGTTGGTATGTAAGAGTTAATTGTGACCCCTGGTGGTTTGGGCTACTGCCCCTCCCTTGAGGAACTAGAAACATTGTTTTTTGCAACTCTGATGGTTTTCTGGGTGCGAACCTCTATACAGAGAGCTACATATACTAACCTGTATTTAACCGGTTGCCGACCGCCGCACGACTATATACTGCGGCGGTCAGCCCCGGCCAGGCAGAGTGACGTATCGGTACGTCACTCGCCTGTCACTGACTTGCGAGCCTATCGCGGGCGGGCGCGCGCCCGCCGAGGCGCGCGCCCGCCGCGGCTCGTTCACAGACAAGTCAGTGCGTGTGACCGGCGGACTCGATGTCCGCCAGTCACACTGCGATCGCTCCTGTGAAGGGAGAAAGACAGAGCAGCTTGTGTAAACAAGCTGCCTGTCAGTTCTCCCTGTGTAAAAGTGAAGATCTGTCCGTTCTACTATGTAGAACGGTTGATCTTTGCTTTTACACCAATAGGAATGTCCCCACACAGTTAGAATCACGACCCTAGGACACACTTAACCCCTCCCTGTCCAATAAAGTTAACCCCTTCCCTGCCAGTGTCATTTTTGCAGTAACAGTGCATATATATAGCACTGATTACTGCAGTAATGTCACTGGTACCCCCAAAAGTGTCAAAAATGTCAGTCAAGGGTCCGATCTGTCCGCCGCAATGTCGCAGTACCGAAAAAAAAAAAATCGCAGATCGCCGCCATTACGCGTTAAAAAAAAAAAAACACCAAAAATGACAAAAATCTTTCCCTTTGTTAGTGAACGCGATAACTTTTGCGCAAACCAATCAAAATACGTTTTTTGCGATTTTTATTACCAAACATAGGTAGCATAAAACAAATTGGCCGAAAAATGTTAAAAAATTTTGATTTTTACTTTTTTTTTTGGGGAATTTCATATAAAAAAAATGTGAAAAATATTGTTATTTTTGCAAAATTTACGCTCTTTTTTTGTTTATAGCGCGTGATCAAAAAATCGCACAGGTGATCAAATACCACCAAAAGAAAGCTCTGTTTGTGGGAAAAAAAGGACGTCAAATTCGTTTAGGTACAGCGTCGCACGACCGCGCAATTGTCCGTTAAAGTCACGCAGTAAAAAATAGCAAAAAAAACCCTGGTCCTTTAGCAGCCAAATCCTCCGGGGCTTAAGTGGTTAATGGTTGCTTGTTAAGCCCTTCAGGTGTCTGATTTCCTCCAAGCTAAAATTGTGTCCACCTCTTCCTGAGGCTGACTTAATTGATCTCCAGGTCTATGCTCGTTAAGACCTTAGATGCTGGGAGACTTGGATTCCCACCTGTGTGTGGGATAACTACACCTACTTATACAATGGCAGGGTAACAGCTACTACTACTGTGGTGTATGCACCCACCTTAGACTTCCATTATTTAGAACTAGCCTGGTTCTCCTCTGGTGGAAGAAGGTTTAGTATCTAGAGTCCAAGCTATGCCTATATAAAGCTTGCCCTCTGCTGGCTATTTTTTAGTTGAATTCACCATGACTGACTTTATGCCTGGTCTGGCTGCATCTCAGAAATAAACAATGTGGAAGTTTGTGTCTGTGGTGTTTTACTGCTCATCAGAAATACGCAACACTAGTTGTCTGTCTTTTCTGTTTATTTTGGCTATAGGTTTCTTTTGCTTACTAAAAATACACCACATTGAAAGTTGGGGTGTCTTTCTATTACACCTTAGTCTTCTGTACATTAGAAATGCACTACATTGTTGTTAGTAACATTTCTGTCGGTTACTTGGCTGTACCATGACTGCCAAGTCAGAAATGCACAAAGGTTCCCAGAGTCATTTCTGTTATAACTACACTGGTACTAATCAAAGTGCGCAACTTTATAGGGTTGTTAGTAACATCTGTTACATGGCTGTACCAGGTTACTATTCAGAAATGAGCAACTTTAAGGATTGCTAGTGACATTTCTGTCAGGACTACATTGTTACTTTTCTAGTTGCACAAACGTTGATATTTTATTAGTAACATTTCTGTTATATGGCTATACCATGTTACCATTCAAAAATGCACAGCATTAAAGATGGCTAAGTGACTTCTCTGTTATGACTACCCAGTTACTTATCAAGTTGCACAAAATGTTTAATTTTGTTAGTAACTTTTCTGTTGCATGCCTATACCATGTTACTATTCAGAAACGCACACCATTAAAGATGGCTAGTGACATTTCTATTATGTCTGCATCATTAATGACTGTACCCTGTTGCTAATCAGATATTTGCAACATTGACGTTAGCAGTGTATTTGCACTATATGACTATACCTAGTTGCCAATTTGAAACACACAACATTGACATGGTTAGTGTCTTCTGTTATGACTGTACCTTGTTGACAATCAGAAATGCATGACATGGATGTCTAGTGTCTTTCTGACATATAACTATACCTTGTTACTCATCAGAAATGCAAAAACCTAGGAGTTTGTATCTTTTCTGTTATGTTTTTTTATATGAAGGTACCTTGTCGGGCATCAGCAATGCACAGCATGGGAGTTCGTGTCCCTTCTGTCTTCAGATTTGTTTTATTGCTGATCTTGCTACACTTCAGAAATACACAACATGAATGTTTGTGTCTGTCTTTACATTTGGCTGCGCATCTGAATACTCAACAGTGAAGACTGGGTCTTCCTATTTTTATTATATAGCCCTAGCTTAGTGCACTTTTAAAATACACAACTATGAAGTTTATGTTGTGTCTTTTCTGGGTTGGTCTATCTAACTGCATTTCAGAAAAACATTGTTGTCTATACTGATTTCCTTTGTCTGCATCTATTTTCCGGTGCGTCAGTAACGCACAATCTGTGATCTTCTATATGTGTGATATTAGTTATACATGTATCACTTTTATTGCAGACCTTATATTCCCAGGGAAATGGAAGGGCCAGAAGTTCTGGCTGCAGAAACGTCAGATGTTAGAATACGCAGTTCCTTACATTCGGACATACCAGAGGCTTCCCTCTGCGTAAAAACCTGGTAGGGTTGTAGGACCCTAGAAGGAGGTAGTAAAATGTTCTCCTCTTCCCTTAAGAACTTTGTTCATAGGGGTATTGTAGCCTAAAGATGTGGTATCAGAACTTATCCGACCCGTATACCCAACTCAATAGGTTTACAATTCTATATGTATCCCTCATATAACTCTTAGCATAAATGGTTGCAGTAAGCCAATTTGAGCGTTCTACTACTGCTATGGACTTACTCTGAAGTAGGGATCTCCTTAATGCATCCCTCAGTACCAAAAGGCACCCAATGGTATTGAATCGGCTTAGCTCCTTTCCGCTTAATTTTATTACATTTGCTGACAGATCTATAGGGGGTGGTTTATGGTTCCAGACATCAGGTAGGACACCTGATCTCTACGATATGGTTAAAAACATTATTTTACCTAGCTCTTTTCCACTTAATTTTATTGCATTTGCGGGCAGGTGTATAAGGAGTTTTCTGGTATATAGAGCATTTTTCACAACTGACAGGCCAACATTCAGTTGTGAGGGAAGACTAAGGTTTGGTATACTTTGGGTACATACCAGTCCAGCTTCTGAGCCCAGGTAATAACCTTACCTTAATTTATTTCCCTAAACGGGCTGCCCTTTACCCATCACTATGAAAGATAAATAGTAATTTAAAGGGGACCTGCAAGGGGTGTCTGTCAGGGAGCCTCCTGTTAAATCATGCTCCTGAACAGTAGTCTTTAAGCCAGATCCGCTTGGTTAATCAAAGTAGTGTCTTTGTTTCACAGAACAAGTCTTGGATTAGTCCTGTCAGTGGCCCTAAGAAGGGGTACAGGCAGGATAGATTAGGATTGCTAAATTATTTAGTCAATCTTGCTAACCTACTGATTTCACAGGTTTTTCCAATTTCATCTTTAAGTTCCACTCCAGATAGGTCCTGCATCCAAGGCAGAGACTTCGGAGGGACAAACCTGCTGATCAGCCTCTTGTTCCAAGATATCTGCATCAGGTAAAACGCGCTGCAAGCCTGGCATTTGGCAGGAAGATCTTGCAGGCAGTGGTCCCACCCTAAGGTAGGCCTGTGGTTACTTTATTATCCTCTTATACGTTTGCCGTCCTGGAAGGTGAGAGGAGAAAACCGGCCGTTAGACTTACCGGTAACGGTGTTTCTACGAACATTCCAGGACAGCAGGCCTACTTCCCGCCCTGTTAAAAGGGGTGAGAAAAGAATGTGTACTATAGGTTAAGTACCTAAGTGATTGTGCATCCCTTGTGTTTCGGTTGGAGAAACTCCTTTTTCTACAACTGAGGGACAAGGGGAAGGGGTGGGCCTTTTAAGCTGTGTTCGGATTGTGTTTCCTGTAGGGAGGAGCCTATCATCTCTCATATGTTTGCCGTCCTGGAAGGCTCATAGAAACAGTTACCGGTAAGTCTAACGGCCAATTTTTTTTTTTACATGTATGGGTGGGAACTAGTTAAGGACCACAGTGTAGCAATCCACCTTCTTTTAACCTCTGTAAACATCTAGGAACTGAGACCAGTTGCTGGTGTTTTCGGAGAAGAATGTTGTCCCATTCTTTCCTGATTTAGTATTCTAACTGCTCAACAGTCCTGGGGCTGCTTTTCTGTATTTTTTGTTTCAAGATGCACCAAAATATTTTCAATTGGTGAAAGGTCTGGACATCAGGCAGCCCAGTTAACACCCGGAATCTTCTACTAAGCAGCCATGGTGTTGTAATAGATGCATTATGCAGTTTAGCATTGTCCTGCTGAAAAAATGCAAGGCCTTCCCTGAAAAAGACACCATCTAGATGAGAGCATATGATGCTGTAAAACCTAGATATCACTTTCAGCCTTGATGGTGAAAGTGGTCCATTCCATACACACTAATACAGCCCATACCATCAGAGATGCAGGCTTTCGAACTGGGACTTGTTAACATCCAAGGAGGTCCCTCTCCTCTTTAGCCTGGAAGATGCAGCACCCATGAGAATGTCAAATTTTGATTCGTCTGACCGCAGAACAGTTTTCCAGTTTGCCAACAGATCATTTTAAATAAGCTTTGGCCCAGAGAAAACTGCAGAATTTCTGGATCATGTTTAGATATTACTTTTTTGTATGATCGAGCTTTATCTTGAATTTTTGGATGGCATGGCAAACTGTGTTCACAGACAGTGATGTTTTGTAACGCATTCCTGAACGCATACAGTGATGTCCATCACAGAATCATGCCTGTATTTTATGTAGTGCAGTCTGAGGGCCCAAAGATCATGGGCAACCAATATTGTGTCTAGGCCTTGCACACAGATTTCTCCATATTCTTGGAATCTTTTGATATTATGTACTGTGATAATATATATCATATATAGTTATATTATTATAACTATATACGATAATATATTTAAAGTCTGCAATTTTACGATGGGGAACATTTTGAAATTGTTCAACAATTTTTAGACACAACTTTTCACAGACTGGTGAACCTCTGCCCATCTTTATTTCTGAGAGACTCAGACTCTCTAAGATGCTCTTTTTATACCCAATCATGTTACTGACCTGTTTCCAATTAATCTAACTAGTTGCAAAATGTTCTTCCAGCTCTTCTTGGTTACTACCACTTTGCCAGCTTTTTGTTGCCCTGTCCCAAGTTTTCTGAGATGTGTTGCCAACATCAATTTCAAAATTACCTTTTTTTACCTACACCTGAAAGAGTAACAATTTGACAACTATAAGCCATATATAAATAATAGGCATACAAGTTGCACCCACTTTCAGGTTCCAGTGAATTACCATAGCATAGCCTGACACATTATGCAGCAATGAGAAGCTTTCTATTCTGGAACTGCTGTGTTATTCAAAAGGCATGCGTGTCTCTGACTGGCACTATATAGGACTGTGCAAAGTCATGAGAAAACCTATGTGAGCACTTCCTGTGTTAGGAGAGTCACAACCATGAATGACGACAGTTAATCCATAATAGGCTACTATTGAAAATAATGTCTGGGCTGGATATCTTCACTTAAAAATCCTTTTGCACTCATATTGTAAAATTCAGCCCTCGTTCACATTAAACGAAAGTTTGTAATCCTGCGAGTTCAGCTGTACTTGCAAGATTTTAAAGATGCATTTCAGTGTCAGTTCGGGGGCGATTTAAAACACATCTGTGTGGGTTCATGCACATATGTCTATTGAAATCGCTCCTGAAGTCACGAAAAGTAGCGCAGGAACTACTTTTGGAAATCAGTCAAATGTTAAATCGTGCCAATGTTAACAGGGGCTAAATCTACAGTCACTCAGAGTGGTGCAGCTAATGAATTTGTAGTAGTAGTGTAGTGTTGTAATAAATATGTTTTTTTAATTATATGGGTTTTACCTGTAATTCTTTGAAAAGATTCTTTGTACTACTTATTTTAAAGTCATGAGCATTTGGTTAACAAGGATTTTAGCCACATGAAACTTGCAGTGCCACTCTAGGCTGAAACCAAGATCTCCACGCCAGTTGCAGTGAAGGGAGCTGGTGTCAGTGCACCAGAGGTGTAAGAGCAATATCAAAGAAGAAAGGGCGCCGCTCACCAACCCCATGCATTAGTATGTAGACGAATGTGGCCTAAGCCAGCGTCACTTCAGCGATGTCTCCCTGACATGTTTTGCCCAGCTCACTGGGGCGAAACAAGTCAGAGGGACGTGTGTGGAGTGACTCTGGCTGAGGCTACATTCATCTACATACGAATGCAATGGGTTGGGGAGCACCACCCTTTCTTCTTAAGAGTATTTTATCATTCTATGTACAGCTTGAGTTTAAACTTGCCACCTGTAAATCTGAAGGGCATAAACGGCTCAATCCTGAGGAAAATCTTTAAAGGCTGCAGATTTTCCCAAATATTTTAAAGAGAGAATAATGTATAATTTTAAACTTTAACCACTTAAGCCCCGGAAGATTTTACCCCCTTCCTGACCAGACCCCTTTTTTCAACTTGGCACTTCGTGACTTTAACTGACAATTGCGCTGTACCCAAACTAAATTTACGTCCTTTTTTTCCCACAAACAGAGCTTTCTTTTGGTGGTATTTGCTCACCTCTGCGCTTTTTAATTTTTGCGAGAATAATAAAAAATAAGCGTAAGTTTTGAGAAAAAAAATGACATTTTTAACTTTGCCTTTTAAACAATATCCAATATACTCAATTTATGTCATATTTTTTGGCCAAAATGTATTTAGCTACATGTCTTTGACAAAAAAAAATTCAATGAGCGTATTTTTATTGGTTTGCGCAAAAGTTATAGCGTCTACAAACTACGGTGTAAATACTGAAATTTACGCAGCTTTAATTTGACTGCCTATCTCATTTCATGAAGTGCTAAAATGGCAGGGCAGTACAAAAACTATCACTTTTTGGAAAGTAGACATTCTAAGGAATGTCCTGAGAGGCATGTTAAGCTCTTTTTTTTTTTTTTTTTTTTTTTTTACACAAAGTTGTCATTGAAATGATATATTGCTCACACATGCCATGGGTATATGTGTAATTACACCCCAAAATATATTCTGCTGCTTCTCCTGAGTACAGAGATACCACATATGTGAGACTTTTTGGGAGCCTAGCTGTGTACGGGACCCCGAAAACCAATCCCCATCTTCAGGTTTTCTAATGGCGTAAATTGCTTACTTTACCTCTGCACTACCTGTCACAGTTTCAGAGGCCCTGAAATCTCAAGATAGCACAAAACCCCCCCAAATGACTCCATTTTGCTAAGTAGACACTCCAAGCTATTAGCTGAAAGGCATGATGAGTCCATGGAATAGTTTATATTTTGCCACAAGTTTCGGGAAAATTATTTTTTTTTGTTTTGTTTTTTTTACACAAAGTTGTCAGTAAATGATATAATGCTCACACATGTCATGGGTATATGTGAAATGACACCCCAAAATACATTCTGTTGCTTCTCCTGAGTACAGAGATACCCCATGTGTGAGACTTTTTGGCAGTCTAGCCGTGTACAGGACCCGGAAAACCAATCCGCACCTTCTAGCTTTCTAAGGGCTTAAATTGTTGATCTCACCTATGACAACTTTGTGTAAAAAAAAAAAAACAAAAAAAAACAAAAAACAAATTGTCATCTTCCCGAAACTTAGGGCAAAATATAAAATACTCCATGGACTCAATAGGTCTCTCAGTAAATAGCTTTGGGTGTCTACTTTTCAAAACTTTTCCTGGCATTTTATGCTCAATCTTAGCCACACATCACCAACTCTTCTAACCACTTGAAAACCAAGCCTTTTCTGTGGCTTTTTGTTTACATGAAAACATTTTTTTTTACTAGAAAATTACTTTGAACCCCCAAACATTATATATTTCTTTAAAGCAGAGGCACTATAAAACAAAATGGTGGATGTTGCAAATTTGTTTGTTACACAGTATTTGCGCACAGATTTTCCAAACGCAATTTCTGCGAAAAAAAAAATATATTTTTTAAATTTATTGCACAAATACACTATATAATTCCAAATTGTTTGGTAAAATTTAAAAGATGATCTTATGCCGAGTACATAGATACCAAACATGACATGCTTTAAAAATTGCGCACGCCTGTGCAGCGGCAACAAACTACGTACATTTTTAAAAGCCTTTACAGGTTACCACTTTAGACTTACAGAGGAGGTCTACTGCAAGAATTACTGCACTCGACCTGGCATTCGCGGCGATACCTCACATGCATGCTGCAATTGCGGTTTACATATGACACTAGACCAACGCATGCGTGTGCCTTTGCGCGCAAGCACAGGTGGACAGGGGGGGGCTTGATTTTTTTTTCTGCTTTTTTTCTGTTATTTTGACACCTTTGCTTTCATTTTTTTTTTTTTAATCATTTTTATTGTTATCACAGTGAATTTAAATATCCCTTATGATAGCAATCTGTAGTGACAAGTACTCTTAAAAAAAAAAATGGGGTCTTTTAGACTCTAGATCTCTCCTCTGACCTTAACGCATCTGACCGCACCAAAATTGGTGTGATAAAATACTTTCCCAATGGCGCTGTTTATTTCTGACGAAACAGAAGTCATGAAATGCTCGTAGCTTCCGGTATCTTAGGTCATAGAGATGATTGGAGCCATTCTCATCTCCAATCAGCTCTATGGTTAGATAATTAAACCACCGGCTGCACTCTCTGGTTAACCGGTGGGACAGGAGAGCCTGAGAAAAACCCACTGAATTTAATGGTGGGTATACATGACAATATTCCACGTATACCTAAAGGTATTTTAACTGCAGTGCTGAAATCAGCCGATCCAGAGCTGCTGCCATCAGAGGTATCCATATATGCTGTGCGCAAACGCTGTTTGTGTCAGAATATATATAATTAATGTGGCAGCGGACGGGTACCTGCAAGAGAAACAGGTTAACAAAAGAATGAAAAACAAAGTACAGTAAAAGTACAGTAGGAAGAGTAGGAGAACATAAAAAATGACTGACACGACAACTGTTTTTGGATTTTTTTTTTTGGAATACTTTTTTTGTGAACTGCGATGTTCCAGCTTGGGTCTCTCAAAATGTTGTGCTGTACCCTACACTAATACTCTACTAGTGTATGGTAGCGCTCAAAACATTCCCCGATGCAGAGACCAGGTTGGTGAGGACATCTGGGACAATAATAGCGGGTGTCAAGCCTAAATCCGCGCCTGCTACAGACATCTTCTTTGGGGGTGGGTAGGGGTACGCGGGAGGACATGTGGAAAATGTCTCTCATACAGCCGGCTCACTGCATCTGGAAGGGGAAGTTGGGCAGGCATACCTCCTGGGTACAGGTAGGCAAGGATGATCGCTTCCTGGAATTCTCGGAAGGATCCAGTTTGTCCTGACGCCCTGTATAGGACAAAGGCGTTCAGCATAGCCTATTGGAGACACTTTTTTGTACCAGCGTCTGGCTTTACGGGCAACTAAATACGGCGCCAAAAGCTGGTTGTTAAGGTCCACCCCTCCCATATTAAGGTTTTAGTCGTGGACACAGAGGGGTTTCTCCATAACGCCAGTTGCCGTAGGAATTTGGATCGCCGTGTCTGCGTGAAGGGAGGACAGAACGAAAACATCCTGTGTATCCCTCCACTTCACTGCAAGCAATTTGTCCGTTTTCAAGCAGGCTCTCTCCCCCCAACTAAGATGAGAATTTACAAGCCGTTGGGGGAAGCCCCGGCGATTAGGTCGCACAGTGCCACATGCGCCAATTTCTAATTCAAGAAGATGACTAAATAGTGGCACGCTTGTGTAGAAGTTGTCCACGTACAAATGGTACCCCTTTCCGGATAAGGGTGACACCAAGTCCCAAACTATCTTGCCGCTGCTCCCCATGTAGTCTGGGCAGTCGGGGGGGCTCCACAGTGCTATCTTTTCCCTCATAGACCCGGAAACTAACTGTATAGCCTGTGGCCCTGTCACAGAGCTTGTACAGCTTAACCCCGTACTTGGCACGCTTGCTGGGGAGGTACTGTTTCATAGAAAGACGGCCAGTAAACTTAATCAGGGACTCGCCAATGCAGACAACTTGTTCGGGTGTAAACAAGGCTGCAAACCGCTGATTGAAGTGGTCTAGGAGGGGCCGAATTTTGTGGAGCCGATCATATGCAGGGTCTCCCCGGAGGACGACAGATTTCATTGTTGCTGAAATGCATAAATCGCAGAATTTGCTCGTATCTCATCCTGGACATGGAGGCAGAGTACATGCGCATATGGTGAAGTGGGCTAGTGGACCAATATAGCCGCAATTCACTGTTTGGTTATGCCCATGTTGAGGGAAAGGCCCAGAAAGATTTTAAAACCGTTATAGATTTCCAGCCGAATGGTCTGGCAAGGGGCGAATTTGGGTTGGCGGCGATAAATTGTTGTGCATATAAATTTGATTGATCCACAATAGATCTGAAAAGATCTTCCGTGAAGAACAGCTCAAAAAAGTTCAGGGGCATAAAACCAGCTGTCTCTACGTGGATTCCAGGTTGGGCAGTGAATGGGGAAAGTACTGGCGCTGTAGAATCAGGGGGTTACCAATTGGGATATGCCAGCGCATCAGGGAGGGCACTATGGGCTCTACGGGCCTGTCTTAGAATACGGGGTGGTTGCGGGCCACTACTCGTGCTAGCCACCGCACCAGCTTCAACTGCACTTTTGGGACTCGCCACGTCACTAAGTGTTACTGCAGTGCTGTTTGTACTAGGTCCAGGGTGTACTAGGCCGCCGGCGCTTGCCAGGCCGCCAGAAGGATGAGCGGCACTAGTACCGACACTCTGCTCCATACGAGCACCCTGCGATTCCTGCATCTCAACAATTCCAGAATGGGGTCGGGTACACCTGGGTCTAACAGCGACCCATCCGTCGTCGGAGCTATCCGTCAGGGAGCCGCTGCTGTCATCAGGTTCATATACTGACCCTAAAACTGCCAGTGAGGCTTCCCCATCGCTCTCATCTGACATGGTCAGTATACTATAAGCCTCTGCACTACTGTACCAACGTTTGGACATTTTGGTAACTAAATTTACCGGTACAGTAGTGTGACTCACAGGTAATAAAAGCAGCTGGTTGTCAAGGACTATTTCAAGCGCTACCAGACCGGCGGGAATGAGCATCATGGTCCTACGTCACTTTGCCTGAACGGGGCTGACTGCCGCAGTAAATAGTCGTGCGGCGGTCGGCAAGTGGTTAAGGAAAAACTCAAGTCTGAGTCTATTTGTTTGATCACATGAGAAAGATGCAAACATTTACAGTGAGTCACAGAAAACACTAGGAAGTTAAAGGATAAGTTCACCTTTTAAAACAAGTTACAAACATATTCAGGATGTAACATTTGATGTGTTACAAATGCATTGGCCCCCACATCCCCCACTAAGTCCCAGTTTTGACAGCTAGTGGGGGGGGGGGGGATCTTCTGCGCCCGGCCACTTCCTTCATTCACAGTATTCTGTTAATGGGAAAACTGCAAGTCCCAACAGCCTTTGCAGCAGTCGGCTTGTAGTTCTCAATGAACTATCAGAGCAGTGTTGATCGCTCTAAGTAGTTTACTAAGATGCCTGTGAGTGCAACTGCCTGCATCAAAGGTACGGCAGACAGCTACACAGACGGTCTGCAGGAAAATTGAATTAAAGCCACAATCTGCTGCAATACTTTACAGGTCCCTAACAAAAAAAAATAATAAATGCATATTTTATTACCTGCAAAAGTAAACAAAAGTGAACTTATCCTTAAAGTCTTGAGCCTTGGGCAGCAGCTATCAGATGGGGTCAGGATCTACCCAGATTCCTAATTGCTAGCTGGCTCAACCTCTCGCCTGAGCCAGGCGCTCATGCTCCTTGTGCCTGGCACTATAGTGAGCCCTGTAGGGGCAGAGCAGAGAGCAGTGACTGTCACCACTCTGTGCTCAGAGCGGATCCGAGAGCTGGGTGATCAGTCGGCACGTAATTGTTTAGTTTGGATTGATGCTGCATCAGTTTTTTTTTTTTTTTTTTTATATACTTCTCCTTTAAGCTTTCCATACATACAAATTAGGTGGGTGGAGGAATACCCTCCCCCTTTCCTCACTCCTGGACACTGTATTGTTCGAATACACTGATCAGCAGCTGCTGACAAAAAAGCAGCATTTGGAAGCTTTTGCAAGAACCTTTTAGTGGTCTTTTAAACAAAAAAAAATCAAACATTTCTGGTTCCAACCAATTTTTATGTATAACCTCAACCTTAATATAGCAGATTGTATTTTTTCCTCTTAAAGATTATCATACGTATGAGTCTTGAACTGATAAGACATGCAATCATTTCAAAACACAACCAAGCTGGGCAGGACAGCAAGGAGGAAATAGGATCAGCTCAGATGCATGGGAAACTGGGCAGCTAACCCCACATATTAGGAAGACTTTGGAACAATGGTCAAGAAAGAAAGAAACAAAAAACAAAAAAAAAAACAAAAACAAAAAACGCTTCATCAGAAAAACAGAATGCCTCCAAAAGGTAGTCTCTCCAAATGTGTGAGGGAACACTGCCATTTGACGCAGTCATGAAAATAAAATAAACATGGTGGTGCTTACACAGAGTATAAGGAAGAGCAGGGTCTTTTAAACACTACATGTTTTTCTTTGACAAGACAGAACTAGTTATTTATGGGACATCTTTCCTGTTAGGACAACTGGGGAGAGATTGCCAGTTTATCATTGCAACTGCATTCCTGATGAAGGTACACTTATGACAAAGAAGCTTGTTATTTACCTATTCAAAGACAGCTAGGCTTCCATACTGGCAAGTGAACCAAGTCCTTCCATGCACTGAAATCAAACTCTGCTTTATGGGTACACTCAAAAAAGGCATAGTGTTCAAACCTATTGCTTTATATCACTCTGCACTGTGTGATTGTAACATATAAAAGAAGAATTTACTTAAACCAAATTTGATATGCACCTACCTTTACTTTACTCTTTCTGCTGCATTGGGCCACCAGAAGCAAAGAGAAACACTTGGTTCATAAGATTATAGAGAGCATGCAACTCACTCAACCCCTCAGGTGACAGGGGTGCTTGGTTGCTTAGACACCCAGCATAGTCACTTAGGGGTGAGGAAAGAATCCTCACCCCTTTATTAATTTGAAGTCACGATTGGAGATCACACAGACAGACATTCACGTTGTTTACAATGGCTGAAGGGAACGTCAGAAAGGTAGGTTTGACAATAGGAAGGCTGTTTAGCAGACTCTTCATTGTTGCACTGTATTGGCAAACAATCTGAATCTCTCAGGAGTGTATAAAACCGCTAAATTAAAGTGAGGTGAAAAATGTACACATTAAATTGGCCTCCACGGTTTGTTAAAAACCATACAAAAGGTGAAACAAAAAATAATTCATACTTACTTATTGTCATTGTTTAAACCGTCTTGGGGCTGCTGATACTGACCATTCATTCTGCTCTCTTTGCTGGAACATATTAAAATTTATGTTAAAACTAACCTTTTAATAAAAATATGCATTCAGTATGACCAATATTCTAAGGGGGAAAACGATTCTGAAGTATCCTACTAATTTACCCATTCACAAGGTAAAAGTGGTGTGGTAATTGCCCTATTCCTACATCCTGTGCAATGTATTTCCTTTTTCATTGATGTACCAACTCGTTCTGCCTAAAACCATTATTCAAATGATCTTCCAACTATCTTACCAAAGTATGAGAAACCTTAGAACCAGATAGAGAACCATAAAGACTTGGACTGGGAGTATTTCCTGTGTAACATTATAAATGAAGGACAAAAGCAACCTAGTTTTATATCTGTACTAAATATCAGCTAAAGTTCTCCAAACTGAGAGTTCATAAGCTATTAGATACAATATCTGAAACTCAAAAAATATAAGAAAGCTAGCAAAATAATTAAAAAAAAAAAAATCTTATTTTTGGTAAACAGGCAAGGTTTAGCAAAGGTCAGCAATGCTGTCCACAATCAACAAGTCAAATTCAATCAACTAAAAAGCCTAGTTATTAGCGAGGTCACATATACAAAAATGACATCGCAATCAAATTTAAGAAGGTAAAGTTAGACAAAAAAACAGCAGATCTTTGATCCAAATACCTTTTTGAGAATACCCTTTAAAAGATACCACTAAAAAGGCAATACACATTCTGATCCAAGCCCTGGCTCACACTTGCTGCAAAAATCCCCAAATGAACAGAGATTTCGATCAATCTAACACTAGCCAAAAGATATCAACACAATTTTTACAAGTGATTTATGCTGACATCCAGGCATCAAAAACACAAAAATAGGATTCTTACCTAGAGGCCATGAATGGGGTCATGTCTAATTCCAGGGGGAATGACACATAAGTTGTGATCTTCCTCCTTAACTTAGCTGAATGTTCAAACCGCTATGTCAAAAAAAGAAAGGAGAAAATAAAGGGCATTGGCACATTTTTATGAACCAAATATACACAAATGATTTACAAACCAAAATGATGCTGCACACAAACAAAACCACTGATGTGTAGAGATCCTATAAAAAGACCTCTCATCAGGCATACCAGTAATAAAATGCTACTACTAAGACAAAGCCAATCGGTTATGTAATTTAAAGAAGATGAAAGTCTGTAACAAGGGAAACGTCAGTTCAGTAAGATAGAGAGTCATCAGCACAGACAACTGGAACATAAATGCTAGTGAGAAGCAGTGTAAAAGTTAATGTAGTGTTATATCCATAAAACTGGGCACACATGCTACAATCTGACTGCATAACCTCTAAAGGATGCTGTAACAAATATGTTAAGCCATTGTTCAATATATGCTAAACAAATTATGAAGGGGGTGAATAGTGTCAGAGGAGAGCAATGCCAGGGGTTGGAAATGGGGGGAAGGGGATTTGGAACAATCTGAGTAAGGCTTAGTTTACACCTGCGTTCTCTGAAAAGCAATCTGCGGTCAGCCATATTTGGGAGAGCGGTGCAAGCTGACAGGCATTCAGGAAGTAATACTGCCGCCTCCTAAATGCCTTTTTTTTTTACGGCCAAACAGGGTTTTTTTAATGGGAACACCATGCTGTAACGGCAAGCCTGGTCTTTGGCTCATGGCTTTGATTCATTCTTCTTTACTTACTTTAGCTTAAGCGGGGCAGTAAAACCGCAACTCAACCTTCTTTTTTATTGCCTCTGACTGCAAGTGTAAGTGAGCCCTTACAGTGAAGGGGTAGAAAGCAGTTTATGAGGTGTCATGCAACATAAAAGGGTGTAAAAACCTGCATATGGAAAATCTACCAGTGCTCCTTTACATTTAGATCATACCAGGTCTTTGCTGCTTACTTTGAGATGAAAACAAGCCACTATAGGCAGTTTCTTCATAGTAAGCTGTTTAGTAGACTCTTGGTAACTATGGCAACCACTGCATTTGATTTTGGCACTACTTCCTAGATGCTCTGGTCGTGTAAACCTGAAACAGATTTGAAAAACACATAGCAGACCTTAGAACAAACATGCACAGAAAAAAAATGTAAAAAACATTCATATCCTCCAATAAAAGCACAAAACAAATGCTGTTTTCTATTCCAATTCAAAGATGCCTTTAAAATCTACAGTGCAAACATTTTAGGCAGAAATAAAAAAATGCTCTAAATTAGGAATGCTTTCCGAAATGGAAGTATTGACGGTTTATTTTTATCAATTACCAAAACGAAAAGTAAATGAACAGAAATCCATATCAAAATTTGGGGTGGCCATGCTTTGTTGCCTTCAAAACCGCAGCAATTGTTCTAGGTACACTTGCACACAGTTTTTGAACCCAGTAGGGTAGGTTGTTACAAACATCTTGGAGATAACCACAGACCTTCTGTGGATGTGGGCTGCCTCAAATCCTTCCAACTCTTCATGTAATCCAAGACAAACTTGATGTTGAGATCATGGCTCTGTGTGCCAAACCATCACTTCCAGGACTTCGCTCTTCTTCACACTGAAGATGGTTCTTAATGTCTTTTGTTGTCCCCCTGCAGAATAAATTTGGGGCTAATCAAACCTCCCCGATGATATGGCAAGGATGGATAAGTATCTGCCTGTATTTCTCAGCATTGAAGAAACCATTGATCCTGGCCAAATCTCCAACTCCATTTGCAGCCCCAAATTTGCAAGGAACATCCATGATGATTCACTGTTGCCTACAGACAGACACTCAATGTAGAGTTCCCCAGCTCTTTGGCTGTAACAAGAGGCAGTTTGTTCACCAAATATATCAGTCTGAACCCTCAGTGCAGAGCAACCACTATTTTTCAGAACCCCAGTTCCCATGTGTTTATGCATAGTTGAATAGTTTAGCCTCGTTTCCATGTTAGAGGTATGGTTCTTTGGTGGCAATTCTTCCATTAAGACCACATCTGTCCAGACTTCTCTGGGCAGTAGATGGGTGTACCTGGGTCCCACTGGTTTCTGCCAGTTTTGTGCCAATGACACCGCTGGACATCTTACCTTGTTGAAGGGAAGCATGATGCGTCTTTCATCTGCTGCATTAAGTTTCCTTGGCTGACCACTGCATCTAGAGGCCTTAACATTGCCCATTTCTTTGTGCTTCTTCAAAAGAGCTTGAACAGCACATCTTGAAACCCCAGTCTGCTTTAAAATTTTTGCCTGGGAGAGACCTTGCTAATGCAGTATAACTACCTTGTGTCTTGTGTTTGAGCTCAGTATTGCCATGGTGTACCTGTGACATGAAACTCCTAACCTGAGCAGAGCTTGGCTGTTTCTGATCCGGTTTTAGGCCTCCTACACAGTGGTTTCTGTTTCAGTCAATGACTGTTTCAACCTACATATGAAATTGATTGGCACCTGCTTGGTAAAATTGGTTAATCATAGACCGGACTATTCCCACAAAATCCCTGACTTTGTGCCAGTGTACAAAATGTGCAAGTGTAAGATTGGATGCTGGTTTAAAGCCAAAATAGTAGTCACATCAAAGGGGATTTTTGCATTTACCGTAAAATCCATTTCTCTGAGTTCATGGACGGAAACAGCGCTTCATAAATCATAACTAGTGGGTTATATTGCCTCCCCCAGGAGTAGCACAAGGCAGAACAAAAAACACCTGGCTATGCCCATGGGCCATACCCAGCTGGTCTATAACCCCCCTCTTTGCTCTAGGTAATCAGTTTAGTAGCAAGCCGTATCAAAAGCATCAGGACTCTATAGAGAAGTGTGGGTGCTGTGTCCATCGAACTCAGAGAAATTGATTTTAGTACAAAAATCCCATTTTCTTTCGTTCGACGGACACAGCGCTCCATAAATCATAACTAGTGGGACGTTCAAAAGTAGTGCCATAAGGAAAATGAAGGGTGGGTAAAATAACCCAAGGCTAAACATAAGAGCCCCTAACCAGGACACAGGAGCCCCATCTGAAAAATAAAGAAATAAAGGTTTAAAGAAAAAACATCCCACAAGAGGGAACAGCCCCTCTTCAACAAGAGCCTGCAAAACTTTGCGGCCAAAAGAAGCATCTGCAGATGCCAAAGTATCTATCTTATGGAATTTTGTGAAGGTATTCACAGACGACCAAGTGGCCGCCTTGCAAACTTCAATATTGAAGCCTACTCATGGACCAAGAAGCACTCAGTGCACGAATAGAATGCGCCATGACAGGGAAAGGTGGAACCTGACCTTTAATGGAATAGCCCTGAGTCCGTTTGTCTGATCAATCTGGAGATGGTAGCCGAAGAAATGTCCAGCCCCTTTTTTCGTCTGTCTGTAACCACAAAGAGTGAGTCTGACCTCTGAAAAGACTCCGTAGCTGCCAGATACACCAGAATAGCACGGACCACATCCAAGATACGCAAAGCAAATTTCTTGGGATGAGCCGGCTTGGGACACAAGGAATGCAACACAATATCCTCATTCAAATGGAAGTCAGAGACAACTTTAGGCAGGAATAATGGACCGAGACGAAGAACCACTTTATCCCTATGGACCACCAAATAGGGACTGCGAGAGGATAATGCCGCCAATTCCCATACCCTGCAGGCCGAGGTAATAGCCATCAAGAACGTTACCTTCGGGGATAATGTAGGCAAGGAAATCTCCCGAATATTCTCAAATGGTCTGGAGAACTGAAAGTACTAAATTTAAATTCCATGGCGGCAAGAGAGACCATACATGTAAAGTCACATGTCGAACCATCTGAATGAAGGTACGAACTAAAGAATGTGTGGCTAGGGATCACTGAAAAAAGATTGCAGGGCAGATACCTGGCCCTTGATGGTACGCAAGGCCAACTTTTGATCAACACCCTGTTGAAGAAAGGTAAAGATCCGAACCACAGAAAAGTACGCTTGCCACGTACGATGGTATATCTTGCTGGAAGACGACTTCCTCGCCTTCACCATAGTAGAGATCACTGATCCAGACAAACCTCTATCACTCAGTATTTGCCTTTCAATAGCTAAGCCATTAAAACCAGCGACTGTAAAGCAGGATGGTAGATCAGCCCTTGGGACAACTTGTCTTCTCCAAGAGAAAGACCCCAAGAGACGTTTACAGCCACCAGGATGATTGGACGATCCTTGCTTCTTCTGCAATTCCTGCAAGGAATAAAGAGTCTTAGCCAAGGATGATACTGGCCTTACTGTGGCCCTTGGATGCCTGCGGCGTCTGTCAAAGGACCCCATGACCTTACTTACAAATTTCGGTATCCTCCTGTGGAGCCAAACCTGCTAAAGGAGCTGCATGTAAGACTTTGCAAACAGAACTGTCTTGAAGGTGGATACCACCAGACTCCGAACCTGTATGCAAAATAGAAGAGAAAACTGTGTGACAGCAGCCGGTGAATCACGGCCTGTGGTCCCGGAAGTTTGTGCAACGGACCAGCATTCCTTGGCTCTGAGGAAGGGGGCTCACCCTCGAAACGCGTCAGACTAGCCACAGCGGTTTTCATGCAGTACACAGCCTGCCTAGTAGTACTGCGTAGTACTCTGGCTACCTTGGAGATCCTATGTCACATATGTTGATATGTGAAATATTCACATCTGTTTTGTGAGTATGTTTACCTTTTATTATTTTAATAAATATTTTTAGTGGTAATGCACTAGGTCGGTGCGCCCCTTTCTTTTTTGTGGTTTTACAAATCAATTCCCTGGACAGGGATAGGGGGGACCTTAGGTAGTTCAGACATGCCTGAACCTTTGCAGTAATTATATCCATACAAGGAGACTCGGTACCTAAAAAACCTGAAAAGGAAAAGCTTTGTCCCCCTTTCTGGGTACTCCCAAAACAAACAATTCACGGATCTTCTTGACGCTCATTAAGGAAATCCACGGGGCCGGAAACCAACGAAGATGGTGAATAATGGGCAGACCTTCATGCTGAAGGAGTCTTGTCTGCTGGTCCGGGGAAGCTAGCTCTAGGCCAAGGTTCGCTTGGAACCTCATGGGGAAGATTTAACAGGTCCATTTCCCTTATTATCTGTCCCAGAAGCACAAAATTTTCAGTGGACTGAGGAGGGCCCCCCCGTCTGCGTTGAGGCTCATTCCCATTCCTTGACTGTGGCAGGAAAGTGCTCCCCCCCGTGATACCCCTAATGATGTCATGTTGTGGTAGCCCCAAACAAGCCATCGCCTTGAAAGGGGAAGATCAATGAGAGCTTTCTTAGAGGCTTGGTCTGCCGACCAATTCTTCACCCACGGATGACGGACGGACAGCACCCACCCCTCTATAGAGTTCTGATACTTCTAATATGGCTTGCTACTAAACTGATTACCAGGTGTTTTTTGTTCTACCTAGTCATACTCCTGGGGGAGGCAATATAACCCACTAGTTATGATGGAGCACTGTGTCAGTTGATGAACGAAAGAGAAATATATATATATATATATATATATATATATATATATATATATATATATATATATATATATATATATATATATACACACACACACACACACACACACATATACACACACATTTTTTCTTTTTTTTTTTAATGGTTTTTCAATCAAATCAATATTTAAAGCATTCTTACTGTACAGTATTTCTTCACAGTTGCCCAAAATTTCTGCTCAGTACTATATTTTGGTGGACACAGGTATACTTTTACTTAAGCTTTAAAAATCAGAGATGTGTAAACAGATCGTTTAAAAAAAAAAAAATTTAATAAAAAATGAAAAAAACACCAAAATCCACAAAAAAAGAATTCAAAGGCTTTCCTTCTTAAAAGGGATTTGGAAAAAAAATAAAAATAAAACCCATACTCAGCCATGTAGATGCAGCATCAGACCGATGCTGCAGTTTTCCCCTGCTGGCCCTACACTGAGAACTGAGCCATCAATAGCTGCTGAATGCTTGGTTCTCGTGTCCGCTCTGAGCAGTGACTGTCAATCACAGATCTGTGCTCTGCCTAAAGCTGCACGATTAATCGTATGAAAATCGCGATCTCGATTCACCCCTCCTGACGATCTAACCCTGAGATATGGTCGATTCTTTGCATAGCTGCATAGCAGAGAGAACAGCTGTGGAAGAAAAAAAAAACAGCCTCCAGCAAACGCTATCAGCAAAGTCTCCCAGTAACTATAAACAAAAACGATTAACATTGTATCTTTTTCTTCCCTCTGCCAGGCAGAAAGGAAGTTTAACCTCTTAAAGACTGGATCTTTTTCTGACATTTGTTGCTTGCAAGTTAAAATCAGTTTTTTTTGCTAGAAAAGTACTTAGAACCCCCAAACATTTTATATATTTTTTTAGCAGAGACACTACAGAATAAAATGGCGATTGTTGTAATATTTTATGTCACACTGTATTTGCGCAGCAGTCTTTCAAACGCAATTAATAGACTTTAATGAATAAAAAAAAACGTAACAGTAAAGTTATCCCAATTTTTTTTTGTTACACAGAGAATCGTGAGAGAATCGTGATCTTTATTCCAAGCTAAAAAATCGTGATTCTCATTTTGGCCAGAATCGTGCAGCTCTAGCTCTGCCCCTCCAGCGCTCAATGAAGCACCAGACTGTGCAGAGAGGGTGGGCTAGCTGTCGGTGAAGAATCTGTGTGGATCCTGACATTGTCTGTATACTTGCAGAGCATGCACAGGCTCTGTGATGTCGGCCAAAGCGGGCTGTTAGCTGTATCTGGGTCACAGGAGTGAAGAACTAAGTGCACTCCTGTGACCTACAGGAGAAGTATGGCCATACTTTTCCTTAACAATTCTTTCTGCGGTAGCAGAATGTCCACAGTATCAAGCAGCCCTGGGCTTAGGCAAGTCAACCATCATGGGAGACACTGGACTTTCTGCTCTCAACAACCAATAACAAATACTGTACATGTTACAGCCTTGTTCCATTTAAGAGGAATACATACATAAAAAGAACCAACAAGTCAAAACTTGACAACATATACTTGTAATTTTTTTGCAATTCATTTACCCAAAGGTTGTATTGTACAAACCAAGGTAGGGGTAGAGCAAAATACAATGACGTAAGGGCCGAAAACATACAGTAATCAGCAGCAATAGGACTACAAAGACAGCTCAACAAAATTATATTATATTTTATATATCTCTCTATATCATGACAAATTCCAAGTCAGATTACCGGAGTCAAAATAGATCCCCGGCGGGCAATTACCCCAAAAAGAGGGGACAGTAGGGTCCACCAAGCATGATCATATACATAAGAGCAGCAAGAAGACTGCAAGGGAGAGATTTGCCAACTAAAATGTGTAATAAACAAAAACTGGATTTTTGAAAGAACTTACCGTAAAATCCTTTTCTCTGAAGTTCGACAGAAGTAGCTCTGCTTAATCATAACTATAGGGATAGGCACTAAGTGGGAAAAAAGGCTTGTCCACACCTATAGGGCAGTCCCACCTGGCATAAACCCTCAGGCTCTGCTATACTTCGTTGTTTTGAAAGCAGTGACAGAAAAAGACCCCATAACTCAAAAGTAGAGGGGCGGGTGCTGCGTCTGTCGAACTTCAGAGATAAGGATTTTACGGTAAGTTTTTACAAAAATCCAGTTTTCTCTATCGTTCGACAGATGCAGCTCTGCTTAATCATAGACTAGACTATAGGGATGTCCCAAAGCAGTAAACACACGAGGGGTGGGAACAAGACAGGAACAAAAAACCTGAATGCCCCAATGGCCAAACATAGCCAACCAGGTAAAACAGAGCTCAACCAGAAACAGGCGCTCCCCAGGAACAACGAACCCTCAAAAAGAAAAAAAAAGGGGGTGTTCTCAAACTGCAGCCTGTAAAACCTTGCAGCCAAAAGAAGCATCCACTGATGCCAGCACATTTACCTTGTAGAATTTTGTAAAGGTATGCACAGAAGACCAAGTTGCCACCTTACAAAACTTGTAGCAGACGCCTGATGGTGAAAAGCCCAGAAGGCACTCCGCGCTCTAGTAGAATGTGCCTTCACTGGAAAAGGAGGAATCTAACCCTTCAGTGAATATGCCTGTACCACCGTCTGTTTAATCCATCTGGAAATGGTTGTAGCAGACGCAGCCAGTCCCTTATAAGGCCGATCGGTAAGGACAAAAATAGCGCCCGATTTTCTAAAGGACGCAGTGGTCTCTAAGTAAACCCTGATAGCCCGGACCACATCCACAGAATGTAAAGCATACTCCTTAGAATGCTGAGGTTTAGGGCAAAGGGAAGGCAGTACAATGTCTTCATTTAAATGAAAATCAGAAACCACCTTAGGAAGGCACACCTGACTAGGTTGAAGTACCACCTTATTTCTGTGAACCACCAGATAAGGTGAGCGGCAAGACAATTCCACCAATTCAAATACTCTGCAGGCAGAAGTGATCGCCACCAAGGCCACCTTCTGAGACAAAGCAAGCAGCGAAATCTCCCGAATTTTCTCAAAAGGGGGCTTTTGACGAACAGACCGCACCAAATTGAGATCCCATAGCTGTAACGGGGATCGCCACGGAGGCACCCAATGGCACACACCTTGAATAAACGTCTGGATAAGAGCGTGCGTTGCTAATTAGCATTGTAAATAGATAGCAAAAGCCGAAACTTGGCGTTTGATAGTACCCAAGGCCAACCGCTGTTCAACCCCTTTCTGTAGAAAAGCCAAAAAGCCAAAAACAAGCGAGGGTGCACTTTCAGCGATACGCGCCATGAAATGTACTTTTACCATGTGTGATGATAGATCTTTCGAGAAGTCGACTTCCTAGCCTTCAAGAGAGTGGGGATTACAGACTCAGAGAGACCCCTATCTCTTGACAACTGACTTTCAAAACGGATATGCCGTTAAGGCCAGCAACTGTACAGCAGGATGGAAGATCGGACCTTAAAGCAACAGATCTTCCCTGAGAGGAAGCCTCCAAGGGGTATCGGTGGCCAATCTTCTAGGACTGCCTCGTCAATAACCCCCCTGGTTATTGACGAGGCCAGTCTAGAGCCACCAGAATGACCGGAATGTTTTCCACCTCTATCCTGCACAGAAGACACGGCAGAAGTTTCAACGAGGGAAATGCATAAATCAGCGGATACTGACCCCAAGGAGCCACCAGGGCGTCTGGCGTAAGCCAGAGATCTCGAGACCTGGCTACAAATCTCTGCACCTTCTTGTTGAGGCGGGAGGCAAACAGATTGATCTCAGGGGTCCCCCACCGAACACACAGTAGGTGAAACACCTCTGGGTGTAGGGACCACTCAGGTAATCCGCCTGCAAGTTTTCCAGACCTGGGATGTGAACAAATCTTTCTGCCCAAGTCAAAATATCTGCCACCTCCTTGGCTGCCAGTAGACTCCTGGTGCCCCCCTGGTTATTGATGTAAGCCACAGCCGTGGTGTTGTCTGATTGAACCCGAGGCGGACAATCGCGTAGGCGAGGCGGACAATCGCGTAGGTGAGCCGTCCAATGACTGAAAGTTGGTCCAAGGGGATGAAAACCCTCGCCAAGGCTGAATCCAGAGTCAGGCCTAGGTACTCCAGACTCAGGTCCGGAGTCCATGCAGATTTTTTGAAATTGATGTTCCAACCAAACTCTTGTAGAATTCGGACAGTGACCTCCAGATTCTTCAACAGAACCGAACGAGAGACTGCTCTCAAAAGGGGATCGTCCAGGTACCCCAGTACCGCAATCCCGCTCAGCAATGCCAACACGGGAGCCAGAACCTTGATTATGCTGATTAACAAATTGATAATGCTGCTCCGCTACTGCAAAGCGAAGAAACCGCTGGTGTCCAGCGTAGATAGGGATGTCCACTACCGCACGGGTGGACTCCATCTGAAACCTCTGTACCCGCACAAAGCGGTTCAGGGCTTTGAGATCTAGGATGGGGCGCACCTTGCCTTTTCTGGGCACAGTGAACAGGTTAGGATAAAACCCCTGAAAGCGTTCCGAAGCTGGAACCGCCACAATCACCACTTGCGACAGCAAATCGTGTCCAGGGAGCCTTCAAATAGCTTCTCCCCCGTAAAAGGGAGGAGATCATCAACAGCTTTTTTGGAAGCCTGGTCAGCCGACCAGCATTTTAGCCATATCAGGCATCTAATAGCAACCCCCACTGCTGAAGTCCTGGCTACCAATAAGGCCAAGTCCAGGAACGTATCACACATGAACACCAGGGCTTGGAACAACTGGTCTAAAAGTTCCAAAACCACTGGGGGGAAGCTGTGTCGTTTTCAAGATACTCTTCAGGGATAACGGTGTGCAAAACACTAGGCATCACCAGCATGTGCTTAATTCGTAGCCATTGTTTATCCACAATAGAGTGAAACAAGTCAGAAAAAGGGAATACTTTACCTGATTTGCGATATTTGTGGGAGCCAAAAGATGCCTGCGTACCCGACGCTGTGGGCTCATCAGCCATTTTAAGAGTTTCCTGCACAGAAACTATCAAATTTTCCACCAAGCCGTGTTCTCGCACTACAGAGGGGGGGGGGGGGGGGAGAGGACAGATCCTCTTCACCGACAGAATGTTAAGACACTGACCCCTTAGGGTGGTCTGCGTCTGCGGCAACCATATCTGTGTCAGAATCAGAAGATCCTGCAGAAGGAGGGGAGGACAGAGAACATTTGCGGCTAGCAGCACCAGAACAAACCAACTGCACTTTTGACATCAGGCTCTGCAAAAAAAAAACGCAATCTCTGTCTGCAACTGCGAGCCGGGGGGTCACGCAGTCATTTCCAGGGGGGTCTGCAAGGGATATTTTATCCTGGGACTCCCATTTGCAAAGAAAAAAAAAAAAAAAAAAAAAAGAAGAAAAGCTGCCTCAAGCTTACAAAAAAAAAAAAAAAACGTGCTGCGTGCTAGTCCTGCCTCTAGACCAGTGTTTTTCAACTCAGGTCCTCAGGGCACACTAACAGGCCAGGTTTGAAAGAAAACTGAAATATATCACAGGTGATATAATTTGCTGCTCAGTGACTGCAGTATTCTAGTCGGCATCTTCCCAAGGTAATACTTAAAATATGGCCTGTTAGTGTGCCCTGAGGATCGGAATTGAGAAACCCTGCTCTAGACCACAAGAAAATGGCTGCTATACATTCTAATGGGAACACACAGGTCATTAACCACGGTAAAATGGCGGCCCCCATGTTGTCTCCGGGCCCCTAGAAAAAAAGGCAACTTAGGGTCCCCATTCAAGGACCAACTTCCCCCCCCCCCCCCCCCCCCAGACGATCCATCCCCTGCAAATATGTGCTGAAAACTGGCCACATGATTACCACCCCCCCCCCCCCTTCACGGTGAAAACCCACAGGGGAGGGGGGGGAGCAAGGGATACGCCAATTAGGCTTCTGGGGTGCAAGAGAACCGAGGGAGCCCCTGGTCCGACCATTCCAGGGAGGGGCACATGCCCACCCCACAACCTCCAGGGGTAGTGAGGGGACATATTACTCACCATAACGCGATAGACGGTCGCCACTCCGAAACACCTCCCACCAGGGATTAGGGGTGCAGTTAGCCAAGATGAGGCTGCGACTCAGGGCGTTCCACGTCATCCGCTTCCCGGCGAGATGATCGACTCGCAGGCTCGTCCCCATCCATCGGGACACTGTCGTCATGACGATAGGAGACGCCTTCTCAGATCTCTGTCATCGCATTTAAAATCTGCCTTCACACAGCAGTCGGGCAACGCCTGAGGAAGGAGCACACATGCCCTGAGTGCGAGCACCCCCCTGCCACTACCGCATGTGACACAGGATGCTGGAAGACTGCCCAGGTACCAGAAGTGCCGGACACCACCGACACGGCCCAGACCAGCAGCTGCTCCACTCCACCTCCAAGTCCTCCCTGAAGTGATGCAGATGACTATTATGCTGGCCTTTTAGATTGTTTTTATGAAATAAACCAACCCTTTAATCTGCACTGAGGTGGCGCTGCTCTCTTCTCCCTTCCCTTGCTTATTACAGAGTCCCATCTAGCTCTGTTTGGAGCCGACAGCCACCCCATCCATTCTAAAACTGGTGTTCCTACACTCTACCATCAGAAGTGACTGAATGCCCCTATATTCATGCACTGGGATGCATGCACAGACTGTATAACTAACATTTACCAACATACCATTGACCTCATAAGCGCTGGTCAAAGTTTTTTGTGGCGATGCCTAGTACTGGGCTATAACCTGCTCACGCTTGCAGGCCAGGCTGGGATCCCTTAAGGATCTATATTATCCAGTGCGAAAACCACAGCCGGCCATTGCTTGAAGTTCCTCTGGATCTTGACCCTCAGGAACTAACTAGAGAGAAAAGGAAAGAAAAATCACAAACTTTCCCTGTTACAGCTAGGACAGAAGTCCCAGCAGGGAACTAGGTCCTATTCCTGTCACTAGGCAGAACAAACTGAGTATAGCAGAGCCTGAGAGGTTATGCTGGCTGTGACAGCGCCTATTAGGCATGGACAAGCAATTTTTTTCCCCTAGTGCCTATCCCTAAAGTTTATGATTAAGCAGAGCTGCGTCTGTCGATGAACCAGAGAGAAAAGAAAACATACTACTGATAGAGATGGGGAAAAATAGATAGTAAAGGGGAGGGGAAGCACATACGGAGCAAAGAAACAAGGACTTAAGTAAACATGAAGGACCATAGCAATGGATTCTCTCACCCGGGGTCTCTCAGCAGCCCTTAAAGAATCAGCCATGTCCCGAGACCTCCTGTATATAGGCAGGAAAAGACTCCTCCCAATTATAAAGGGTAGCCGTAAGGTGTTCATGTCCCCGAGTTTAATTTTAGAGAACCAAAGAGACTTCGAAGGCGGGTGCACAGACCTCCACCACAGAGGAATACATGCCTTGGCCGCATTTAAAAGCTAGATGGTAAGAAAGGTCTTGTATTTTTTTGATGGGTCGTTGTGTGAGGTGCAGCAAGCATGCCACAGGGTTTTGTTAGGTCGACATCAGTCAGGTGTTCGATAGCACTGGTCCTTGCTTGCCAGAAAGGTTTAAGTTACGGGCACTTCCAGAAAACGTGCAACATGGTGCTTCAGCCGGTATTGCACCGCCAACACGTATCAGACACCTGTGGAAAAAAAGTGTAGAGTTGTGGGAACCCTATACCACCTTGTCAAAATCTTATAACTGGTTTCCTGGACCTTCATAGCGATTGAGGATTTCTGCACAAAGTGGAGGATTTCTCTTTTCGAGAATCGGTAAATTGCGTAGCAAGGTCGGATTCCCACCGAGAGAGAAAGGAAGGGGTAAAATCGGACGCCGGTCAAATTAGGGCAGCATAGATGAGACTATGGTGGGTCAGTTCCCTCCTATGGCATATACATTCCAGCTTCGTAAGCGGACGAGCGATACCTGGTAGACAAGAGCATTTACGGAGAAAATGCCGGAGCTGAAGACCGCTTCAAAAGTCTAAAGGGAGGGTCTGCAGCAGAAGCAGTTGCAGCGGGGGAGAGAGAGTTTACCATCTGACCCCAAAGTCCCAGAGATGGAGATGGCCACCGGACACCAGATAGAGAAACTGAGGGCTCTGGAGACTGGGTTTGAATTCCGGATTGCTAGAATAGGGATCATGTTCAGGAAAAGTGGTTGTTGGGCGCTTCTAACCAGGCAAGAGGGAAGGGAGTCCACCGCTGTAGGGGGGGCGCAGGGGATGCTCCAAATTCTTGTTAGGAAACTGTCCTGAATGGCAGGGTACAAGGCAGCACTGGCAGGAAAACTCAGAGGAATCCGCTGGCACAGGTAGAAAGAAAAGAACAGGCGCCACTGTAATTAGCCAAACAATTTATTGCACAAAATACATAGTAACTTACACGTGGGTAAGCTGCAGTCCGTATCGCAGCGTCTCCAGCGCACGAGCCGGCCGTCCACCGGTCCGGAGGTGACGTCACAGGAAGCTGGTCAAAGACTTGGTTACACAGGAAGCCGCAAATGGAACGCAGGCTCCCGGAAATGACGCAACGCGTTTCGGAGCATGCGCACTCGGCTCCTTCCTTTAAGCGTGCCTCAGTATGGAAATGCTAGTCAACCAACCTAGTGAGGTGAGCCGCTGCTCTATTGTAGGCCCGAATATCAAGTAAGCCTACACCACCCTGAAGTCTGGGAAGATGAAGTTAAAGGTGTGGTTTTCGATGTGATCAAACTCTCGGAAAACATGGCGTTTAATACGTTTGAGAAAAGAAGGAGGCAAACGGATAGGAAGAACCTGCAAAGTAAAGAATCCCGGGTAGCACCGTCATCTTAAGGGCACTACAGCGACCAAACCATGTCAAAATGCGTGTGTGCCAGTGAAGTAGATCAGCCCACAATCGCATAAGCAGTGGGTCAAAATTGGCGGCATAAAGGGCAACAGGGTCTGAGGTAATGTTTACTCCCAGATAGCGGATGTAACAGTCGCCCAATGGAAGGAGATGGAAGGGCGAAGGCTATCAACAGTGGCTTGTTTAAAAAACAAACAGATCGGGTGCAAGAAGTACGCAATGATTGTAACATCTATGGCAGAGACACCAGCGGGTCAGTCAAAAAGAAAATCATAAGGTCGCTGCTTTTGCGGACGACCTGAACCCCAAGGTGACTTCTGATATCCCCCAATTCCGGGGTTCGCCCAAACTGTGCAAAGAAAAGGTTCTGAGAAGAGAATAAAAATGAAGGGCGAAAGGGGAACAACCTTGGCAGGTTCCATTTCTTGATCATGAAGAAATCAGAACAGCAACCGAGGGACAAGAGTAGAGGGAAGAAATCCAGCCCAATATGTTCCAAGGTGGCATGGATAAACTGCCAACTGACCCTAACAAAAGTCTTCTCAGCATCCATAGACAGCAAGGGGGTTGGCGGGCAGTTCTAGCAGCATGGATCAGGTTCACAACCCGGAAAATGTTATCTCGAACTTTGGCAAACTACTAAGTTTTAGGAGGGCGATGGGACTGTAGCTACTACACAGAGGTCCCTCCCCTTTTTAGGAATCAGGGAAAGATAGGCCCTCAAGGCATCCATTGGCATAGACTGCCCTTCCGTAAGAGAGTTGAGAGCAGATGCCAAGTAGGGAGACAGAACCTCAAAGAAAGCCTTGTAATAGGGCTTGGGCTGGGGTTAGCCTATCAAGACCAGGAGCTTTCTTAGGTTTTGAATTGGCCAAGGCCACCCCCAGCTCATCCACCGCAATAGGTTCCTCCAGTTCCTCCCTTATCTCGGCAGAAAGATGGCATATCCGAGGAGGCTATATAGGACTGAATTGCTGACAACGAAATCAGGGGAGAGTCAGCTGTAAAGGAATGACTGAGATTACAAAGGCCCTGGTAGGTGCGGAACTCAGCCGCCATTGCAGAAGTGGTCAGATTCCTCCCATCAGAGGCCAAAATTGAGGGGATAAAGGTTCGGATTCACGGCCCACACAGAGCCCGAGCCAGCAATGTGCCTGGTTTATTCGAAAACTCATACATAGCACAAGCCCATGCCAACTTCTGCTTTATTTATGGGAGAAGAGACCGGAGCTCCTACCGGACCTTAAGAAGATCTTGGTAAGTAGAACACGTGAGGCTCACTTTGGGAGAGCATTCCAAGCTGGGCAGCTTCGACAGGAGCTCATCTATAAGTTGGGTTTGTTCCCGCTTAAGGCGGGATCCAATCCCCATCAACACAGTCCGAACAGGCTTATGAGCTTCCCACAGTTCCAGGGGACTTTCAACTGAATCAGGGTTGATCGAAAAATATTCGGTCAGAGCAGCCTGCAATTCGGCAATCGAATCTGTCGATTGTAACAGTGCTTCATTTAGCCTCCAGGACAGAGGGCTCGGGGTAACTGCACCAACTTGAAGTGTTAGGTGGACCGGGGCATGGTCAGCGAACAAAATGACATTAATGCGTGCAGACATGACTCTGGGCAGATCCTTATGTGAGACCAAGAGATAGTCAAGACGCAAGTATGATGTACCTGCGAGAAATAGGACTAGTCCCGCTCTTGGGGTTACAACAATCTCCAGGGGTCGACCAAGTGGAAAAGCTGCAAGTCATATACTTGAAAGTTAATCCACTTGTAAAATAAGCATAACCTAGACTATAACGAGCTTTCCGTTATCTAATAACTACCAACAAAAACTTTTTTTTTTTAACCAATTCTTTTTACTTAAACAGATTATATCCTGGTGTTTTGTTACCTTCGCAGGCAGTCTGTTAAGGTTGTCGTTCCTGACACATGACTTTCCCCATTCACCACACCACTGTCTCCTCCAGGGCTCAGTGGCCAAAATGGGCTTGAAGAACCTGGTAGATCCAAGCTGATGTCCCAAAATGGGTCTATTGTTGTTGAAACCCCACTAGAAAGTGAAACAGACACAGTATTAGAATATGTAAGCATTTAAACATTTTTATTCATGAAATTAAATGTTTGCGAAAACCTCCAAAAAATTACATATTATTTGATCCATTAACAATTTATATTCATGTTTAGAGTAACCAGGCTTTTGAAATCTTTACCTGAAGAGGAGTGCCATTTTCTTAATCCACATGTGCAACCCAATTTACTAAAAGAGCTGAAAATGTTTACGCATAAGAAAAGAGTGACAATTTGAATAGCCAATCAGGTTAAAAGCAAATTTCTGATTATTTAGTTTGCACATGACTGGATAATGACGTGACTTCACTTATGGGGTGAACATTCTTTTACCTAGCCATGGTGGAAGACAAAGCAGGATGACCCTTCTTGGGATCTTTACAAAAAACAAAAAAAAGGAGGAATATTTTTTTCTGAAGGGAGATGTTGCACTAAGGTAGACCTTAAAGTGGTAGCAAAGGCGAACTATAATTAAACCATTCTTTCCTCTATCGATCTTGCATACCCGGTCTAAAAAGAAGATCTGTGTACTTACCTTTTTTTAATCCAGTCTGGTCAGGTGCTTCAGCAACTAGGATCCCCCTGCGTAAAGGAGCAACTAACAGCTGCAAATTCTCTAAGCCATGACATCACCTATAGGCCTCTCGCAGCCCAACCGCTGTCGGCTTTCCCTTCTCTCCCCTGCAGCAGCCACTGACATAGAAGAGCCAGAGGTGCTGGATCATGTGACTGGATTGAATTAAAAATAGGTAAGTACACACAGAGCTTTTATACAGAGTATGTAGGATAGGTAAGAGGAGGGTGTCGGGAACATTTTTAAGACTAGTTAGCCTTTTCTTCACTTTTTTTTTTTTTGCGGTTTTTACAACACATACATACAGAAATATTTCAGCCTTTTCTTAATCTAACTGCTCTGACCACATCTGGGCAGTGGAGTGAAACATCCTTGGCATGCTTTTGGGCTAAATATAGGAAGGATAGCATCCTCATTGTAAGAGACCCGCTTTGGAGAGGAAGGAGGATCCCAGTCTCAGGACCACCTTGTCTCTATGCAAGATAAGAAAAGGTTCTTTACAAAAAGAGCTGCCCATCCAGGGACATGCCAAGCTGAGGTAATGTTAAAGTCCATCTTAGCGGTAATATTTCCAATGGAATATCCCAAATCTGTTTAAACGGAGGTCTGTGAAAAACCTTAAATTCCAGATTCAGATCCTAGGGAGACATAGGTCGTCAAAGTGGGGCACTGATGTGAGTAGCTAGAAGAGAATGGGTAAAGCAAAAATGTTCCCTTTAGAGCACTAACAGTTAGATGCTGTGCCAGGCCAGACTGTAGGAAGGGTATGGCTGTAAGGAACAGAGATGCCTGGTTCTGTAAAAGCCAAAGCATGCACTCCAGATGCCATGTTAGATCCTACGAGAAGTATATTTCCTCACTTTGAATAAGGTGCAAATGAGTCAGAAATGCCCCTCATCTTTAGGGACCTGGGTTTCAACAGCCATCCAAGTTAAAGCTAGCAAACCAGATGAGACCATCCACCAGGAGCAGCTCCCTATCCACCCTCCATACATCTCTATTGGGGACCATCAGAAAGACACCACCTGCTGGACACACTGAGTAACCCCTGTAAATGCACGTCTTCATTTTTGTAAATTACCTTTTATTATAAAAAAATATTGTCTTTTCTTATTTTATATCCATTGCTCTCTCCCCCCTCCCTGTTTTTTCAAAGACAGATTGGACCTAGAGGTCCAGGACAACTCTGATCCAGACTGGGGCAAATACCAACAGAGAGCAGACGTGCCTCTCCTCCAGACAGTGAGGGTGCCCCTTCATTTTGAAAAGGGCTTCTGGGTAGGCTTGGAGGGTTTAAGGATCAAAGGCTTGTGACAAAGGGATGAACGCACTTGACTTAGAGGAAGAGGTCTGGGTAGAAAGAGGTTGTAGCCATAGTAAGTAGAAGGCTTACATTGTTAATTTTATTTTTTTCGAGGGGTGACAGAAGAATGTAAGTTACACAGTGTTCCCCAGGATACTAAATATGAAACACGCGTTACATAATAATCACTTATCCACAATTTCATATCCCTACTTCACAGAAACCACTTCGTTTTCTGGCGTTCCAGGTGGATGTCATATGATGTCCTCCAGGAACGCTCCAAAGCGCAATCGGTCACCAGCTGTGTCCATCGGTATCGTGTGCCAGTACCATATGATCGCTGTAACCAATCACAGCAGATCACATGACCATTGTAAACATTGGATGGCTTCCTTTCACGCCATTGACTGTGTACAATTGTGCAGCTAGCTGCGATTGGTCAGTGATCATATAGTACAGACAAGGCCAATCACAGCCCATATGTACCATGTGATTAGCTGTGGCCAATCACAGCTAATCACAAGATACTGAATGAATCAGTTTCCTTCAGTAAAATGGTTTGCATATACCATTAAATTCTCTGGTATAAGCAATCATTGTGTAATGCAAAAAAGTGTGTTATACTTCCTCAGTATCAGGGAAAAACACTTATCCACCTGAGGGGCCAACAAATTAGCAACGCGAATATAAAATCTCCAGAGAATTCGCAATAAGCTGGGTGAGTAGCAATCGCATTCTATTGCATCTTACTCCTTTGTATAATCATATTGTGAAAAAAAAAAAAAAAAATACTGATCACCTCCTCAGAATAGTACAGTATTACTATGGTAATACTGTACTGCTTTGGTCAGTGTGTAAAAAAAAAAAAAAAAAGTAATTTTTTTTTTTTTTAACATACTGTCACCAAACAGCGTCCCCGATTACTGCCACACCAGTTATGGGACGATGTACTACACTGGTGACAATTTTAAAAAATTTCTTAATTTTGCAAAAAAAAAAAAAAGTGACAAAAAAAAAAAAACACAACTTCAAAAAACTTGCTATGCCTCTTACTAAATACCTTGGACTGTACTTTCAAAAAAAAAAAGTCATTTGGCAGATGCGTGTTCTGTCCTAGCATTTTTGGGCCTCAAGAAATGAGATAGGCCATCAGTACATCAGGACTAATTTATTTTCAGATACAAGAGGTAGATCTAAAAAGTTTGGTGAATGGTATCAGAAAATAAAACAAACAGAAGATACAAACAAATTACCTTTATTTGCCTTCAGAATAATTGCTATCCACAACACACTTTGGAAACGTTCATAAAGCTTCAGAAAAGTGTCAGCAAAGGCCTCTTTAGGAATCGATCGTGCAATGCAGTGTTCGCAGTTTGACCCACAGGAACGAATTCCTTATGGAGGATTCCATCGTTGAAGAAAGCGATTAACATGGTCTTAACCTTGGACTTTTGCAGGTGATTCTTTCTGGGTCGCGGGGAAGACTGAACGCCATTTCATCGATTGCCGCTTGGATTCCAGTCCGAACTGGAAGCATCAGGTCTCATCCCCTGTGAGGATGGTTGGCAGAAAAGGATGGAACCTGGTCATAAGTGGCAATGAAAGCTTCAGAGGTTTCCATCCATTTTGCGCTCTGTTCGTCTGTCAGCTCATGCAGCACAAACAGGGAACAGATCTTCGGCTTACCCATATATTCGCGGAAGATGGTGCACACCGTGTCCCTGCTAATGCCCAATTCCTCCCCCATCAATCATAGAGTCAGTCATTAATCTTGTGCCACCATTTTTTTGCACTAGCTCATCACGTCTGGGGTTCTGCTGGTCGAGGGCTGACACGAACATGGCTCATCCTCTCATTTCCTTCCGGTTGTGAAAACGTGTGGGCAAACGCAGGGATCGCAACAGCAGTGCATTTTGCATGCGGCCTGAATTGCACAGGAACTCACAATGTGGGTTCAGAAATTGTACCATTTAACAAAATAAAAATAAAGGCATTTTTTAAATTGATGGAAGCAACACGTCTTAAAAAGGTTGGGAAAAGGCCATGATTACCACAGTGTTGCATCCCCTCTTCTTCTAACGCTCTGTAAACGCCTGGGAACATAAGAGACCAGTTTCTGGAGTTTTGAGAGAAGAATGTTGAACCATTCTTGCTGGATATAGGATCCTCCCTCTTCCTGGATAGTCTTTGTTGTATTTTTCATTTGAGACGAGCCAAGTATTTTAAGTTGGCGAAAGGTCTGGACTGCAGGCAGGACAGTTAAACACCCAGACTGTTCTACTATGAAGCCATGGTGTTTTCATCCATGTAGTACGTGGTTTAGCATTGTCCTGATAAAATATGCAAGGCCTTCCCTGAAAAAGAATTCATCTGATGCGGACATATGCTGCTCTAAAACCTGGATATATCTTCTAGCACTGATGGTGCCTTTGCACATGTACAAGCTGCCCTTTCTATACAGGCTAACGTACCCTCATACAATCAGAGATGAAGGCTTTTGAACTGAGAGCTGATAAGCCAGAAAGTCCCACACCTCTTTAGTCCAGAGGATGTGACGTCCATGGCTGCCAAAAAAAAGGGCAAATTTTGATTTGTCAGACCACAGAACAGTTTTCCACTTTCCCCACAGATAATAAATGAGTTTTGGCCCAGAGAAGACAGCTGTGTTTCTGGATCAAGTTCAGATATTGCTTTTTGCATGATAGAGCTTTACCCTACATTTTTGGATAACACGGCTAAATGTGTTCACAGACTGACTTTTGGAAGTATTCGTGAACCCATGCAGTGATGTTCATCATAGAATCATGCCTGTGTCTAATGCAGTGCTATAGGAGATCACAGGCAACCAATATGGAGTTTCGGCCTTGTTCCCTGCACACAGATTTCTCCAGATTCTCTGAATCTTGATATTCTGTACTGTAGATCTCAAAGCACTGTTTTATTGGGCAATTAGTAAGACCTCATCTGAAATATGTGGTTCAGTTTTGGGCACCAGTTCACAAAAAACTGAATTTTTGTAAAATCTTACCGTAAAATTCCTTTCTCTGAGTCCTCCGACAGTCGCCGCCCACTCATACAGTCTTCACCAATGGGGTATGGACTTCCTCTCCTTAGGAGTAGCTAGGCAAAAGACTTGTTACACAAAAGCATTTCCATAGACACACCCATGGGGGCTGTCCCACTGGTCCAATACCCCTCCTGCAATAGCCATCCCAACTCATTTTGGTATCAAAGCATTTAAGTGTATAAGAACCCCAAAAGAGGGGTGGGGGCGGCGACTGTTGGAGGACTCAGAGAAAGGAATTTTACGTTAAGATTTTACAAAAAATTGATTTTTGTAAAATCTTACCGTAAAATCCTTTTCTCTTAGCTCATTGACAGACGTAGTCCTCGGTGATTCAACACCCTCGGGTTATAATGCCCTCTACAGGAGTAGGACTAGACAGGAAAGAAACCGTTCTGGCCACACCCTAGGGGCAGTCCCAGAGGGTATATCCTCTCACTTCCTGCTCTAGCAAATCAGTTATGTCACAAAGCAGTGTTTAGAGAATTTAACCCAACCCAACTCAAAAACAGAGGGGTGGGTACTACGTCTGTCAATGAGCTAAGAGAAAAGGATTTTACGGTAAGATTTTACAAAAATCCATTTTTCTCTATCGCTCATTGACAGACGTAGTCCTCGGTGATTCAACACCCTCGGGACGTCCCAAAGCAGTACCACAAATGAGGGGTGGGAAAATGGAAATCAAATCCAATCTAGAAGGCCCAACCGGTGCCAACTAGAAGTTTACAATGCTCATCCTCAATGATGAGACTCAACAGAAATTTTTCAACAGAAAAAAACCCCCGAGGTAGACCACCGGTCTCCTCAAATTGCGGCCTGCAAAACCTTGCGGCCAAATGAGGCATCCGCCGATGCCATCACATCAATCTTATAAAATTTTGTAAAAGGTATGTACCGACGACCAGGTGGCCGCCTTACATACCTGGACCACTGACGCCTGATGGCGATAGGCCCAGGAAGTACTGAGCGCTCGAGTGAAGTGCGCCCTAACAGGGAACGGAGGATTCCGACCCTTAATAGAATAAGCCTGTACCACCGTCTGACTGATCCATGTAGATATGGTCGCGGCAGACACAGGCAACTCCCTTCAAGGGCTATCCGTGATCACAAAAAGTGAGTCCATCTTACGAAAACAAGTTCGTAGTAGTCAAGTGTATCCTTCTGAACCCCATCCAAGGAGTGTAATGCAAACTCCCAAGGATGGCTAGTCTTAGGACACGGGGAAGGTAACACAATACTTTTATTCAGATGAAAAACTCTGAAAACCACTTTAGGAAGAAAGGATGGATTCGGAAGAAGAACCACCTTATCCCTATGAACCACCAGATATGGGGAACGACAAGATAATGCGGCCAGTTGTGACACCCTGCGTGCAGAAGTAATGGCCACCAAGAAGGCCACCTTCTGGGATAATGTAAGCAAGGGAATCTCCCTAATATCTTCGAAGAGAAGTTTCTGAAGAACCGACCACACTAAATTAAGATCCCAGGCGGTAAGGGTGCGCGCACTGGCGGAGCCAGATGTCGCACCCCCTGGATGAAATTCCGCACCAAGGAATGATTAGCCAAAGGTTTCTTGAACGAAGATTGCTAACGCCGAAAACCTGACCCTTGATCGTGCTCAAGGATAGTTTCTGCTCAACCCCTTGTCGCAGACAGACCAAAATTCGGGTCACCGAATAGGTATGTGGGGGAAATCCAATAGATTCACACCATGCAAAATAAGACTTCCATGTGCTGGAAGTCGCTTTCCTTGCTTTAACTGGAGGTAGGAATAACTGAAGCTGACACTCCCTTGTCCTTCAGTACCTGGGTCTCAATGGCCAGGCCATTAAGCCAGCGACTGTAAAGCAAGATGGAAGATCGGTCCCTGAGACCGCAAATCCTCCCTGAGAGGAAGTCTCCAAGGAGCGTCCGCGACTAGCCTCACCAAGTCGGCGTACCAGGCTCGACGAGGTCAGTCCGGAATTTCCAGAATAACTGGAATTCCCTCCACCTCTATCCTGTGAAGAAGTTCCCGCAGCAACTTGAGAGGATGGAAGGCATGCCGTAGCTGATACTGCCCCCACGGGGCGATCAGCGTTTCTGCTGTGTCCGCTAGAGGATCGCGGCGCGAGCTACAAACCTCCGCACCTTCCTGTTAAGCCAAGGTGCCAACAGATCCACATCCGGGATGTCCCAATGAAGGGACAGCTAGTGAAAAACCTCTGGATGAAGAGGCCATATGCGATTGGATCCGAATCGGGCTGCTCTAGAGCTGCTCGATCCAGTAAATCAGACAAAATCTGATCGCTCTCAGTTCCGATACCCTTATTGGTAATCTGGATACTATCGGAAGAAATGACTTCCCCTGGTTGAGCATCGGAGACTTCCTGGTCCGCTCGCTCAACCGGATCCGATTGTCCAGGGAATCGGAATTCTGATTCCATTAAAAAAGAATCTCCTTCAGGAGAATTCGGGTATGAGACTGGGTATACGGTACTGCCTCTAAGAAGGCCACCATCAGTCCCAGCCAATTGACGGACAGCAACATCCGAATCGTTGACTGAACCTTCGGGAGTTTCTCCGCAAGGAGAAACTCTCTTGCCCAGGATGTATCCAACCTTAGGCCCAGATAGTTCAGTCTCCTGGTGGGAACCAGGGATGATCTTTGGGAAAGCGAAAAAACGCTGATGTCCTGCGATGATGGGGATATAAAGATAGGCCTCCTAAATGTCTATGGACGCCAGGAAATCCCCCTGATGCAGGGAGGCCACCACTGTACGGATGGACTCTATTTCTTCCCAAGTCCAGATTTGGACGCACCTTGCCCTCTTTCCTGGGCATTGTGAATAGGTTCGAATAGAACCCCTGAAACCGTTCAATGTTAGAAGGGAAGAATCGCACCGGTGGAAGTGATCGAAACTCGATCCTGTGTCCTCCAGAAACCGGTGAAGACATCCCCCCAACCCAGATATGGGTAGGGGCGCATCAGGCTGTATCTTCAGGCTTGGCTGAGCCGGACTTTTTGTTTAGCCGACCAGCGCCCTTTGAAACCCCTCTAAAGGGGCTTTGGAGGGTTTCGCCTTATCGCCCGCCCTCGCGGAACGAACAACTCTTTATGAGCAGAAAAGGAAGGTCCTCGTTAGTTACGAGGTCCTTTTAACAGTCTGTGGCAAGACAGTAGGTGTCTGTGAAAACGCCCGGAAGAGGAGGGCGAAACGCGTCGACGCACTTCCGGTCTACGTCTTAGCGATACGTCACTTCCGGTGCGGGGGGAACGCACGCCGAAACCACGGGGCGTTCTAGCGGCACCAGCTACCAGGAAGGACGAGAATTTTATCATATACGCCTTTAATATAGCAACGAAATGTGAGTTTATTTCTACTATTTGCACAATAAAAACCTTATATCGGATTTACACTATGTGAGCATCCTTTTCTCCAATACATGTATCGGGGCATTTACATCTGTGGAGATACATTCGCCTTGGAGGAGTTGTGATAGCCGGTTCCTTACTAGGACATAAGCCCTGTCGATCTCTATAGCTATACAGCATAGGGGTCACCATTGTCCGGTAAGTGAACACCCAAAGGGGGAGGACCGGCACTTGCTCACTGCACCACAAAAGATTGCATGTTTGTGCACTTTCTTCCTGGCACTCCAGCACTTTCGTGGGACATTTTTTGGGACTGTGTATATCTTATCATCTACTGAGATCTTAAAGAACTATTATATCTGGACTGGCACTTTATTTACATAGTATACGTTTACATGGTTTCTACACTCCAGCCCCATTTTTGCACATAATTGCACGGTGCACTTTATGAGTTTTTGAGTAGAACGCAATTACCTAATTATTATACATGATTCACTATTGTTTGCGCTGTGATATATTTTTCTTGCATTTGTGAATTTTGGGTCACCACAATTTATGAACAGCTGCATTCTAGAAATTTTAAACATTTTAATATTGCTATTAGTTTTTTCACTTATCTTTGCGCTGTATTTGCACTGCACTTTAAGACAGTAGGTGGTACCGTCTATCCTATAAAGAGGAATTCCTCAAACGGATAGCACCTAGCCATGCGTTTGGAAATAACAGGGGTTCGTTTCAAAACGACCCCATTTGGGTAAAGGAAAATCCTTCGCCCTTTTGGTAGGCTAACAATTACCAAAAAGGAATCTCAGTCTCAGCTACCTCTGCCGGTGTAACCTCAAGACTAAAGGTTTCCCGGACGGACACAACTAGTGCATCCACCACTCTTGTGCTATGGCGGAGGCAGAAACGTGCTCCTCACTGCTGAGGAGATATTACCTGAGACAACAGCCCCTGAAGTATCTGATAAACAATAGGGGTAGGCGGGGAGAGAGAGAGACTCATCCCTGATGCACAGAAGTTTTCATCAGCTTGCTCAGTGCTTGTCTTGTTACAGACAGGAAGTCTTTGGCCCTATTTCCTGGGTAAAGGAGGCGGCTCCGCCCCTTAACACGCCTGCCGGCGCCTCCCCCTGGCTCCATGAGGTGTTTCAGTCACCTCAAACATGGCCGCCCCCATGCTGGAGACACGAGGCTACACCAAAATGGCGGCCTCGTGCGATCTACCAGACAATGGCGGCGGCCTGCACAGAATAGCGGCATGTCTGCAGAAGGATCTTGGCCTCACAACCCTTCACCCTCATGGTGGTAAGCGGTACCGGACCCTGGCGGGCCGTATGCGGTCCGTGGCCGTCGAGAGGCATCTGCTTAGCTGGAGGAATGATCTGGAATGCAGTATACATGTATAGACATCGCCCTGTGGCTTCTGACAGGTAGGCTACCTTATACTATCACAGTAAAGTTCTAGTACTGCCACTGACTACAATCATTTTCATATTTTTACAATTAGATTGTCAGCTCCCAAACCAAGCCTCCTGGCTTCTTGTACACAAAAATCACACTCAATTAGGGGGATCTGTGACATGTTATAGGATAGAGGGGAACCCATCCTTACCATTACAGAGAGGGGCCCGCGTTCACCACAAGACCCGTCAGGGGGAAAATACTACTCACCATACCGGAACCAGGCGGGCGCCAACTCCTGACAGTACCCCTCTCCACCGAGGTAGGAAGGCTGTCGACCAATACGGACGCCGTGACTCATGGTCTTTGGCGTTTCAGCGAGACGTTTAACTCGCAGGGTCAGTCCCCGTCCAGTGGGACTATGTCGCGGCCGACCCAGCGCGGAGCTATGGCCTGCACGCGCTCGTAGGCTGAACTGGGGTGACCACTGGATCTCAACATCCAGCCCGTCGCCCAGTTCAGCTTTCTTGCTTGAAGATCTCATAGGAACACTGGAGAAAAAAAGCTGTCTAAAAAATCTTTTCTAAGAAAAAAATCCTGCCAGGACCGAAGATCCCAGCAAGGTATCTAGGTCCTTACTCCTAACTAGACAGAAAAAAAACTGAATTTTTGTAAAATCTTACCTGTAAAATTCCTTTCTCTGAGTCCTCCGACAGTCGCCGCCCCTCCATATTCATCACAATGGGGTTATGACTTCCGCTCCGTAGGAGTAGCTAGGCAACAGAATATGTTAGTACAAAGACTTCTAACATATCCCCACCCCCAGGGGGTGGTCCCCTCAGTCTATAACCCTCCACTTCCTGTATCCAACTCAGTTTCAGTGGAATAGCAGTAGAGTATACAACCAAACCCCAAAGAGGGGCGGGGGCGGCGACTGTCGGAGGACTCCGAGAAAGGAATTTTACAGGTAAGATTTTACAAAAATTCCGTTTTCTCTTACGTCCTCCGACAGTCGCCGCCCCTCCATATTCATCACAATGGGGATGTCCCAAAGCAGTGTAAACATGAGGGGTGGGAAAACGCAGCCGCGCCTAAGGCAACGCCGTCTCCCATCAGAGAAAGGAACCTTACCAAAGGAAGGAATCAGTTGGGCATGAGAAAAAAACACTTGCTCAAACGGAGCAAGAACCCAGGGAAAAACAAAAATCCCAAACAGCCAAGGAGCCCACAACAAGGGCTCTAGGAAACTGCCGCACTAAGAACCTTGCGGCCAAAGGAAGCATCTGCAGATGCCTGAACATCTACTCTGTAGAATTTTGTGAAAGTGTGTACGGTCGACCAAGTCGCCGCCTTACACACCTGGGCCACAGAAGCCCCATGACGACAGGCCCAAGACGTACTCAGAGACCTGGCAGAGTGCGCCTTCACAGGCACAGGGGGAACTTTTCCCTTCAAAGCATAGGCCTGTTCAATGGTCTGTCTGATCCATTTGGCGATGGCAGAAGCCGACGCCGCCATGCCCTTCCGAGGACCCTCCGGAAGAACAAACAAGGAATCCGATTTGCGAAAGGATTCGGTCGATTTCAGGTAAACCCTAAACGCCCGGACAACATCCAAGGAGTGCAGCTGCACCTCCTGCGGATGCTTTGGCTTCGCGCAGAGCGAAGGCAAGGCAAAATCCTCATTGAGGTGAAAGTCCGAAACCCTCTTCGGAAGAAAAGAAGGGTTAGGTCGCAAGACCACCTTGTCCAAGTGCACGACCAGATACGGAGACTTGCAGGACAAGGCTGCCAACTCCGACACTGTACGAGCCGAGGTAATAGCCACAAAAAAGGCGACCTTCTTGGACAACAAAGACAGCGAGATCTCCCTGATCTTTTCAAAAGGAGCAAGCTGCAACACGGACAGAACCAGATTCAAGTCCCAAGGGGGTAGAGGGTCCCTCCTAGGAGGGATCAGATGCCGTACCCCCTGCACAAAGGTGCTAACCAAAGAGTTAGATGCCACAGGACGTTGAAAAAGAACGGCCAACGCAGACACCTGACCCTTGATCGTAGCCAGCACCAAACGCTGGTCAACACCCGTCTGAAGGAAGGACAACACTCTAGACACCGAGTAGGTGCGATGTGAGAACCTCCTGGACTCGCACCAGGCAAAATACGCCTTCCAAGTACGGTAATAGACCTTCCCCGAGGAAGACTTCCTCGCATTGATCAAAGTGTGAATGACCTCAGGGGAGAGACCCCTGTTCTTCAGGACCTCGGTTGCAACAGCCAGGCCGTCAAAGCCAGCGACTGTAAGGCAGGATGGAAGATCGGCCCTTGCGACAGGAGATCTTCTCGAAGAGGCAGACGCCACGGGGCGTCGATCGCCAGATTCACGAGGTCTGCGTACCAGGACCGGCGAGGCCAGTCCGGAGCCACAAGAGTCACCATGGTCGGTTCCGACCGCAACCTGCGGAGGAACTTTGACAGTAATTGAATCGGTGGAAACGCATACATCAGTTGGTACTGATGCCAAGGGGCAACCAACGCGTCTGACGCGTCTGCCCGAGGATCGCGCGTCCTTGCCACGAACCGTGGCACCTTGATGTTCAGACGAGACGCGAACAGGTCCACCACCGGGGAACCCCACTTCGCGCACAACATCTGGAAGACATCCGGGTGGAGGGACCATTCCCCTGGTCCAGGGTCTGACGGCTCAGATAATCCGCCTGCCAAATCTCCACCCCTGGAATGTGAACTGCCGATATCGCCGGGACGTGCGTCTCGGCCCAGGACAAAATGTCGGCTACTTCTCGAGCCGCTCTGGCACTCCTGGTGCCCCCTTGGTGATTGATATAAGCCACCGCCATGGCATTGTCCGTCTGCACTCGAACCGGACAACCCCGAAGTCTGTCCGACCAACGTCGAAGGCAGAGATGTATAGCTCGCAGTTCCAGAATGTTGATCGGAGGGGAGGACTCTTCCTCCGACCAAGTACCCTGGGCAGACAGAACGCCCAGAACACCACCCCAGCCCGACAGGCTGGCGTCCGTGGCGATCACCGTCCACGAGAAGGGACGAAAAGATTTGCCCCCCCCACACCGACGGGGACTGGAGCCACCAAAGAAGAACCCTTCTGGTCCGATGACTCAACGAGATCCAAAGATCCAGAGATCGCGGTCGCCCGTCCCATCTGAACAGAATCTCCGCCTGGAGACCCCGCGTGTGAAAGTGGGCGAAGGGAATCGCCTCGAAAGCCGAGACCATCAATCCCAGACACCGCATGCACGTCCGAATGGACGAGGACGGAGCGACCCTGAGGGACCTGACTCCCTCCTGAAGAGTCCTGAGTTTGTCGTCCGGTAGGAAGACCTTTGCCTGGACAGAGTCCAGAATCATTCCCAGGTACGGAAGACGAACCGATGGGCACAGTGTAGACTTTGGAAAATTGATCGTCCAACCAAACTCCTGCAGAGTCAGTAACGTGAAGGACAGATCCTCCTCCAGACCCTGGCTGGCCGCAGACCGAACCAAAATATCGTCCAGATATCCCAGGACCGAGATGCCCTGGGCTCTCAACAAAGCCAGAACAGGCGCCAGCACCTTGGTGAACACCCGCGGAGCCGAGGCGAGGCCAAAAGGCAATGCCACAAACTGGGAATGATCCTCCGCTATGGCGAATCGAAGGTACCTCTGGTGCCCCTCGAAAATCGGGATGTGAAGATACGCATCCTTCAAGTCGATGGAGGCCATGAACTCCCCTGGAATCAGGGCAGCCACCACCGACCGCAGAGATTCCATGCGAAACTTGTGCACCCGCACAAAGCGGTTCAGAGCTTTCAAGTCCAGAATCGGACGTACCTTGCCCTCCTTCCTGGGCACGGTGAACAGATTGGAATAGAACCCCCGAAATCTGTCCCGATGAGGCACCGGGACCACCACTCCCTGAGCCCTCAGGTTCTGCACCGCTAGATGCAGGTCCCGCAAACGCTCCGGGGATAGCAGAAGATTTGAGGGAAAAAATCTGCTCTCCGGTCGAGAGAGAAACTCGATCTTGTACCCAGATCGAACAATTTTCTGAACCCACCTGTCCCGAACCCGGGACAGCCATGGCTGAGCGAAAACCGAGCAAGCGTCCCCCCACCCCTGAGTCGGGTGAGGGCGCCCCTTCAGGCCGCACTGTTGTGGGCCGCGGAACCGGTGTGTTAGCCTCAACCTTTGGACGGCTTGCCCCTATAGTGTGACCGAAAGACACGAAAAAAGACCCCTGAGGGGACCGAAAGGAGACATGCTTCCTACCAGGAGCCGTCTTAGTCTTGTGGGATTGAGGCAGGAGCGTGCTCTTACCACCCGTGACCCCCTAAATTAGGGCATCAAGGGATTCACCAAGAAGGCGAGAACCACCAAAAGGCAGATTAGCTAAGGTCTTACGCGAAGATTGGCCACCGACCAACACTTCAACCAAACCAGGCGGCGAGACAACACCGCCACACCATGTACACGTGCAGCCAACGGAACCATATCCAGGTCCGCATCACACAAATACATGACACCCTGGTGGATTTGATCCACCATATCCCAAGTCGCCTGGGAGGCAGAATCAGCCACCAGGACACGTCTAAGCACCTGCGTCCAGCTCGCGACCACCTGGGCCGCCATAAGTGAAGCAATAAGGCTTTAAACATAGAACCCATAATAGAATAGGTATGACGGGCAAGGGACTCCATCCTCTTGTCCGTGGCATCCCGGAACACTGGGGTGTCTTCAGCAGGAATCGCAGTGGACTTGTTCAAAACTGCTATCGCGTGGTCCACCGGAGAGGGGACACACCAACGCTCATCAGTAGCGGGCGTAAAAGGATAGCGTAGCTTAAACCTACTCGGTACAGCAAAAGGTTTGCGTATAATACGCCAATGTTCATTCACAGCGCGTTAAAATCATCAGTGCAGGGAAACACCTGCGACGTTTTGCGCCTTTTCTGCGTCCCATAAGCCGCCAAGGCAGCAGGGGGACATTGTTCATCCTCTAAACGCAGTGTTTGCTTGATAGAAGCAACCAATTCATCCATGAGTGCAAGCTCTTCAGACGAGCCAGGGGGAGAATTATCAACCCCCTCTACCTCAGCCTCCACCTCTGACCCTACAAGGTCCAGGAGATCACCATCCTCCTCTGAACCAGAGGAAATCAAAACTCTGGGACATGTGTGGATTGAGCAGCCATCAGCAGGTGCACCTGAGCAGCAAGATTAGCCACAAACGCAGCCAAAACCCCCCCTGGGGAGGGGGGGGGGGGGAGACAGCAGTCCCTTGTGAGCCCACCAAGGTGGCATGAATTTTGCTTTCCTGAGAATCCATTGCCCCCAGAGCAGATCGGAAAAGCAAGGGTTAACAGCCCCCACAACAAGCGCGGCGAGCGCTGCCCACCGCACACACACACTTAGCCCAATATGAGACCCCCACAGGGAGAAAAGGCTAAACCTAGGCAATGACACAGATAAATAAAGCCTGTAAGGTCCAAAGCTGCTGCTCCGATCGGTGCGCCCAGGGATGTGATGCAATACAGGGCGCTTCTGTGCAAGCCTATGCAAGGCTACAAGAAAATGGCCGCCAGCAGTGTTACCATGCGGCCGGAGCGAGCGCTGGCAAAATGGCGTCGTTTGGCGCCGAAAACTCCGCTCCCTCACTCAGTGAAATGCACAGTAAACATGGCAGACCGCCGCAGCGGTCTTAGAAATGTGCCCCAACACGATACATGCATGTTATACAGCACACAGTCTGACACACAGATCCAGGCTGACACAGAAGTGCAGCACAGCCCCCCTCCTTGCAGCCCACAGCATACACCAGAGAGATAGGGAACATTTACAGTGTGACAGAGGCAGGGTAACAGTCCCAGACTGACAGCCCTCAGACAGACAGGTCCCCACATAGATTTACACTTACCTCATAGGTGGCGTGGGGAACCCGCACAGGCGAACAAGCCGCTGTACATGAGACAGGGAGAGTCGCATCCAGGACGCAGCAATGGTGGGTTGAGAAACCGCACAGCGTCCAGTGAGGTAGCCACCTCACCATAGCATCCCTGCACCGAACAGGGATGGGTCGTTCAGAACTTCAGGAGCGGTACCTGACTGAACGCTCAATGGCGGGCTGAGAAAACCACTGACCCACAACCTGCGACCAGGGGGGTCAGCCCGAGACGCAGCCCGCATGATCCTCTTCATCAGAACTAAACTAATGCTGGTAAAAACAGCTAAGTAAAGAAAGAGAAAAAAACTCAAATAAAATCAAAAAGAAGAGAAAGGCTGAGACAAAAGCCCCAGCATAGAGACATGCAGCCACTCCTGACAAGCTAGACATTGAAACTGAGTTGGATACAGGAAGTGGAGGGTTATAGACTGAGGGGACCACCCCCTGGGGGTGGGGATATGTTAAAAGTCTTTGTACTAACATATTCTATTGCCTAGCTACTCCTACGGAGCGGAAGTCATAACCCCATTGTGATGAATATGGAGGGGCGGCGACTGTCGGAGGACGTAAGAGAAAAACTGATTTGCTAGAGCAGGAAGTGAGAGGATATACCCTCTGGGACTGCCCCTAGGGTGTGGCCAGAACGTTTTCTTTCCTGTCTAGTTCTACTCCTGTAGAGGGCAGCATAACCCGAGGGTGTTGAATCACAGAGGACTACGTCTGTCAATGAGCGATAGAGAAAATTCCGTTTTCTCTTACGTCCGACAGTCGCCGCCCACTCATACAGTCTTCACCAATGGGGATGTACCAAAGCAGTGTAGACATGAGGGGTGGGAAACGCATCCATCAGAAAAGGCAACGCAGTACCTATATCAGAGAATGGAACCTTAAATGAACAGAAAGGTAACCCTCTGGGTAACAAAAAAAGCTCAACAGGAGCAACAACCCAGGAAAGCAAATAACCAAGGGGTAAACAACCCCAACAGCCAGGGACTCACAATAAAACCTGGGACCCCTACTGGACTGCCGCACAGAGAACTTTGCGGCCAAAGGAGGCATCAGCTGATGCCAGAACATCAATTTTGTAGAATTTGGAAAAGGTATGCACTGAAGGCCTGAACAATTGTCTGTCTGATCCATTTTGCAATGGTCGCCGCAGGCGCAGCCATACCCTTCCAAGGTCCCTCAGGAAGGACAAAGAGAATCCGATTTCCGAAAAGATTCAGTAGACGACAGGTAAACCCTGATCGCCCTGACAACATCCAAAGAATGCAACGCAATCTCCTTAGGATGCTATGGATTCGCACAGAGCGAAGGTAAGACAATGTCCTCATTGAGGTGAAAATCCGAAACCACCTTTGGAAGAAAGGAGGGGTTTGGTCGCAAGACCACCTTATCCCTATGAACCACCAGGTAAGGGGAGAGGCAAGACAACGCCGCCAACTCCGACACTCTGCGAGCAGAAGTGATCGCCACCAGAAAAGCAACCTTTTTAGATAGCAGAGGTAATGAAATTTCCCTGATGTTTTCAAACGGGGAATGTTGTAACACGGACAGAACCAAGTTCAAGTCCCATGGAGGCAGAGGCTCCCTTCTAGGAGGGGCCAAGTGACGCACACCTTGAATGAAGGTGCGAATGCCAACACTCTAACCACCGAGTATGAACGAGGAGAGAAACCCCTGGACTCACACCAGGCAAAATAAGCTTTCCAAGTTCGGTAATAAATCTTACCAGACGAGGCTTTTCTAGCCTTGATTAAGCTAGGAATGACCTCCGAAGAGAGAACCCTGTCTCTCAGGACCTGGCTTTCAACAGTCATGCCGTTAAAGCCAGTGACTGTAAAGCAGGATGGAAGATCGGACCCTGAGACAGCAGATCTTCCCGCATTGGCAGCCGCCAAGGAGGCTCGACGGCCAGGTGAACGATGTCTGCGTACCAGGACCGGTGTGGCCAGTCCGGCGCCACCAGAATCACCAGTGTTTTTTCCGAGGCCAACCTGCGAAGGAACCTGGACAACAACTGAATCGGAGGAAAGGCATAGATCAGACGATACTGATGCCAAGGCACCACCAGTGCATCCGAGGTATCTGCCAGAGGATCGCACGTTCTTGCCACGAACCATTCCACCTTGTGGTTTAGCAGAGACGCGAACAGATCCACATCCGGGGATCCCCACTTCACACACAGCATTTGAAACACCTCCGGGTGCAGGGACCATTCCCCCTGGTCCAGGGTCTAGCAGCTCAGATAATCGGCCTGCCAATTCTCCACACCCGGAATGTGAACTGCTGAGATCGCCAGGACATGAGTCTCGGCCCAAGACAAAATTCTGGTCACTTCCTGGGCCACTGGGCACTCCTGGTGCGCCCTTGGTGGTTGATGTACGCCACCGCAGTGGCATTGTCTGTCTGCACCCGCACAGGACGGCCCTGAAGACGATCCGACCAATGGAGCAGGCACAGCCTGATCGCTCTCAATTCTAAAATGTTGATCGGATGGGAGGATTCCTCCTCCGACCAAGTGCCCTGGGCGGATAGGTTGCCCAGGACGCCACCACAGCCTGATAGGCTGGCATCCGTGGTAATCACCGTCCATGGTAATGGCTGGAAGGATTTTCCTTCCGACACAGCCGGGGACTGAAGCCACCACAAGAGATCCATTCTGGTTTGGCGGCTAAGAGACACTCTCACATCCAAGGACTGAGGCAGTCTGTCCCACCTGGTCAGGATCTCTGCTTGGAGAGACCGCGTGTGAAACTGTGCAAATGGTATCGACTCGAAGGCCGATACCATCAACCCCAGAGACCGCATACAGGTCCTGAGTGACGAGGATTCGTTGTCCCTGAGGGACCTGACCTCAGACTGTAGGGTCCGGAGCTTGTCCTCCGGCAAGAAAACCTTTGCTTGAGCAGAGTCCAGAACCATTCCCAAATACGGGAGACGAACCGAAGGAGACAAGGTCGACTTCTGAACGTTGATCGTCCAACCGAATTCCTGGAGCGTCTGGACCGTAGTGGACAGATCGCGCAGCAGGCTCTGACTGGCACTCGATCTTAACAGAAGATCATCCAGATAACCCAAGACCGCAATGGCCTGCGCCTGGAACAGTCCCAGAACAGGCGCCAACACTTTGGTAAAGACCCTTGGAGCCGAAGCAAGACCGAAAGGTAACGCCACGAACTGATAGTGTTCCTCCGGGATAGCGAATCGGAGGTACCTCTGATGACCCTCGAGTATGGGGATGTGTAGATACGCATCCTTCAGGTCGATAGAGGCCAGGAATTCTCCCGGGCTCAGAGAGGCCACCACCGAGCGGAGCGATTCTATACAGAATTTTCGAACGCGCACAAAGCGGTTCAGAGCTTTCAATTCCAGAATCGGACGCACTTTGCCCTCCTTTCTGGGCACAGTGAACATATTTGAGTAAAACCCCCGAAACCTGTCCCGATGAGGCACCGGGACAATTACCCCCTGAGCGAGGAGATCCTGCACCGCTTGATGCAGGTCTTGTAACCGCCCTGGGGTCAAATGAAGATTTGAGATAAAGAATCTGTCCGCCGGCCGTGAAAGAAATTCGATCTTGTACCCAGAGCGAACGATTTCCTGAACCCACCTGTCCTGAACTCTGAGCAGCCAAGGTTGGAGGAAACCGCGCAAACGTCCTCCCACCCCTGAAATGGGTGAGGGCGCCCCTTCAGGCAGAGGCGGACTGAGCCGCCGCACCAGCTTGGCCGGATTTTTGTTTGCCGGCCCAGGGCTTTCTCTGGCCACCCTGGCCCTTGAAGGGTTTCCCCTTGTACTGTGACTTGAAGGCACGAAAGGAACCCTGATTAGGTTTAAAGGCGGGACCCCGCTTGCCGCGGAAAAACTTGCCCTTAGGATTCTGGGGAGGCAGAGTGCTCTGGCCCCCAGTGATTCCCTTAACCAATTCATCCAGGGATTCACCAAAAAGGCTAGACCCCACATAGGGAATGTCAGCCACTGCCTTCCTAGATTTCTGGTCAGCCGACCAGCTCTTCAACCATATCAGCCGACGGTTAAGCACCGCGACACTGGACAGGCGCGCAGTTAAAGGGGCCTCATTTAAGTCAGCATCACACAAATACATGACCCCTTGATAAATCTGGTCCACCATCTCCACGGTAGTGGGGGGGGGGGGGCAGAATCAGCCACGAGTGTGTGTCTGAGCACCTTGGTCCAGTCCGCCACAGCCTGATCCGCCATGACAGAGGCGAAAATAGGCCTGAGCATGGAACCCGCCACCACATTAGTATGGCGGGCAAGCGATTCCAGCCTCCTATCCGTAGGATCCCTAAATACCAGAGACTCTTCGGTAGGAACCAGTGTAGCCTTGTTCAATCTGGCTACAGTGTGATCCACTTGAGGAGCCACACACCAGCGTGCAACCGTAGTAGACGCAAAAGGATAGAGAAGTTGAAACCTCTTAGGCACCGTGAAGGTGTGTTTTAAATTGTGCCATTGTTCATTCACAGTGTGATGAAACTCAGCGGGGCAGAGAAAAACCTGCGCCGTCTTACGGGTCCTGTGTGTACCAAAAAGATGACACAATGCCCGGAGGATTGGGCTCATCCTCTAAATGTAGTGTTTCATTGATGGCAGAAATCAGCGCATCCATAGCTGCGCGTTCCTCGGGCGTCCCAGGGGGGATTCATCCACCCCTGTAACCTCCGCCTCCCCCTCAGACTCTTGCGGGTCCTGAGAAGAGCGAGACCCTGAAAGGGGCACGCTACCCACAGCAACCATGCCACATTCAGAATCAGAAGAAAAAAATCCTAGGCCTTTTTCTAGCAGCACGTTCAGACATCAGCACATCCATTTTGGACACCAAAGTCGCCACAACAGCAGCCAAATTAGTCAGAGCTGAGGATTCAGAAGAACTTGAATCCCCCACCAAGGCTGGAGGGAATTTGCTGTCCTGAGATTCCATTGCAAAAAAAGTTTTTTTTTTTTTTTAGGTACTGGCCCTTTAAGAGCGCCGCAGACCCCCGCAGCACACCGCTACAATGGCTGTGGAACACTGAGCCAGGAAGATTGCACAATGGAGGAAAAGAAAAGGACAGGACAGTTACCAGCTCCTTCGGTCGCTCCTGAGTAAAGGAAGGAAGTGATGTCACCGCAGAGACTGAACAGAGGCTGCAGGCTAAGGAAACATGGATGCCTGTGCAAAGCAATGGGAGGCTTCGGCAAGATGGCCACCGACATGTGCTCGGAACGATCGTTGCCACACACAAGATGGCATCGTAAGGCACCAAAATACACTACACACAATGCTATACAAGCGCCCACAGTGAAGCCAGACATGCTGCCCACACCTAAAATGGCGGACCGGCGGTGTTTAACCCCGCAGCGGTCGCCACACTAGTCTGTACCTCCAAACACCTTAGTGACACAGGAGAGGGATCCCCCAAACCCCACACAGCGCAGGCTGTGAGAAAAAACCCCCGCAGGGACCAGGATCAGGGAGCCCAAAAACGCACAGACAGAGGACACCACAGACACAGAGGACTGCCGACCCCAGACAGAGGCCCCACACAGAGTGTACTTACCTGGACCCAATGGCTTGGGGTGCCTCATAATAAACGGAAAACCGCCCACCCTCAGATGGCAGGGGAGTGCCGCCAGCCAAAAACGCAGGACACCAGGAGTGCACGGATGAACCGTGCATGTGTCCGGTGAGGTAGCCACCTCACAAGGCTGCATCCCTGGGAACAGGGATGGGTCGTTTGTGAGGCCAGGGCGAACACATAGCCTGCGAAACGCTCGATGGCGGGCTGGGATTCCATCTGATCCTCTATCCTGGAGAACCAGGACGACCAGTCCGATTCACAGCTCCGCAAACTCCATCTTCATCCGAAGATTCGACTAACTAAAAGCTGACAAAAGAAACAGCTAGCAATGCAAAGAAAAAAAAGACATCTTCAGAAAATAAAATCATAAAAAAGAAGAAGGCTGAGACTGTAGCCCCAGCACAGGGAAGCCTGACTACTCCTGAACTAGGCAGAAGACAAACTGAGTTGGGATGGCTATTGCAGGAGGGGTATTGGACCAGTGGGACAGCCCTCATGGGTGTGTCTATGGAAATGCTTTTATTTTAACAAGTCTTTTGCCTAGCTACTAAGGAGAGGAAGTCAGTACCCCATTGGTGAAGACTGTATGAGTGAGCGGCGACTGTCGGAGGATGGAAGAGAAAGATAAATTGAGGAACTAGAACTGGAGAACGTGCAGAGAAGAGCAACCAAACTGTTGGAGGAGCTCAGCTATGAGGAAAGATTAGAGGAACTGAATGTATTCTCTCAACATGTATAAATACATAAGTGGTTGATGTAGTGAACTTTGTGTCGAGTTATTCACTCGAGGTCTCGCCTCATGCACACTGGATGTTTAAAGACTCCAGTAGCATTCGCTGTAGAAAGCTAACTGTAGAATGAGTTTTTGCAGTAGCTTTTTTTTTTTTTTTTTTTTTTTTAAGCAAAACTATACTCCCTCACTAAAGCCTATGGGCTCAAAAACACTAATAAACACCAAAATAGCTGCATTTTTTTTGCGTCTTTCAGTGTTTTTAAGCTTTTGATCAGTGTTAAGAGTGTTTTTACAACTGGAAACCCCTCTTAAAACCCACTAGTTATGGGTTTTTTTCCAGCTAGAAAACGCCATTAACCACTTGCCAACCAGGCCATAGCCAAAAAACGGCTACAGCGCGGTCATCTAGTTCTGGGAGGGCGTACATGGACGTGGATCCCCCAGGATCCCCCCTGGGGCGCGCACACAGGAATGTCTGTGCTCGCCGGGTCCCAGGGAACCCGACGCATCACGGATCGTGGTAAAGGGCCAATGAGAGCGGTCCTTTACCACGTGATCGCTCCGTCCAATGATCACGTCACAACAAACTGGCACATGTCCAGTTCATTTCTCTCCTCGCACGCTGTACATAGCGATCAGTACAGCGTGCAGGGAGAGGAGAGAAACTGCAGCTGCACGCCTCCTCTGCCTCAACCATGCCCCATCCATGTGTAATCCGTGCCCCATCAGTGCCTGATCCATGCATCATCTGTGTCACATCCGTGCCCACCCATGCCACCTCAGTGCTCATCCATGCCTCATCTGTGCCACCTCAGTGCTCACCCATGCCACAACCATGCTCATCCATCCCACATCTGTGCCCGCCCATGCCACATCCATGCTCATCCGTGCCGCGTCAGTGCTCATCCGTGCCGCGTCAGTGCTCATCCGTGCCACGTCAGTGCTCATCCGTGCCACGTCAGTGCTCATCCGTGCCACGTCAGTGCTCATCCGTGCCACGTCAGTGCTCATCCGTGCCACGTCAGTGCTCATCCGTGCCACGTCAGTGCTCATCCGTGCAACATCCATGCCACGTCAGTGCTCATCCGTGCAACATCCATGCCACGTCAGTGCTCATCCGTGCAACATCCATGCCACGTCAGTGCTCATCCGTGCAACATCCATGCCACGTCAGTGCTCATCCGTGCAACATCCATGCCACGTCAGTGCTCATCCGTGCAACATCCATGCCACATCAGTGCTCATCCGTGCAACATCCATGCCACGTCAGTGCTCATCCATGCAACATCCATGCCACGTCAGTGCTCATCCATGCAACATCCATGCCACGTCAGTGCTCATCTGTGCAACATCCATGCCACGTCAGTGCTCATCCGTGCAACATCCATGCCACGTCAGTGCTCATCCATGCCACGTCAGTGCCACGTCAGTGCTCATCCGTGCCACATCCATGCCACGTCAGTGCTCATCCATGCCACACCAGTGCTCATCCGTGCCTCATCAATGCCACGTCAGTGCTCATCCATGCCATGTCAGTGATCATCCGTGCCACTACCTGTACCTCGAGCCACACTAGAGAGGCAGCGGGAGATTAGGGATGTTAACAAGTGGCTGAGGAGCTGGTGTAGTAAGGAGGGTTTCGAGTTCCTGGAGAAGTGGGCCAACTGCTCAGTCAGCCACCGGCTCTTTAGTAGGGACGGATTGCACCTAAATGGGGAGGGTGTAACCGTACTGGGTGTGAAGATGGCCAACAAGTTAGAGAGGCTTTTAAACTAGGTGATGGGGGGGGGGGTACAGATGTAGAATTTGCCAGCGGGGAGCAAGCTTCAGCGGGCACAAATGGGGATATTAGCGGTAGGGCGCTCAGAGTTCCTAAATCCAAGGTGCGTATGGGGAAAGATCACAAGAGCAGACTAAAAACAACATCAAACAAGTATATAGTATGCATCCAGTCAAAATTGCGAGGTTTGTATACCAATGCTAGAAGCCTGGCCAAAAAGATGGGAGACCTGGAGCTGCTGATGTATGAGGAGGACTTAGATTTTGTGGGGATTACGGAGACTTGGTTTGACAGCTCTCATGATTGGCTGGCGACCATTCAGGGGTATTCCCTTTATCGCAGAGATAGCGAAAAAAAAAAAAAAAAAAGGTGGAGGGGTATGTCTGTATATTAAGAATAATGTACAGGTAAATATGAGGGATGAGGTTGAAGTTCTAACCCATAGAGATTCTAAGGGAAGGCACTTTGGGGAAAGTAATATTGGGCGTAAGCTTTAGGCCCCCCCCAACCAGAGGGAGGAGGGGTAGGCGGACCTCCTTTCACAGATTGGATTGGAAGCAAGGATGGAAAATGTCATTATAAAGGGAGACTTTATTATCCAGATATAGACTGGGCAGAAGGAACCGCGCATTCATACAAGGCTCGGCAGTTCCTAAATGTTTTGCAGGACAATTTTATGGGTCAGATGGTGAATGCAGCGACAAGAAATGATGCGGTACTAGACCTACTGATTACAACACTACAGACCTGATCACGAATATAGAAATACAGGGCAACTTCGGAAACAGTGACCATAGGTCAATTAGTTTCAGTATTAAATCAAATCAAAGTAAAAGGGAAACACAAGGGTAATATAAGGACACAGAATTTCAAAAGAGCCAATTTCCCAAAACTGCGCTATTTGTTAGAAAATATCAAATGGGATAGAACCCTGGGAACAAAGAACACGGAGGGGAAAAATGGGAGTGCTTCAAGAGCATACTAAACAAAGGGAATGGCAAGTGCATTCCAAAGGGAAATACATTTAAAAGAGCAAAACTAAACCCTGGGTGGCTAAACTCCAACATAAAAATGCATATTAATACTAAAGAAAAGGCCTTCAAAAAATACAAGGCGGAGGGGTCATTGGCAGCATTTCAACAGTACAAAGAGTGTAATAAGAAATGTAAAGGCGAAATCAAGGGGGTAAAAATAGAACACGAGAGACATAGCAGAAGAGTAAAAAAAAAAACCCCCAAGAAATTCTTTAAGTATATAAATAGTAAGAAAGCGAGGCCAGAACACATTGGCCCCATAAAAGACAACTAAGGGAATTTGGCCACAGAGGACAGAGAGAAGGCAAAAGTGTTAAATAATTTCTTCTCTTCAGTCTTCAAAAAAGAATTGGGGGGCTACACTAACCCAGCTTGTAAAGCTAAACTAAATATACACCTCAGGAAGTACCGCCATGGCTAACAGAAGATAAACTTAGAACAAAACTAGAGTAACTTAACATAAATAAATCACCGGGACCGGATGGCTTGCACCCGAGGGTTCTTAAAGAGCTCAGCCAGGCGATAGCCAGACCATTATTCATGATCTTCAAGGATAGTCTACAGACGGGTATGGTGCCAGCTGATTGGAAAAAAGCCAACTTGGTACCAATATTTAAAAAAGGGCCAAGATGTATCCCAGGTAACTATAGGCCGGTTAGCCTAACATCAGTAGTCTGCAAGATTTTTGAGGGGATGTTAAGGGACTACATACAAGACTTTAGTAATGAAAACGGTATTAGTAGTAATCAGCATGGATTCATGAAAAACGTTCTTACCAGACTAATCTGTTAACCTTCTACGATGTAGTGAGCTGCCATCTAGATAAAGGAAGGCCTGTAGATGTGGTGTATCTGGACTTTGCAGAGGCATTTGACACAGTTCCCCTCAAATGCTTACTGTACAAACTAAGGTACGTAGGTATGGACCATAGGATGAGTACCTGGATAGAGAACTGGCTCCAGGGCAGAGTCCAGAGGGTGGTGATAAATGCGGAATACTCGGATTGGGTGGGTGTGGAAAGTGGGGTTCCCCAAGGTTCTGTCCTGGGACCAATCCTGTTAAATTTATTCATAAACGACTTAGAGGAGGGAATATCTAGCACAATCTCAGTATTTGCCGATGATACTAAACTAAGCATGCCAATATCTTCGATGCAGGATGTGGAAACCTTACAAGCGGACCTGAATAAAATAATGGGGTGGGCAACTACATGGCAGATGAGGTTTAATGTTAAAAAATGTAAAGTAATGCACTTGGGCATCAGAAACCCGAAAGCAAGCTACTCAATAGGGGGAGAACATCAGTGAATCTAAGATGGAAAAAGACCTGGGGGTCCTAGTGGACAACAGGCTTGGCAGCGGTAGCAGGTGAGTGAATGCTTGCAAACAGGCGCTGCCGTGATAGATCTGAAATAGCAGGTGCTCTTTAAATGTAAGGACTTATTCTTTCTGGTAGTTGGAAACTTTAATATTTGTAAACAAAAATGGGATTTTTGACTTACCGTAAAACCCATTTCTCTGATGTTCATTGATGGACACAGCGCCTGATTCTTCTTAACCATTGGGTTATACTGCGCCCTACAGGAGTAGGACACTAGGCAGGAAAAACCTTGACTACGCCTAAGTACCAGGAGCTATACACCCACTGTCAGCTATAGGCACGTTTTGTTACAAGCAGTGTCAGAAGAAAGACAACTCTACAGAGGGGTGGGTGCTGTGTCAGTCAATGAACAAACTGGATTTTTATCTTACCGTAAAAATCTTTTCTCTGATGTTCATTGACAGACACATCTCCATATCTTCTTTGACCCTTGGGATATGCTGCTCTCCATAGGAGTAGGACTAGGCAGAAACAAACAAATATGACTACGCCCCTAGGGCAGTCCTAGGGGGTATACTTCCCACTTCCTGCTATAGGACTTCAGTTTGTAACAAGCAGTGTCAGAAGAATACATAACCCAACTCAGAGGGGTGGGAGCTGTGTCCGTCAATGAACATCAGAGAAAATGATTTTACAGTAAGACAAAAATCCAGTTTTCCCTTTCATTCATTGACTGACACCGCTCCATATCTTTTGACCCTTGGGACGTCCCAAAGCAGTGTCAATATGAGTGGTGGGAAAACAGCAGTGAAAATACTTCCCAAAAAAAGAGGCTAAACATAGCCAACCACGTAAACAAGGAGCTCAACCAGGAACAACTGGAGCTCACCACAAGGAAAAAAAATACACCCTCAAGAGGCCGGAGCCTCTGCAACGGCAGCCTGCAAAACTTAGCAGCTGAAGGCAGCATCCGCAGATGCGAGTACATCCACCTTGTTAAACCTTGTGAATGTATGCTTGGACGACCATGTGGCTGCCTTGCACACCTGGACCCCTGACGTCTGATGACAGAAGGCCCAGGAGGTACTAAGCAGCCTTGTAGAATGTGCCTTAACAGGGAAAGGAGGAACCTGAACCCTGATGAAATAGGCCTGCACCATTGTCTGCCTTATCCATCTGGAAATGGTCGCAGCTGATGCGGCCTGCCCCTTACTAGATCTGTAAGGACAAACAAGTAATCAGATTTTCGAATCGACCCAGTCATTGCCAGGTACACCCTGATTGCCCAAACCACATCCAGGGAATGTAAAGCAATTTCTTTAGGATGTTTAGGCTTAGGGCACAAGGAAGGCAACACAACCTCTTCATTTAAGTGGAAACCCAAGACAACCTTAGGAAGGAATGACTGACCGGAACACCACCTTTTCCCTGTGAACCACCAGGTAATGTGACTAACAGGACAACGCAGCCAGCTCGGACACCCTGCCTGCAGAAGTATTAGCCACCAAGAATGTCACCTTCTGTGACAAAGCAGAGGAAGTTAACGAATAATTTAAAAAGCCGGTTTTTGAAGAACCGACAGTATCAGATTGAGGTCCCACGGAGGTACTAGGGACCTTACCGGTGAAGGCAAGTGGCGAACCCTCTGGGTGAAAGTGTGAACCAAACAATTTGCTGCCAACGGCCGTTGGAAAAATACCAAGGTGGAAATCTGTCCCTTGGTGGTGCCCAGAGGCAAACGCTGATCTACACCCTGTTGTAGGAACTCCAGCAGATGGGACACCGAAAAGGAACAGGGAGAAACCCCACGAGACTTACACCAAAATATGTACGCCCTTCAAACTCGATAAATCTTCCTTGGAGTGGATTTTATAGCTTTTAACAGTGTAGGATTTACTGAATCCGACAACCCTCTGTCCTTCAGTACCTGGCTTTCAATAGCCAAGTCGTTAAAGCCAGCAACCGTAAAGCAAGATGGAAGATCGATCCTTGAGACAAATGATTTTCTCAGCGGGAATCTCCAAGGAGCATCAGCTACCAGCCTTACTAGGCCTGCATACCAAGACCGACGAGGCCAGTCTGGAGCCACCAGAATGACTGCAATACCTTCTGCCTCGATTCTGCGCAGAAGTTGTAGTGGAGGAAAAGGGTAAATCAAAGGATATGGACCCGAATGGGCCACCAGAGCGTCTGCGGTGTCGGCTGAAGGGTCCAGAGACAAGAGGCTAACAGGTACACATCAGGATCCCCACCAGAGACAGTTGTTGAAACACTTCTGATTGAAGAGACCATTCGCCCGGCTCTCCAACGCCTGTTGACTGAGGTAGTCTGCCTGCCAATTTCCCACCCCTGGAATGTGCACAGCAGAGAGGGCAGGAACAGATAGTTCTGCCCACATTAGGATGCCGGCTAATTCTTGGTCCGCTAGAGCACTTTTTGTGCTTCATTGTCTGATTGAACCCTTACCGGGAACCCCTGCAAACGACCCGTCCACAGGGACAGAAAGCCTGATTGCCCGAATCTCCAGGATGTTGATTTGCAGACTGGACTCCTCCAGAGTCCAAACTCCTTGAGCCGAGTCTTTGCCCAAGACACCTCCTGGACAGGTTGGCATCCGTGGAAACCACTGTCCAACACAGGGGGAGAAAGGACTTCCCCTGCCGAAGCGCTAGGGAACAGAGCCTCCAAATCAGGGATCCTCTCGCATCTCGGCTCATCAGGATCAGATTGTCCAGGGATTAAAGATTGCCCCACTTGGCAAGGATCCCCTTTTGCAGAGGCCTGGTATGTAACTGAGCAAACGGAATCGCCTTGAAGGTGAAGCCCATCAAGCCCAGCACCTGCATGCAAGTCCTGAGAGACGACTAACTGGACAACAGGAGCTGAATCGCATGCTGCAACTTCAGTCATTTCGCCTCCGGAAGTAACACCCTTGCTGAGGCCGAATCCAAAGTCAGGCCCGGGTAAGTCCAGTTTGTTGGACAGAGTCAGAGCGGATTTCTGAAAATTCAGTTTCCAGCCGAACTCTTGCAGAGTTCACACAGTGATGTCCACTGTCTCTTAAGACAGTTGGAGACTCTGCTCGCAGAAGATCGCCCAGGTACCCCAGAACAGCAATCTCCTTCTGCCTGAGCAAGGCCAACACCGGGGTCAACACTTTTGTGAACACCTGAGGAGCTGAAGCAAGACCAAAGGGAAAACACCACGATCTGATAATATTCCTCTCCCACGACAAAGCAAAGAAAAAAAAAAAAAAAAACACTGATGCCTCACATGTGAAGGTAAGCGTCCTTGATATAGATAGAAGCAAGAAAATCCCCTTGATGAAGGGATGCCACTACCATGCAAACAGAATCCATCCGAAATTTCTGAACCTCCAAAAAACAATTCAGGGCCCAGAGGTCCAAGATGGGACAGACCTTGCCTTCCTTCAAACCGTAAACCGATTTGAATAAAATCTCTGAAAACGTTCCAAATCTGGAAACAGCACAATTACTCCCTTTATTAGCAGACCCTGCAGCCGATCAGGGGACAGGCGAAAGTTGGAATGGACGAACCTTGCTAGAAGCAAGGACCGAAACTATCTTGTAACCAGGCCGAAAACTCGTGGACCCATTTGTCTTGAATGAAAGAGATCCACGGGTCTGGAAAGAAGCAAAGACGTCCCCCCATCCCAGATACGGGTGAGGGTACCCCTTCAGGCAGAGGAGGGCTTGTCTGCGGAACCAGTGGAACCCGCTTTTAACTTACCAGCCCAGGGCCTCTTGGAAACTCCCAAGAAGTTACGGGTGGATATCTGACCCTTGTCCTGCGAGCCCACAAAACGAAAGGACCGTTTGTGAGCCGAGAAAAAAAGGACCACAGTTATGAAGAGGCTCTTTGCAACCTGCTGAAGCAAAGTACTCTTACCTCCCGTGAGACCTTTAATTATCTCTTCCATAGAAGCTCCTACAAAAGGGAGATCTGTCAACACCTTTTTGGAAGCCTGGTCCGCAGACCAGTATTTCAGCCACATCATGCCACAAAGGATCACAGCTGTCACAGACACTCTGCAGGCTAAAGGGGCCGCATCCAGAGAGGCACCACAGATATACTGTAACCCCTGTATCAACTCATCCACCAGCTCAGGAGGGTGTTGAACCCCTTTCAAATCCTGGCACAGAAGCTTTGCCCATTCCGTTAAGGTCTGGGAGACCAAGGTGATGGCAAAACTGGCCTCAAAATTGAACCTGCCACGGTGAAAAGGTATTGGACCAGAGCCTCAGCTCTTGTCCATCGGGTCTTTAAAAGACGGGTAATCCTCCACTGGAAGAAGCGTGGCTTTATTCAATCTGGAAAACTGAGAATCCACCACTGATGGAACTTCGCTTCTTCAAATACACTAGCTTTGAAAACTCCTGCTTGCACCAAGACTCATGAGATGAATTACAAACTCCTCACGAGATGGTATTGGGTCCCCTCGGTTGCATAAGTTTCCTCCAAATATCTCAGACCGTTGTTTGAGATGCCAGGGGGGGGGGGGGTCGGGGACTATATTACACATATTCTGGTCGTGCCCACGGTTATCCCACTTTTGGGGAGAAGTGCGTGCCCTAGCCCAAGAAGCTTCTTTCTTACTACACATCTCCACTATGCCCCTTAAGAGGTACAAGAGTTCGATCCTGTTTCATATTTTGAATGCAGCCAAGTCATGTATACCTCTGATTTGAAAGACACACTCCTCTCCAATGATCAGTGATTGTATCCGTAAAATCAAAGACATTAATAAAATGGAAAACATACGTCTATCTGCACAATTCAAAAAGGAACTATAATAAAACGTGGGGTCCATGGAACCTTTTTGTGCTATCAGAACGAGGGCGGAATTTATCATGCCCCACGAGGACAGCTGCCCCCATTGACCGCCGATGTTAGGGAACTGCGCCCATAGTATATATAGCTTTACCACATGCGCCCAAAGAGTGTCCTCATTCTCCCCTTCTCCTTTTTTCTCTCTCTCTCTCCCCCTTTTCTTTTCTGCTTTCCAGCTCCTCTCCCTTGTCTTAGAAAATCAAGAAAGAGACGAAACGGATACTGTAGCCGTGGTAGTAACTAAATTTTATAGATTATCATCTTTAACTGCTTGGTAGACTATGGTCCTTACCTAGGCAGCTATCCTATACTTGTATGTTTCGTTACATTACCTCTAATGTTTTTCTGTTGATGTAGGTTATTAATATCAATTGAGTATTATTGACAAGTATTGTAAGTGATGTACCTATTGGATCCGCTTCGTCTGTTCTTTTGCATGAATAAAATATTTGAAAAAAAGAAAAAAAATTGGCTCTTTAAATGCGTTGCTAGGAGACTACGTTTGCCGTTGCTGCGGTCCTCCAAGACCATAGAGTGGAGTGGGGGCCATCAGCCGCTGGGACCACCCTTATGCGAAAGAGGACCGCCTGCAGATTCAAAAAATACCGGGGTTATGGCAGCTATCCATTTAATTTTAAAGTACCGGCTTAAAATCGGTGGCGGGCGGTCCAGAAGTGGTTAAGGGGATCTGCGGGCCCCGAGGGGATCGGCGCCCCCGTTAAAATTTTCTGCATCTATACAATCAGTGCATCCACAAGCGCCCTTGCATGTGCAGAAAAAAAAAAATAATTATCCTCACCGCAGGGCACCCAAAGTGCGTGGAAGCAGACCCAGTAGAGTCGCTATATGCTAAGCTCACCCTGAGAACATAAGCAGGGGAGGTCACTGACCACAGTCCTGCAAGGAGACGGCGGCTAAAGTTCCACAAACGGACCCCTATTAGACCTAAGGGTCGCCCACCATAAAAAAACAAAAGGAAATAGCCCCCCCTATAAAAGGGGAAGAGGGGGGGCCCGCCGTTATGCAGATGCGCAGGCAGGGTACCCACACACAACAATGCCCCCACGGCGCCCCCAGGTTCAAGGGGGGGCAAGGCAGTCCATACGCCCATCCACTGCTCTATCACCCCAGTCAGCAGCTCAAGCAGCCTGTCAACAGCTTGGTCAGCAGCTCAGACAGCCAGCCGCGAGTAGGCCGCGGCCTAAATTTGGGGCCTGATCCGGTCGCAAGTCCATCAGCTCTGTCAGTTTGATCAGTAGCTCAGATAGCCTGGTCAGTCGCCTCGACAGCTTGGTCAGTCAGACAGAGAGCTCCGTCAGCCGCGGCCTCAATTTTTGGCCCGATCTGGCTGCGAGAGGCGATCAGTCAGCATTCGCCGGACAGCTTCGTCAGCCCCTCGGACAGCTTGGTAAGGTACCTGGACAGCCACGAGTAGGCCGCAAAGCCGCGACCTAAATTCCGATCCGGCCGCGTGAGGCGCGCATCCGTCGGCAATACCATCCGCTCATCTCAGTCAGGCACTCGTTCAGGTATCCAGACAGCCACGGATTAAATTGTTGGCCCCAAACCAGCCACGTGAGGCGCAGACCCATGGATGAAGTAACATCCGCTCCCCCCAAGCCTTTAACCACAGCAGCGGGCCCAAAGCATATCCCTGCCCCAGTCACTAACCCCCAGGGGGCAAGGAACTTACTCAAAGACCCCCGTGTGCGATCCAGACAGCCCCATCAGCAACAACTGCATCTGTGCCTATTAGAGGTGCTGGGGGAAATGGAAGGGAACCCGGGGGTCCGACCACCGAAAGGAGGGAGCCCACGTCCACCCCGAGACAGCAAGACCTATGGGGGGGAAACTACTCACCATACCAACAACAATCGGGTGGGCTCCACTTCGGACAGACTACCTCTCCATTCAGGGTGGGGGTGCTAACCGTCAAAGGGCACCCTGCGACTCAGGCCGAACCAGGATGTTGCGTCCCAGCGAGGTGTTACACTCGCGTGCCAGCCCCCGTCCATTGGGGCTCTGTGGTGGCGAGGCCTAGCACGGGGCTATAACCTGCACACGCTCGCTGGCTGGAATGGGAGACCTTAAGGATCTAGGATATCCAGTCTGGCTGTTAATTGCAGTTCTCTAAGGAACATAACTAGCTAAAAATTAAAAATTTTAAGTAAAGGTTCCCCTTAATATAAAAATACAAGCTAAGACCGAAGTCCCAGTCGGGAACTAGGTCCTACTCCTAAACTAGACAGAAAAACTGAATCCTATAGCAGAGTGAGTGGGTGTATGCCTTCAGTAACTGCCCCATAGGCATGGTAAAGTTTTTTCCTGCCTAGTTTCCTACTCCTGTAGGGGGTAGCATAACCCAATGGTTAAGAAATTGGAGCTGGGAATTGAGTCAAGTGGCAACTTTGGGGGCACAACTAGTGACCACATTTTTATATTTAATAGGGTGGGGGGCACCCACAGTATGAAGAGATAGGAAACCCTATATTATTATTTTTTTAAGTTAGAATTAGGATTTAATGGGGTGAGGGGAGCACCCTTAAGCTGATACCATATGAGCAATCCTGCCGCTTGTGAAAAAAATTGGATTTTTGACTTACCGTAAAATCCATTTCTCGGATGTTCATTGACAGACACAGCTCCTGATTCTTCTTAACCATTGTTTTATCCTGCCCCCTACAGGAGTAAGACACTAGGAAGGAAAAAGCTTGACTGCCCATAGGGGGTATACACACACTATCAGCTACAGGCACTCAGTTGTGTTACAAGCAGTGTCAGAAGAAAGCCAACTCCACAGAGGTGTGGGTGTGGTGTCCCGTCAATTATCAAAGAAAAATGTTTTACCGAAAGTCAAAAATACCATTTTCTCTGTTACTCATTGACAGACACAGCTCCCGATTGTTCTTAACTATTGGGGCAGTGGCAAACCTGAGGGGTGGGAAAAAAAGCAGAAATAAATTCCCAAGGCTAACCAGGTAACATGGAGCTCAACCAAAAACAACTGGAGCTCACCTGAAAAAAAACAATACACCCTCAAAAGAGGACCAGGTCCTCTAAGCAGCCAGCAAAACCTTGCGGCCAAAAGAAGCATCCGCAGATGCTAACACAACCACTTGCAAACCTGGGTCACTGATGCTTGACGACAGAAGCCCAGGAGACACTAAGCGCCCTAGTAGAGTGCTCCTTCAAGGGGAACGACGGAAACTGACCCCTGATGCAGTAGGCCTGAACCACCATCTGTCAGCTCCATCTGGAACTGCAGTAGAAGCGGACAACCCTTTATGAGGTCCATCCTTGAGCACAAATAGAGAGTCTGACCTCCTAAACTACTTGGGCCCCCTTGGTGATTGACAGACATTGTCCGAATGAATTTGTACCATACACCCCTGAAGACTAATTGTCCAATGAGCCAGACAAAAGTCTGATCGCTCAGAGTTCCAGTGTGTCTGTGCTGAGGACATCTTCCCACGCTGACAGGCTGGCATCCCTGGTGATAACCGTTCAGTACAGGGGGAGAAAGGATTTTCCCTGTCGAAATGCCGGAGAATGAAGCCACCTCTAGAGACCATAGATTCTGTCCCATTTCACCAAAATCTCTTTAGCAGAGATGTTGTGTGGAACTGTGTCAACAGACCGCCTCAAGGGTGGACATCATCAGGCCCAGAACCCACATGCAAGCCCAAAAGGATGACCGTCTGAACAGAAGCTGAATTGCCTCCTGCAAAGTCTGGAGAAACACTCCGGCTAAGGCAGATTCCCAAGTCAGACCCAGATAGTCCAGTTTTTGTGGACAGAACCAAAGCAGACTCCTGAAGGTTCAGAATCCAAACTCTCTCAGAGCAATCTCCAGTTTTCCTTGACTATTGAGGCGTAAGCTCAATAGTCAGGGAATGAGCGTTTCTGCAGCCACTGGCTCCAACACTGCTAAGGTTGTGGGCAAATCAGATACAGAATCTGCGGTAGAGGGCGTTTGTGGCCTTTGGATTCAGAGTCAGTAACTAGGTGATGTGGGTCAAAGTCTTGCATGACTGTGGTAAAACCTCAGCTGAGGGGGGACCAACCACACCTTAAAAAGGAAGACACCAAAAACAGAAGAGAAGAGAACACATTCAGCTATGTATGTCAGTGAACATGCTGCAAGCAACCTTGAAGCAATTAGTAGAATGTGAGCCAGGGGGACCCAGAACAGCAGGACTGTCCTTTAGCCATGTGCGTAAATGGGACACAAATATATGAGGTTTTCTAAAATTTTGACGTCAATAGTGGAAATATGGTTTATATTCATTTAATCCATTTTGTTGCCATACAAACATTTTAGAAAGCAAGGAGGAAATGTACAGTGGGTACGGAAAGTATTCAGACCCCCTTAAATTTTTCACTCTGTTATATTGCAGCCATTTGCTAAAATCATTTAAGTTCATTCTTCTTCCTCATGAATGTACACATAGCGCCCCATACTGACAGAAAAACACAGAATTGTTGACATTGTTGCATATTTATTAAAAAAGAAAAACTGAAATATCACATGGTCCTAAGTATTCAGACCCTTTGCTCAGTATTTAGTAGAAGCCCCCTTTTGATCTAATACAGCCAGGAGTCTTTTTGGGAAAGATGCAACAAGTCTTTCACACCTGGATTTGGGGATCCTCTGCCATTCCTCCTTGCAGATCCTCTCCAGTTCTGTCAGGTTGGATGGTAAACGTTGGTGGACAGCCATTTTTAGGTCTCTCCAGAGATGCTCAATTGGGTTTAAGTCAGGGCTCTGGCTGGGCCATTCAAGAACAGTCACGGAGTGGTTGTGAAGCCACTCCATTATTTTAGCTGTGTGCTTAGGGTCATTGTCTTGTTGGAAGGTAAACCTTCGGCCCAGAGCACTCTGGAGAAGGTTTTTGTCCAGGATATCCCTGTACTTGGCCGCATTCATCTTTCCCTCGATTGCAACCAGTCGTCCTGTCCCTGCAGCTGAAAAACACCCCCACAGCATGATGCTGCCACCACCATGCTTCACTGTTGGGACTGTATTGGACAAGTGATGAGCAGTGCCTGGTTTTCTCCACACATACCACTTAGAATTAAGGCCAAAAAGTTCTATTTTGGTCTCATCAGACCAGAGAATCTTATTTCTCACCATCTTGGGAGTCCTTCAGGTGTTTTTTAGCAAACTCCATGCGGGCTTTCATGTGTCTTACACTGAGGAGAGGCTTCCGTCGGGCCACTCTGCCATAAAGCCCCGACTGGTGGAGGGCTGCAGTGATGGTTGACTTTCTATAACTTTCTCCCATCTCCTGACTGCATCTCTGGAGCTCCGCCACAGTGATCTTTGGGTTCTTCTTTACCTCTCTCACCAAGGCTCTTCTCCCCCGAAAACTCAGTTTGGCCGGACGGCCAGCTCTAGGAAGGGTTCTGGTCGTCCCAAACGTCTTCCATTTGAGGATTATGGAGGCCACTATGCTCTTAGGAACCTTAAGTGCAGCAGAAATCTTTTTGTAACCTTGGCCAGATCTGTGCCTTGCCACAATTCTGTCTCTGAGCTCTTCAGGCAGTTCCTTTGACCTCATGATTCTCATTTGCTCTGACATGCATTGTGATCTGGAAGGTCTTGTATAGACAGGTGTGTGGCTTTCCTAATCAAGTCCAATCAGTATAATCAAACACAGCTGGACTCAAATGAAGGTGTAGAACCATCTCAAGGATGATCAGAAGAAATGGAAAGCACCTGAGTTAAATATATGAGTGTCACAGCAAAGGGTCTGAATACTTAGGACCATGTGATATTTCAGTTTTTCTTTTTTAATAAATCTGCAACAATGTCAACAATTCTGTGTTTTTCCGTCAATATGGGGAGCTGTGTGTACATTCATGAGGAAGAAGAATGAACTTAAATGATTTTAGCAAATGGCTGCAATATAACAAAGAGTGAAAAATTTAAGGGGGTCTGAATACTTTCCATACCCACTGTATGTCACATGTTGGGGAAAGTTCCATTTGAGCCAGTGTATTTGTGTAAAATGCATTTTAATTACTGAAAAGTGGCACAACTTACTGGCACACTTGACAGGTTACATCAGATTGGAGGCCTCCTGTGAAAATTTGGTCTATAATACAGTTACAGTGGTTCGGATTATTGGCCTTTTTCCCATTGTCATCACCTAAAAAACAAAAGAAAAAAAAAAAAAAAGTAAATGCTGAAAACAACAACTGTAGTTAGATATTCTTACAAAATGTATTCAACAATTTTTTTTTCTTCAAAATTACACTAAAGTGTCATTTTCTGTTTCAACTTTAGAGTCATTTGCCTGCTCCAAAAAAAACACAAATACGTAACTTAAAATGATTTGCTATTCCATCAGCAGGGTGGAGGTAACCAATCCATATATAAAGTTGAAAATCTGGGGCAAAAAAACAAGCCCGATTCCGACCTACACCTAAAAGATAAAAGCCTGTGTCCCCCAAACAAAAATAAATAAAAATCAGCACAGGCGACATCACTTACTCAATGAGATGGGTCTCTACTGCTGCTATGTCCTGCTCTCACCAAAACTTTACTCCTGCAACATCGACCTACCTCCAAATAGTCTCTGCGTGAGGTGGGGGTTAATACAACTAAGGGGTTGTGACAAGCAGTCAACATGCCCAGCTATGCATGCCATTTCAACCCCAGCTGCTTCATTCATAGAAGCTGTTGCTACAGCTACCATGACTAACAAGATCTATAATGGAGGACAGATGGGTGATTGATAGGTCTGCCCTCTCAATTCCTAGATCTCAGTCCATTCATAGAAGCTGTTGTAAAGGCTTCAATGAATTACGCTGCTTGGTGGAAAGGGGATCCACAAGATGACACAGTAGTAAACAGGCACACACTTAATGAAGATAAGTGATGTCCCCTCTGCCAAATTTTATTTTTTACAAACCTTTTCTGGTCACCATTCCAGCACCTATAATTCTTGGCTTTGGTGAGCATTATTCATAACATAGGGTTTACTATAATCTATGCTTTAAAATGGGGCAAGCACAGTGAATTATTAAATTACAAAGCTCTCCCTTACAAATCTACTAGGACTGGCAATCACTGCACCCTGTCAGTAACTAGGGTCCATCCTAAAAATCTAGGCGGTAAAAAGTCTAAAAGTTCCTCGTTTATCTCTCTGGATAGATATTTCTACAGATGACCATACACAGAGTGACATTTGCGCCATTGATGGGCCTGCCAGAAAATTGTCAGCCCAACATCACCTGAATCCAATCAAAGTCACTACTTCGGTATTTTGACAGCCACCGGTGCCAGTGGCAAGATTCCACGCTATTTAGCATAGACTGAGCACCTGTTCAGACCACAAAAACGTACTGCAGATCCGTTGTGGATGAGCTTCTGCATGCATGTTTTTAATGCGTTTGTTGCATTTTTGGCGCTGCATTCAAGATGCTTCCCCCCCCCCGCTGTACTGGGGTCCAGTACAGTTTTGATGGATTTTTACTGCATTCCAGTACAGCTCTGTGCAGAAAAAAGAAGCATTGTGTTGTACTTTTTTCCCCTGGAACTGAAAAGCACTGCACTGGTGTGGGCTAGGCCATTGGAACTCATAACCGACTTACCATGAGTTTTTAATGCAGAGGGAGAAAAAAAGCACAGCACTGTGGTGTGAAAGGGCCCTTAAAACAACTCTGTATGGCCAGCCTTTCTCCATATAGAGGTGTGTCTTTTTTTGTTTTTAAGGAGATAAATGAAAAGAAAGTTTATACAATTTCTTTAATTTTCAGATCTAAAGAGGATGATCAGGGAAAAAGAAAAAAAAAAAAAAAAGACACGCTGCAGTACAAGTTAGGAAAAGATGCCAAGTGCAGCTGTCCTCCAGAAACGCAAGCACATCTACGCTCAAAGAATTGTTTAGTACAGCTAGTAGTTAAATGATTCATGTGTGCAGCATAAGAATGTGGAGTGCGCCAGATGCTGCTATATTTCTAAACTTACCTCTGGAAATAGAGTGAGATGACGCTCGACCGACTCGATGCTCATAAGCGTGATTGGCTTCAGCAGGCGCTGCTCCACTGGCCATGCCCCTGACATGTTTCACCCCCACCCACCGGGGCCTAGTCTAGCTCTGGTGGGTGGGGCAACCCCAGCAGGGGAAGTGCTTCACACTTTCAGCTTTGAGCCGCACTACACTTTACCTCTGGAAAGGTTTACATTAATTTATATGTATCTATGCTATCTATACAAATTAAATACTGTACATTAAAAAAAAAAAGGAATGTAAAAAAAAAAAATGAAACCAATAAAAAGGGATGTAAAAAATGAAACCAATAAGTGAAAGTGTACTCTATATTTAAACTCCAGGCTTGGTTTTCAGTTGGATCTTTTTCAGTTCCACTGGAAATAAAAAAAAAAAACCTCACACTGACTTAAGCCACTGGTCGTCTTCTGGGCTGAATTATTCCAAACACCATAAAACACACTTACTGTAAGGCCATCAATGATATAACCTCCCCTTGCCCCCAGGATGCATCTTCACTCCCTGATGATTGATGCAAGGTTGCTAGGTCCTGCTCTATGGAAAATTAGGCTCACAGGAGAATGCCACTTGAAATGGTACTTACACATCATAATGGCAACACTGTTCTATTCAGCAGAGGACTCCCACCGCTAAAGAAATCCAGTATGGACCCTTACTTGTCACACAACCGGCAAGTATACACCTATAAATATGTATGTTAAAAAAAAAAAAAAAAAAGTGGAAAAGCAGAGAATTATGAGATCATGCTCACCTTTGCAATGTCTGTGCAGTACATCTAATGCAGCAATTAGAAACTCGTGTGCATCCTGCTGCTCGTACCCTGCTAAATGCCGTGCATGTGTCCATACAAGGTGCAGTAGCCTATATGGAATGTGTGGAGATCGATGCCCAGAGTAAAACTAAAATAATAAAGAAAAAAATTACCAAATAATTGCAATAAAAAAAGAAAAACACACTCACGACACAACTTAAAAATTGTTCTTAAACCTCCACAACAATTGAGTGTCTGGATTTTACTATATCCAAAAGATTATAGATGGAGAACTACATTTATCGTACTTCTATAGATGGAGAACTACATTTATCGTACTTCTATAGATGGAGAACTACATTAATCGTACTTCTCTGTAACAAAACTGTTTTAAAGGCATATAACAAGAAAAAATTCCCTGAATAGCAAGGAGATAAAGTGATTCTGCATAGGGGGTTCTGGGAGCCCCTAACCGCTCCATTGTGGTCATAGCTGGACAATATACATATTCTCATTTTTATGTAATCTGTGTGATATGAAAATAATATTCTTCAATCTTTTGACTGCTATAATGCAATGCATAAATATATTTAAACAGGGTTCCGCTAGATGATCAATACACTATATAGAATATAAATTTGGTGTTCTTCATACATATGTTCTAGAATAGTGTCCAGGCATGTTCTAGAGTATAGACCTGTTTACCACTTGTTTACCAGAAATCAGAGCGCAAGTCATATGTTGGTACAATGCCAGCAGCCACCTTAGAAGTTTAATTAACCATTTGCCGATCAGCTGCCGTATATTTACTGCGGCAAAGTGGTGCTATTGTGCGAAAAGATGTACCTGTACGTTGTTTCGCTCAATAGCCACTAGATGGCACCGTCACGCCATGATTGGCTAGCGAGGGATGTCAATCCAGGGGTCCGCCCGGCCACCTGGATAATCCCCATGAGAGGAAGAACAAGGGAAACAAGGCAGATCGTCGTTCTGCAAGGGGACAAGATTGAGATCCTTTGTTTCTGCTAAGCAGGAACCCAAATCTATGTCTTCCCCCATCACTGAAAAAAACAGCCACTTAAACTTTGATACCAGTTGTAAACTAAAAAAAAAAAAAAAAAAAAAAAGCTGCACTAAACCAAAATGTGATAGAGAAATGTGTAAAACCACAGTTTAAGTGGTACATATCATCTCAGGATATAATGTGCAGGAACACATTTTTAAATAAAACAAACACTGAAAATATGTATAACCTGAATTAGCATAATACTGAACTGAATCGCTGCTCATAATGTAAGAAAAATTTATTGAAATTGGATATTAAAATGGATTGACTCACTGCACACAATGTGAATAAAGTCCTTCCAATACAACTCAAATGTCCATAAATTATAAATATATGGTGAGTAAAGTTGACTGATGAGATCCACCGCCAAGAAACTAATAAGCACACGTCGCTTACCAGATGACATGGACCACAAGTTATAGTGGTCAAACAAGCATATAACAAACACGGCATCGATGTTAAGCGGCGGCTGCGGGTGAACCAGGATAAAAAGATGATAAACATGGTAAAGCCCTTTTGGATACAACTCCTTATCTTTTATTTAAGATTTAAAAAATTCCTTAAGACTCATATTTAAAAGCAGTATTCGTAGGGTTTAGCAGCAAACTGCCCGCTCGTATAGACAGGGAAAGTTATCCTAATTGGCCAATCATGCATGATGTCCTCAAAAGAAGCCAATCGCGTTGCATTTCGTCAGCTGTGATGTCTGCCCCTTTGACCTGTTTTCCCAGGTCAAATTGTGCTTTCCCCTACTTTGGGGCACTAGATTTGGACTCCTCTACATTCTTCCTCCATCTTTAAATTTTCTGGATCATATCTTCAAAACGGTATATATAGCCCTTTAAGATCATGTTACCTCCTCTATGGACATAACCAGGGACATTATGGCTCTTAAACTTCAGCATTAGGAGAATGTCCCCTGTTATATGAGTTTTGTCTAGAGCCAAGCTAAAGCGGTCTTAAAGAGTCATACATCCCATTTTGAGGAAACAATGCAGAGCACAGAAAATACAAAGGAGGAGGAAGAATGCAGATCAGTCCAAGTCTAGTTCCCCCAAAGTAGGGAAAAAATGGATTTTTGTAAAATCTTACCGTAAAATCCTTTTCTCTTAAGCTCATTGACAGACGCAGTCCTCTTGATTAATATCAAATCGGGTTATACTGCCCTCTACAGGAGTAGGACACTAGGCAGAAGGAAAATGTTCTGGCCACACCTTAGGGGCAGTCCCAGAGGGTATATCCTCTCTCTCCCTGCTACAGGATGTCAGTTATGTCACAAAGCAGTGTCAGAGAATTTAACCCAACCCAACTCAAAAGTAGAGGGGCGGGTACTGCGTCTGTCAATGAGCTTAAGAGAAAAGGATTTCACGGTAAGATTTTACAAAAATCAATTTTTCTCTGTCGCTCATTGACAGACGCAGTCCTCTTGATTAATATCAAATCTGGTCGTCCCAAAGCAGTGCCACAAATGAGGGGTGGGATAACAGAAATCAAAATTTAAATCCAGAAGGCCCAACCGGTGCCGACTAGAAGTCTTAAAGGCTCATCAGACAAAAGGATGAGACTCAACTGAAAACCCAACGGAAAAAAACCCTCGAGGTAGACCAACGGTCTCCTCAAATTGCGGCCTGCAGAACCTTGCGGCCAAGAGGCATCAGCCGATGCCATCACATCAACTTTATAAAATTTTGTAAAAGGTATGAACCGACGACCAGGTAGCCGCCTTGCAAACCTGGACCACTGACGCCTGATGGCGGAAGGCCCAGGAAGCACTAAGCGCCCGAGTGGAGTGCGCCCTAACAGGGAACGGAGGATTCCGACCCTTAATAGAATAAGCCTGCACCACCGTCTGTCTGATCCATTTGGAGATAGTCGCGGCAGATGCAGGCAACCCCTTTTTGGGGCCATCCGTGATCACAAAAAGTGAATCCGTTTTACGAAACGAGTCCGTAGTTTTCAGGTATACCCTGATTGCCCGAACCACATCCAAGGAATGTAACGCACACTCCCGAGGATGACTGGGCTTAGGACATAGGGAAGGCAATACAATGTCCTCATTCAAATGAAACTGAAACCACTTTAGGAAGGAAGGATGGATTCGGACGAAGAACCACCTTATCCCTATGAACCACCAGATATGGGGAACGACAAGATAATGCGGCCAGTTCTGACACCCTGCGTGCAGAAGTAAAGGCCACCAAGAAGGCCACCTTCTGGGATAAAGTAAGCAAGGGAATCTCCCTGATATTTTCAAAGGGAGGTTTCTGAAGAACCGACAACACTAAATTAAGATCCCAGGGCGGTAAGGGCGCGCGCACTGGCGGAGCCAGGTGCCGCACCCCCTGGATGAAATTCCGCACCAAGGAATGAGTAGCCAAAGGTTTCTGAAAGAAGATTGCTAACGCTGAAACCTGACCCTTGATAGTACTCAAGGCCAGCTTCTGCTCAACTCCTTGTTGCAGAAAAGCCAAGATTCGGGTCACCGAATAGGCCCGTGGAGGAAATCTAAAGGATTCACACCACGCAATACAAGACCTCCATGTGCGATGATAGACTTTTCTAGAAGTCGCTTTACTTGCTTTAATTAATTAAAGTAGGAATAACTGAAGTTGACAATCCCTTGTCCTTCAGCACCTGAGTCTCAATAGCCAGGCCGTTAAAGCCAGCGATTGTAAAGCAGGATGGAAGATCGGTCCCTGAGACCGCAGATCCTCCCTGAGAGGAAGTCTCTAGGGAGCGTCCGCGACCAGCCTGACGAAGTCGGCGTACCCGGGTTGACGAGGTCAGTCCGGAACTACTAGGATAACTGGGATTCCTTCCACCTCTATCCTGCGAAGAAGCTTCAGCAGCAACTTGAGAGGAGGGGGAAGACATACAGTAGCTGATACTGTCCCTACGGGGCGACCAGCTCGTCTGCTATGTTCGTTCGCAGATCTCGGGATCGGGTTACAAAACTACGCGCCTTCCTGTTCAGCCGAGCTGCCAACAGATCCACTTCCAGGGTGCCCCAATGAAGGCACCGCTGGTGAAATATCTCTGGATGAAAATCCAGAATCTAACGGCGGACCTAATCTGATCCGATTTTCCACCCCCGGAATGCATACTGCGGGGAGAGCCGGAACAAACCATTCCGCCCAATGAAGAATGCTGGCCACCTCTATGGCCGCCAGGGCACTCTTGGTGCCCCCTTGGTGGTTGACATAAGCCACGGCCGTGGCCTTGTCCAACTGAATCCAAACCGGGTTGCCCTGAGGCTACTTGGTCCAGAGAATCAGACAAAGTCTGATCGCTCTCAGTTCCAATACATTTATCGGTAACCTGGATTCTGTCGGGAGAAATGACTTCCCCTGGCTGAGCATCGGAGACCGAAGCAACCAGACCAGAGACTTTCTGGTCCGCTCACTCAATCGGATCCGATTGTCCAGAGAATCGGGATTCCGATTTCATCTGAAAAGAATCTTCTTTTGTGATCTTTTGCAAAAGTGAAGAAAACTTTCTGCTCAAGGAGCGGGAATTGCCGCTCCCTGTTGCATCAAGTCTATTACTGCTCCCCGCAAAGCTCTTAAGCGATCCGGGGATAGTCGAATGTTGGAAGGGAAGAATCGCACCGGTAGAAGTGATCGAAACTAGATTTTGTATCCCGACCGCATGACCTCGCAAACCCCTTTGTCTGGGATTCTGGAAAGCCATGGATCCGGAAACCGGTGAAGACGTCCCCCCACCCCAGAGATGGGTGGGGGCGCACCTTCAGGCTGTCTTATTTTCAGGTTTTGCTGAGTCGGGCTTTTGTTTTCCCGACCAGCGCCCTCTGAAACCCCCTGAAGGGGCTTTGGAGGACTTCCCCTTATCGCCCGCCCCAGCGGAGCGAACAAACTTTTTATGAGCGGAAAAGGAAGGTCCTCGCCTGTTACGAGGTCCTTTACCTTTAGCTGTCTGTGGTAAAAAAAGTGCTCTTACCCCCAGTGAGATCCTTTATAATGTCATCCAAGGTGGCCCCAAACAGGCGATCCCCCTTAAAGGGAAGATCAGCCAAAGTCTTTTTGGAACCTTGATCGGCCGACCAGCACTTTAACCATAACACGCGTCTGAGGACCACTGCTGAAACAGATGCACACCCTAGCAAGGGAGTGGCGTCCAGGGCGGCGTCACAGATGAACTGTAGCCCCTGTATAATCTGCTCCAGCACATCTGTTACTGCCGGGGGGATACTTCTCCCCTTTATGTCACGGCGTAACAATTTGGTCCATTCTGTCAATGTTTGTGAAACTAAACCAATGGCAATCACTGGCCTAAATGTTGACCCTATCAGGGAAAAAAATGGAGCGGGATTCGGCTTCCACTTTTAGGGATCCGGTGGATTGAAAGGACGGAGCGTTCTCCAACGGGATAACAGTGGCTTTATTTAGTCTGGAAATTGGTGGGTCCACCCCTGGTGGTACCGTCCATTTCTTAAGGAGGGATTCCTCAAACTGATAGATTCTAGCAATGCGTTTGGAAATAGCAGGGGTTCGTTTTGGATGATCCCATTCCTCCTTAATTAGGTTACCAAAACATTTGGGCAAGGGAAAAACCTTCGCCATTTTGGTAGGCTTGCTGGTATTACATAGTTACATAGTAGGTGAGGTTGAATAAAGACAATAGTCCATCCAGTTCAACCTGTGTAGGTGTGTGTGACTGTAATCATCTAACATAGCCCTCAATCTCCTGATCCTTGAGATGCAAGTCTAAGAGTCTTTTGAAAGTCACCATACTACCCGCAGAAACCACCTCTTGTGGTAGACAATTCCACAATCTTGTAGCCCTAACAGTAAAGAACCCCCCACGTTGCCTGAGGTTAAAACGCTTCTCCTCTAATCGCATTGTATGTCCTCGAGTCCTCATGCAATTCCTTCGAATGAACAGCTTTTCTTCTAAGCTGAGATCCCCATTAAGATATTTATAAATTGCTATCATGTCCCCTCTCAGACGTCTTTTCTCCAGGGAAAATAAATCGAGCGATTGCAGCCGCTCTTCATAGGTAAGGTCCTCCAACCCCCTAATTAGTTTAGTTGCCCTTCTCTGGACTCTCTCCAGCTCCAACACATCCCTCCTGAGGACTGGCGACCAGAACTGGACAGAATACTCCAGATGCGGTCGGACCAGAGTTTTATAAAGTGGAAGGATTATAGTCTTATCTCTGGAATACATCCCTTTCTTTATGCATGCTAATATTCTGTTGGCTTTGGAAGCTGCCGCTTGGCATTGCATGCTGTTGCCTAATCTATCATCAACTAAGACTCCCAGATCTTTCTCCATTTTTGATTCCCCCAAGGGTTCCCCTCCTAACGTGTATTGTGTTTTTATGTTTTTGGTCCCCAAGTGCAAAACCTTACACTTCTCCACATTAAACCTCATTTGCCATGTCGTTGCCCACTCCGTAATTTTGTCCAGGTCATTCTGTAGGATATCTGCTTCATGCTGTGCAGTTATTGCCCTGGCCAATTTTGTGTCATCTGCAAAAACTGATAACGAACTACTGATCCCTTCCTCAATGCTGTTTATGAATAAATTGAACAAGGTTGGTCCCAGGACTGAGCCC